>NW_006159692.1:4941334-4958958 GCF_000334495.1 Tupaia belangeri chinensis
AGCCCGCTGGACTCCAGCGATGAGATCGCTAAGGCTGAGACTGCCGGTCTGGAGAGCTGCGGAGGAGGCAGGTGAGGAACTGGGAGCGATCCCGCGCCTTTCCAGGTTTGAAAGGGAAAGCTGGAGTTTTCAAAATTGGTAATAACCGTGGACAATTTTAATAAAACTAAAGCTTTATACAGGAGTTCCCAGTAGAGCTAGACTCAACTCGAGGGACTTCGGAGGGTTTTTTAAATTTTATTTTAAATTATTTTTATGTTGTTTTCCTTGACTATCAGCAACACTGTGTAGCCCTTCTAGCCATCCCTCCAGGATCCTCGGTTGGGTTCGCTCAGTAAAACTGAGTGTGGACTTGAAAAACTGTCTTACTCCGTTCTTAGGCACTAAAGCAATCTTCAACCGAACTCCTCTTTGGAGGACATGAAACCACCGCTAGTGCAGCTACTTCTCTGATCACTTACCTGGGGCTCTACCCCCATGTACTCCAGAAAGTTCGAGAGGAGCTGAAGAGTAAGGTAGGAGTTCTCTGGGAGCTTCCTGCTAGCTTAGGAAATGCAGCTGGTCACCACCAGACTTCAGTGAGTCTGCTACCTGTGCTTACAAGAGCAGGGCCAAGGGCTGGGTGGGTCGGGAGAAAATCAGCATTGTGAATACAATGCAATCTTGAGCTGTGATCCTACTTGGGCGAGGTTTGACTTTGTATTCCCACCTTTTACAGAACCTCCGAGCTTTTCCAGTAGACCCACTGTCTTAGATTTATTTGTGTGTTCAAGAGCATGCATGAATAGTTGGCCCCTCCGAATAGCTGACCAGTGTGGGTGTTGGTTGTGAAGGGAGGTGGGGGGAGCTGGTCCCTCCTAACTAGTGGGCCACATTCTCTTGGAATTGTAAATAGATGGTGGATTTGGGCTAAGGGGGTGGCAGCAAATGGCCATCGCTGCTGTTTCCCCCTTGCACTCTCCCATCATGGGGCCCTTTGGGTTTAGTCGCCACTTAAGCCCTGTTTATGTCTGCTGGGCTGATTTTATTGGAGCACAAAATAACCGTTCACCTCTGTATGACTGTTTTGATAGGGTTTACTTTGCAAGAGCAATCAAGACAACAAGTTGGACGTGGAAATTTTGGAACAACTTAAATACATTGGGTGTGTTATTAAGGAGACTCTGCGACTGAATCCCCCAGTTCCAGGAGGGTTTCGGGTTGCTCTTAAGACTTTTGAATTAAATGTAAGTTAAAAAGTTCTCTTCCCACCCCCCCCTTTTTTTTTGTGGTTTTGAACCTATCACTCCTTGTTTTCCTGTGCAGTGGCTTACATTTTGTATGCTTTTGATAACATTGTCCTGTCCCGTGTCCACATGGTTTAACAAGTTGACTCTCTCTCTCTTTCTTTGAACTTCTGACTTCCCTAAAGATATCAGTGATAGATTTTTTTTTTCTAAAAGTTAAATTCCAGTTTGTCAGGGACTTCATAATCTTTTGCAGGGATACCAGATTCCCAAGGGCTGGAATGTTATCTACAGTATCTGTGATACTCACGATGTGGCAGATATCTTCACCAACAAAGAGGAATTTAATCCTGACCGATTTATGCTTCCTCACCCAGAAGATGCATCCAGGTTCAGCTTCATTCCCTTTGGAGGAGGCCTTAGGAGCTGTGTAGGCAAAGAGTTTGCAAAAATTCTTCTCAAAATATTTACAGTGGAGCTGGCCAGGCATTGTGACTGGCAGCTCCTCAATGGACCTCCTACAATGAAAACCAGCCCCACTGTGTACCCTGTGGACAATCTTCCGGCAAGATTCACCCATTTCCAGGGGGAAATCTGATGGGCACAAATCTCAGACTTATTTGACATGTACAGATGAGTTTTTATATAGTGTCGTGTTGACTTTATTTAATTTCTAAGTGTATATTATAATATTTATGTGTCTCTACTACAGTACCATGGTCTTTAAATATTAAAATAATGAATTTGTATAGTTTCCAAATAAAGTAAAATTGAAAGGTATGTTTCTTGTGTTTGAGATTCTGCTCAGGGAAGATATGCACGTATGTGTTATTCCAAAGGTATTTCCGTAAATCGTTCTAAGGTTACTTAGATTCCCTTTGTTGTAGATTTTTTGCTTTACTTTAGGAAAAATTGAATCTGAGAAGGCACTACTTTGAGAACTATCAGCCCATCTAACAGTTAATAAACGTAATAAATCCATGTTGCCGGACAGTGCCAGAACTGCTCTCTGAAGTTAAGGTTTTAGATAAGACAAAGCTAGTCACTCCAGTTGTGGGCAGTTCTTGACTAAAATAAGAGCACACCTCATTGACGGTCACCTTTACTGAGAAGTTGCATATGAAAACAGTATTGGGGAAGGCACTGTCTCTGGTTTAGATAAGGAGCCCAGGTTTTCTTTATTCCAAATGAGGCAGGAGGATCCGATTTAGTGAACTGACAGATAAAGTTTTTATCTATCCCAGGCAATAGGGTGTGAGCCTGACATGACTGATAAAATGGCCCAGTCATGACCCTGTGAACCTTGGCTAACCTCCGTGAAAGCGCAGTTTTGTCACATTTCTGACCCTGGCAGAGCCACGTCCTGAACTGAAGGCCAGACTCCCAGTCCAGAAAGGTCGGGCCCCGGGGACTTGCTTACGCAAGCACATTTTCCATTTTGAAATGGCACAATCTGCTTACTGAACCTCTGATGGCTTGTAGGTTTTGGACTTTAAATTTTTCATTACAATTTTAGAATGTGGCAATGTTGCAGGAACCGGGTGGTCTCAATGAGTGTTTGAAAGGGGTTCTGTCTGCAATTAGAGTTACACTTTCCACCTGACTTTAGTGTTTTAGGTAGAATGGGGGTTGTACCTATTGTTGGAATTCTCTCATTTCTAGAGTGTTTACATAATAACTTATAATGCCCTATAGTAACCTTATAATGCCATTTAAAAAATAAGAACTTACAGTCAGACATCGTTTGAGCCCAGGCCTTTCTGCACTGCAGGGTACAGGGATGACCTCTCTTCCCACATGCACTGTGGATCTTTCCAGCTAGGAGCACACTAGCCTGAGGGCATCATTATTTCAGATCATTTATAGGAGGCCATTTTTCGAAGGTTCGCCTCTAGAAACAATGCCTTCGGTGACCTCATTGACCCACGTTGATTCCATTTTAAAAACTCACCTTCTTTTTTTATATGGAAAGCTTCCAGGAAGGGGCTTTCATGTTGCATTGCCCAAGCTAGCATTTAGCCCAATTTTACTGATCAGGTACATGTGGAGAGCCACCAATCTGAGCAAACATGGTACAGAGTAGTGTATAAAATTTACCTCAGAAATAGATTAAAAGTACAATCTTTGATGATGAGAGTGCCGAGTAAAGGCAGTTTAGAAGTGTGTGAGGTGAAAGGGATGTTTATAAGCCACCGTACTGGGTGTAAAATGGGCCAGGGCCACATCTATTGGGACAAGCATGTTGTAGACCATAGGTCCCTCCGGGCCAGTGTCCATACCCTGCCTGATGGAGAAATGTAGACTTGGCCAAAACTGGAAGGAGGGAAAACCACCGTGGGAAATGACCCTACGGGGCTCCCCAAGGTGTGGCGCAGTGGTGGGGGGTGCTGTGCACCCCAGGGCTTTGGGTGAATCTGCCAACCTGGTTGCTTTGGGGCACTGCCTCCCTTTCCACAGTGTCCTTTGCCCTTGTCACCTCCCATGCCTTCTCTTCAGCTAGGGGTGGTGCAAGCAGTGAGGGATCATGGTGGGGCAGGGACATGAAAACCTGCTGCCTCCACATTCAGAGGGCTGGGGTCTTCCTCCAGCATGCCCTTGGAGGCTCAGAGAAGGACTGTGATTTGCCTGGAGCCAAATAGGAAGTGGTGAACCAGGAAAGGCCTGATGCCTGTTTTCCTCCTCTTTTCAAGGTGCTAATTACTCTCACCTGGTTGCTTTCTAGTTTGCCAGACTAGTCCCAGGGTCTTCACTTCTTAACTTCCTTTCAAGTCCTGGCCTCCCCTTTACCTTGTGACGGTGCAGATCAATTATCTTGCAGGCCACCGGAAGGGACTGGCAAAGTAGGACCCCCCCACACCCTTCGTCTGGTTTCAGTGCTTTTTGGATCTTGCCACCTTCCAGAGGTCCACCAGGGGGCGAGCTTCTCCCTTCAATGCCAAGGTCGGGGCCCAGTGGTTTTTCCCACCAGTGTCTGTGAAATCCCATGTCCACAGTCTCTTGCCCAGGGCCTGCTTTTGTCCCAGAGGGTGAGAGGCTACAGACTACCCTGGGCTTAGCGAGTGCTTAGTATCAGGCCTCATCGAGGCTGCTGGCTCCTTTGTAAGATTCACCCCAGGCTGGGTTGACGTGGGGCATGTCCCAGCTGCTGAAGCAGCCACCCTCTGGAGTATTCAGGTTTCCAGTACTGCCCACGCTGCCCCCATCCACCTGTGCTGTTCTCACTCCTCCTGGAAAACTGCTCTTAGTTTTGAGGGAACACGGTCTTCAAAAAACATAGGCAAACTAGTCAGTGTTCACATGACCTCAGCCAGGTCTAAGAGCCATCCCATGAAAGCACCGTGAGAGGAGCTGGGGATATTTAGGGAGAACAGTTAAGGGACCATTGTAGGAAATTCAGGTTCAGACCTGTTCTGAAAGACAGAGCTTGCTCTTAGAAGGGTAAGGTAGAAGGCGAGAGAGGTTATTCCCATATGGGGAACACAGTTTGAGACTACAGGAGCCCTTTGGTGACAAAACAGGCAACCTTGTGAGACAGCAAGCTGCCTGTCCATGGAAGCATCCAAGCAGAGGCTGGATAACTACGCTGCCGTAGGGATCATGGCATGGAGGAAGAGGCTGGATTAAATGACCCCAATTCCCTTCCAAAGTGAAACAATTGCGATTCTCTGAAATGGGATTCTGTATTTATTCAGTTCCTCAAATATCTACTTTACTTAGAAATGCATTAACCCCAATCTACTGACATAGGGCAGCCCTGTGCCTTCTTCCAGGGGCATTCAGAAGTCCTTGGTGTCCATTCTCCCAAACCTTGTCAGATGGGCAGGGGAACTCCGAGTGGTGGTGGGGTGTCGGGATTCAGAGGGTGCTGAATGGCCCGTGCTGGCTGCGGGGAATCCTCTTCCACTCTGGGACTTGGTGCTCCCCGCTCCAGTTCCTGTGTATCTCCAGCAACTTCCTGGGCCTCCCCAGCACCTCACGCTGACCGGTCACTTGCTGGTCTCTGGGGTCATACCCTGCTCCTTCCTCAGCCTTCCACATGCCGTGGGCTGACGTTGGACTCTGGCTGTCCCAATCATGCTTTTTCTCTGCTTCCCGAAAAGCTCCTAAAGGCAGGAGGAACTGTGGCTCATCATTCAAGTTCAAATCTTGTCAATTAAGTCCATTCCTGAGCACGTCCCCGCCCATCCCAGCACATACACGTAGTAGGCTTTCCTTGAAGGCTTCTTGGGGCCAATCGACACCGTCTACTTTATGTTTCTCCAACTTACCTGCTGCCATGTTTTTCTTTGAAGAGTGAAACTTCCATCCTTGGAAATCTTGGCAGCCACAAGTTACACGGCTGTGGTTTAGCAGCATGTCACATTCCTGAAACCGACGATCCTTGGGTATTTGGCCAAACAAGCTTTCTTTTCTTTGAAGTAGAATCAGCTTGAGTTAGAACCCTGGGACAGGAGTGGAGACTTAGCCCTGGACTGCAGGCTGTGTTTTCTGGGTGAGAGTTATCATGTTGCAGTATTCATCACCATGTCCCCTCCGGACAGAAGCTGCCCCACAGAATAAGATTTCCCCCTGATGCCAAACCCTCCCTGGTCTCCTGGGAGTGTAGTAATCCAGTAATGCGTTCTTGACGGTATGTGCTCCAATATCTCAATGAATTCATTTCACTCAAATGCATTGTGAAAAGTGGACAAAATGCTTCTTTAATAAGTTATTTGACAAAACCCACAGCTAGATTCATTAAGCCAACCCTAGTGTCCAGTGAAAGTTACTAATCTAATGAGCAATGAGGGCATTCAGTACTCTGAAACGAAAAGTTCATTTAACGTCAATTAGTCACAGATGGTCAGATCTGGAAGGGCGATTATGGGCAGATCATCTGAGCTCCTCAGTTTAGAGCTGAAAATTTGAGGTTCCAAGAAATCTAAGCTCCCAACAGAGAACCAGGACTGCACTCCAGTGCCTAGCACACTTTAAGACCTGGCCCTCAGTTAAAAACAACTATATTACTGGGATAGGCAAATGGCATGGTGATTAAGGTACTGAATTCCCACGTGGCTGACCATGGTTTGAGTCCTGGACCTGGAGGCTTGAAAATTGTGCCAGGAACGTGTGCATGTGTGCCCCAAATTCCTAGGGGAGAATGGAGGAGAAAGGATTGTGGCCATTCCTCTGGAGGGTGATTTCTCACTTTCCTTCTCTGTCTTTCCAGTGAGCTCATCCACCCTGTGGCAAATACCTAAAAAACCAAAATCACAATGCAACTATGGGGTTGTTAGGAAAGTCATGACACATTTTTGCATAGAACAACATAGAAAGATACATCATAACTTTCCTGACAACCTAATATATTAATTTTATGTAGCAGGGGAAAAAGGCAGGTGAACAGATTATTTGAGACCAAATCATTTCCAGGGTTTTGTTTCCCACTGCACCGTCAGCTCTTGAAGGTGCTGTGAGACTTGGCGTTGTACAGCTGCTGGGCACTTGATATGAAGCCTGGAAAAAGAGAGATTTCTGGGGCTAGTGGCTGGGTCTGTACATCGGTAGAGCTGAAGCCTCAGATATTTTGAGCTCTGTTTACTAAATGACAGGAAATAGTTTGTAAAGACAAGAAACTCTCCTTCTGAGAAATGGGTTCTCAGACTTCAGTGGGCATCAGAATCAACTGGAGGGCCGGCAGGGGGCGTGGTGGTTAAAGACACTGGATTCTCACATGGCCGACTGTGGTTGGAGTTCCAGACCTGGCGGCTTGCTTTTTCACCCTTTCCCTCTCTCTCTCTCTCTCTGTCTCTTTCTGGTCAAATTAAAAAATAATAACAATAAATGGAATTAAAGAAATAAATAATTCTTAAAAATAAATCACCTGGAGGACTTGTTGAAACACAGATGACTGGGACCCAACCCAGAGTTTCTCAGTTGACCCAAGAATGTGCAATTCTAGCAAGTGTCCAGGTGACGCTGATGCTGCTGGTTTAGGGGACACAACTTTAGAGCACTGCCGTGAAAAAAGTCCCTGGTCTCTAAATCAACGATCACAGACTTTGAGGACCGACAGGTAATGCTAACAAGTGATGTTAGCTGGGTGGCAGAAGTGCAGATGCAGGGACCACAAGTGACCTCTGAAATGGGCAGTTGCTGCTCAGCTCAGACCTATCCTTCACTATAGAAATGAAGACCTTGATTGGAAATCTCTTCCAACTTTTTCAGAAAGTGCTAGAAATCTAGATCTAGTGTACTTGGAATGTTCTATTTTTAGATGTTATAGCTAATTTGCATCTGTACTGAAAAATGTGCAGGCTAAATTAAACTTTTTTGTGACCTCATTGGCTGCCAGTTTGCAACTTCTTTGATCATCAGAGAGTTCGCTGTCACGGGCATCTTTCTTGTTCTTTTATTAAGAATTATTTGTTTAATTTTATTTATCATTATTATTATATTTAACTTTACCAGAGACTGAAAGAGAGAAGGGAGAGAGAGAGAGAGAGAGGGGAGAGAGAGAGAGAGAACAAGCTGCCAGGTCTGGGACTTGAATTGTGGTTGGCCATGTGGGATTCCAGTGCCTTAACCACCACACCACACCACCTGCTGGCCCCCACCAAGAGTATCTTAATTGAATGGTTTTGTTTCAGAATCTCTCCTAAATTGTAGTTAAGATGTTGGCCTGGGTTGCAGTCTTTGAGGGCTGGGTCTTGGGCTGGAGGATCTGCTGCTGAGAGAGTTCACTTGTGTGGCTGTTGGCTGGAGGCCTCAGCACTTCACTGTGTGATTCTCTCCATAGGACTGCTCGAGTATCCTTATGGCATGGAGCTGGCTTCCCCCAGAGCAAGTAACCCAAAAAGTCAGCAAGAGAGAGACCCCAACGTCCTTTAGGACCTCGCCTTGGAAGTCACACTTCCTCGTGTCCACAGTGTGCTGCTGATAACACAGGTAAGCCGTGTCCAGTACAGGAGAGAGCCCCATGTGGGTGTGTGGACTCTTCCTGCCTTTAAAGCATTTTCATCTTGCTCTTCGCAGCCCCTGACTTCTAGTATTTGCACTGTGACTTATTACCTAGGGATGCTTCCCACTGCCATTGGGGGAAAAAACGTGTTATGGAAGTTCTCGGTAGGATGGAGTCTAAGGGTCACCTGAGCCAAAGTTGCAAGCTGGAGACTCTGGAGGAGAGCCTTAGTGAGTGAGTGTTTAGGCTCTTAGGTTTGCCAAAGTTTCCAACCCACTAATTACATTCATTTACATTCGTTTTCAGGCCTCTGAGGCATTTGACCTTGAGTTAATCCAGTCACTGGGCTGCCCACCTGTCCTGGTTTATCTGGGACTCAGGTTTCTTGGGACTGGAAACTTTCAGTGTGAAAATTGGATAGGCCTGAGATTCAGACAGCAGATGTGAATGGATTTGGTCCCAATTTGAAGTGTGGTCCATTTGTATCAGTTGGTTGAGAGTTGGAGCATCTCCACCGCGACCTACTGCATCAATCTGCGGTTTAATCAGGCCCAGGTGAATCTTACACACGTAAGCTTTGGGAATCTCTGGATAGAAGCAAAACCTGGTTTTGGGCTCTGTAAGGATTCCGATGTTCTGTTCTATGGGAACAATTCACCAGCAATAACCCATTTCGTCTCTGGCAATCTGCTATGATAATCTGACCTTTTCTTTCTGCCTCCATCCAACCCCCAAAAGGAGAGACATTCAACAGTTAATTGTTGGAAGTCCCATCTCTCACTTGGGTTTGAGCGGTGGTTTTCACGAACACTTTTTACAGTTGAAAGTTTCCACCTCCTCAATCAAAATGCAATAAACAACACAGATAAAGGGAGACTCCTGGGTACTTAGGTTGTTTCCAGGTTTCGACACTCCAAGCGATACACAGTAAATACCCTTGAATGTGCAACTTTATAATACAACTAGTGCTTTATCTCTGCAGGGCTGGTTCTGAAAGTGTGGTTGCTGGGTTAATGGGATGTACGTTTATAACTGTAATGGATATCTAATAGAGAAATGAGCTGGTGCCTTGCTATTGTGAGAAATGATGTAGCCGTAGTGGAGTGAGCACAGTAGACAGCCATTGGCCTTGAGAGTTGGTTCGACATATTGCTGAATAGGGACAATCAGTAGAAGAGGGACTTAGCGAATGGGGGGAAGAAGTAGCAGAGGGACTTAGCTAATGGGGGGAAGAATTGAGGGGACTCTTCAAGGAGATTAGTCCCATTTTTCTGAGTACCTTTGTATACGTGTCTTCTGGTTGTAAAGAATACGTGTTGCTTTGTAATTGAGAATTTTAGGAGAGAGAAAAAGCAGAGGCGCGATGGTGGAAATGACATTACGGAGATGGGATGTTTTCCGTCTCAACCCAACCTTTCCGTCTCTACTCTCCCCTCCGTCCTGCCTTCTCTTCCCTTTTGGGAACGATGTCCGAGTTGCTAGTTGTGAGCATCCGATTGAGCCCAAGTCATGTGCCAATTGAAGGAGAGGGGATGTCTGACCTCCCTGCCCCCCTAGGCGGTATTACTATACCCTAATAGGGGAGTACGGTAATACTGTTTGGTCCCTAATCAACAACTAAAGTGGAAAAATCTTATGACTCTACCCTTTTGGAAAACTCCATGTGTTTGGGGAAGCAGCTCAGAGCCGATCAACTTTATTTTTGTAGCGTACAAAAGGAAAAATAGCCAAAATTTGTAGTAAATAGTAATTTAGTATAAATGTTAAGTATTTTACATTATCTCATTTCATGTGCATACAATATACATGATGCAGATACAATTTTTGTTTATTTTTTAGAATTAGTTATTTATTTATTTTTGCAATAGGGCTCATGTGCTTGCCAGAGAGAGATGGAGAGAGAGAGGAAGAGAGGGAAAGTGAGAAAGCACCGCCTGCTGCAACCCCTTCTCCTCCTGGGGCTGGGCCACACACACACACATTGCCCAGAATGTTTTTCAAGCCACTGGGTCTAGGACTTGAACCGTGAACTTGCTATGTGGGATCCAGCACCTTAACTACCACTTCACCTGCTGGCCCCAGATACAAGTTTTAATGCCTGTTTGACAATGGAGCCACTGGGAGGGCAGGTGGTGTGGTGGTTGAGGGCGCTGGACTCCCACATGGCCAACTGTGGTTTGTGGGGGTGGCCGTAGTGGAGTGAGCACAACGGACAGTCATTGACCTTGAGAGCTGGCTGTGACATACTGTTGAATAGGGAGAATAAGTAGCAGAGGGACTTAGCTAATGGGACCTGGTGGCTTGCTTTCTCACTTTCTCTCTCCCTCACTCTCACTCTGTCCCTCTCTGGTCAAATTAAAATAAATAAACAAATAAAGTTAAATAAAATCTTTAAAAAAGAAAATGGAGCCACCGAGGTGTGCAACAGCTGCATAACTTGCCCGGAGTCACACAGCGAGCAAGTGGAATAGCCAAGGTTTGAACCCAAGTCATCCAAGTGCAAAGTTCTAATATTTCCACTATAGATTCCACCTCCAGGTGTGTAGTGCCTGGAGCTAGTGCTGCTTTTGCCTGGAAAGCTAAGGGCTCCTCCCTGCTCTGACCGTGTAGGGGTGCCAGGGACATGCTGCTCTACCTGAGCTAAGCCTTTTCGTTCTCACCACACGCTGTGGGCATTTTTCAGAATCAAAATGGAGTCATCTGTGTCAGCCCTCACTAAAACAGATGTGGGAAGGCCGCTGAGGAGGCGTTTGCTCATGCAAGCTTGTGGATAGCAATACTTTTTAATCTTGTAAACATTTTGCTGTAGGGCATGTGCCCTTGCCAGGGAGAGAAAGCGTTGTCGTGGAGCTGGGGGGTTGTGAGAAAGCACCCTCTGGGCAGATGGCCACGCTATAGTCCCTCCTTCTCTACTCCCCTCGCAGGATGTTGGGCATGCATGCACATGCACCCAGCGTGTTTTTAAGCTGCCAGGTCCAGGACTCCAAATGCATAGAAGGCCACGTGAGATCCAGCTGTCTTAATCACCATGCCACCAGTAGGCCCAGCTAAACTATTACTTGGAGAACTGGGCCAGAATCAGAGCCTTGCACAAAGACCACTGACACAAGGACGGCTTCTTCAAGGACGTCTGCCCAGAGACCACCACTCTTGTTATTGATCCTGGTAGCCAAAGCTAATTGTCCCAAATCAGCAGGTATAACCCCCTCCCACACCCCTCCCGCTTGCAAATTTTGCCTTTACAACCTGTGGGGGGATTGTAAGCTTCGGTAAGCACGTTTGACACTACCTGAATCACACTCATCTGGTCTGCATTCTGGTGCAGTCCGCAAACTCACACCCAAATAAAGTTCTTTTTGATTTCCACATTCCGACTCAGCACGCCTTTTTTGTTTACTTATTTTTAGGGTTTTGCCATAGGGTGTGTTAGCTCTCCAGAGAGAGACAGAGAGAGGGGAAGTGAGAAATCACCTCCCACGGGGGATGGCCACACCGTAATCCATTCTCCTCTAGGGACTTTGGACACACGTGCACATGCACATGTGGAGTGATTTTCAAGCCACCAGGTCCCAGGGCTCAAACTGCAGTGAGCAATGTGGGAGCCTAGCACCTTAACTACCGTGCCACCTGCTGGCCCAATATACTTTTTAGCTTATCAAACTCCAAGTGAGAAAACTGAAACTCAGATATTAGCAACTCACTCAGGGTCCCTCAACTGGAAGGGGACATGTCAGGGATCAGATTCAGACGGTCTGCCTCCACACATGCAGCTCAGTGCTCCAGAGCCAATGCCCCGGGACTCATCAACATGCCAATCTGCTTGTTCTTCTGTATTAATCTGGAAGCAGTTCTCATGGGGGGGGGTGGTAATAGAAATTCAGGCAATTATCAGATAATTCAGTCAAAGTTATGGGTTATGTTTCAGTTTTCTGTTTCATATTGATACTGAGGATCTGACTCTAGGTACCAGCCAAAATAATTTAAATTAAATCTAATCTAATGTTATCTGTGCAGTTTTTTTGGAAAGAAATCTAAAAGACAAAGGAGGGGTGTGTGTGTGAGAGAGAGAGAGAAAGAGAGAGAGAGAGAGAGAGAGAGAGAGAGAGAGAGGTCTTAGATTGTGGAGTTCAAAATTTCCATCATTAAGAGATAATGAAGGGCTGGCTCCATGCCCTGGTGGCTAAGGCAGCTGGATCCCTCCTGGATCACTCTGTGGTTCAAATCCCAGATGTAGTGGCTTGAAAAACACCTGGAACATGTGTGTGTGCACCCCAAATCCTGACTGAGTGGAAAAGTGGAGGAGGGATTGTGGTGTGACATTCCCGGGGGAGATGCTCTCTTCCTCTCCCTCTCCCTCCAAAATTAAAAGAGAGAGAGAGAATGGGAAAGAATATGAAAGAGAAAAGAGATCAATAGCATTTTCTTATTAAACTGTTACACTTTTTTTTTTTAAAGAACTGCTTAATTTTATTTATTATTCTTTTAAAAATTTGACCAGAGGAAGACAGAGAGAGAGAGAGAGAGAGAGAGAGGGAGGGAGAGGGAGAGGGAAAGTGCAACAGTGAGCTGCCAGGTCCGGGATTCAAACCACAGTAGACCATGTGGCAGTTCAGCACCTGAACCACCACGCCACCTGCTGCCCCTCAAATTGTTGCACATTTAAAATGTAATGATATAGTTCCCCCACACCACACCCCAGGGGATTTAGCCAAAAAATGAGTTTAATTGCTAGAGGGAATGTGTTTGCCCTGTGAAAAGAAAGTTTATTTTCAATTTGAATTGCAAATCCTCCCAAAAGCAGAGTGGGAAGGAAGGATCATGCCTGGCAGGAATGAGTTCTTTTTGCTTTGTTTTATAAAAACTTCCTGAGACAAGCTTTCAGAAATTATAATTATTTTTAAAAATTCAGGTATTCACCTGATGTGAATACTTTAGATAAAGCAAAACAACCAGATCATTTTATACAATGTCAACTTGGCTTAAGGAGTTTCGAAAAGACGCGTATCACCTCTGCCGCTGGATTGTTGGAGGCAGAACATTGCAGGGTGTGTTGCGAGCTATGTCTCTAGAACTCGGGTTTGATCTGGGGATAAACGGTGTACGGAGATGGAGAACGGGGCTGAGGGAGCATGGAGGGGTGTGGGGAGCTGGATTAGCATTTGTTTGGCATGGGCTGAGCACTCTGCGGTGACATATGACATATCGGTACCTGTCCCCGTGGGTTACCTTTACCTCATTAGAAAGCAGAAAGCATCACTTTCCCCATTTTTTAGGTGAAAATATCTCCGCGGCGGAGGAGAGTCCCTTGCCCAAGTTCCCCGGCTGGTAGTTCATTGTGGGACTGAACTTGGACAAATCCAGGCAAGAAGCGAGGGCATGACTGGGTGCGCTAAGAGGGCGCAGATCAGGTGACAGTGGAGGGCCACGTGCTAGGCTGGGTGACTCCAGATCAAGGAGCAGGGGGGCCCACATTTGACAGCCCCAATGACCGGACACAGGGCCAGGCCCCTTGGGGAGACAAGGGACCAGGAGCAGATGCTGGTTTGGAGAAGGGACGTTGGGATCAGTCTGGCCTGTGGGGTGAAGACCCACTGGGTGGGAGTGTCCACAGGCTGCTGCCAGACAGGCCTGCTTCTCTGGAGCTCCTCTGGTGCAGACGGTGTGGAGGGAGTGAACAGCGTCATGGTCGCTGTGGGAGAAAGGGAGGGTCTGACTAAAGTCCAGAGCCATGATCACAAAAGCCGAGAGAGAGGAGAGACACTTTTTTTCTTTTTCTTTCTTTCTTTTTCTTTGAGACACTTTTTCTTTTAAGTTTTTGACACAGGGCATGTGGGTAGCTGGACAGAGACAGAGAGATAGAGAGAAGGAAGGTGAGAAGTCCACACCCCCAGTGGGAACAGCCAGCTGCAATCTTTTCTCCTCCAGTCTCAGGATTTTGCACAAGCACACACACGCCTGGTGTGATTCTCAAGCTGCCAGGTCTGGGACTTGAACCATGATCGACCATGTGGGAATTCAATATCTTTTTAAAAAATGTATTAATATAATTTATTATTATTATTATTATTTTGAGTTTGCTATAGGACATGTCTGCTCACCAGAAAGAGACAGAGAGAGAGAGAGAGAAAAGGAAAGTGAGAGAGCAAGCCACCAGGTCTGGGACTTGAACCACAGTCAGCCATGTAGGAGTCCAGTGTCATAACCACCACACCATCTGCTAACTGGCCCAGGAATTCAATATCTTAACCACTGCACCACCTGCTGTTCCCCCCTCCTCCTTTTTTTTTTTTTTTTTTTTTGAGAGAGAGATTTTTGCTATAGGGTGCGAGCTGAACAGAGAGAGAGAGACAGAGAGACAGAAAGTGAGAAATCACCCCCTCAGGGGGATGGCCATGCCTCAGTCCCTTCTCCTCCATTCTTCTCTCGGGATCTTGGATACGTACACACATGTGCCCAGCATGATTTTTAAGCTACCGGGTCTGGGACTTGAACTGTGGTCAACTACATGGGAGTCCAGCAACAGCCATTATGCCATCTGCTGGTCCCCAGTTTTGTTTTGTTTTGTTTTGTTTTTAAGGCTTTTCAGAGGGTAACTCCAAAGGGCACAGAACTCGAGGTAGGCTTAAGAAAAAGAACTATAAAGGGAGGCTGGGACATTAAAAAACAAAAACATAAAAAACCTGGATTTTCGGAAACTATGTGTTCATTATTAAAATAGACAAACAAAACTGAGGCCTGCTTTGCTATCTCTGTCTCCTATCTTAGTGAACATGGTGGTCTTCTTGCACGAATGAAAACAAAGTAATAAAACAGCATTTTATGAGTTTAGGGAGGTAGGGTCGCCTGAGATGAAGGAAGGGAGAAGGAGGTCCTGTGAACATCAGGCCTGACTGCAGCCTGGTTTGGGGAGGGGGCTGGGCCAGCGCCCCCCAGCCCTGGGCTCCACAGGTGTCAGCGTCTGGCACTTACCACGTATCACGCATCACCGCAGGAGGCCTGGGAGAGAGGCTCAGGAGGGGCCCAGTCCTCCGTGGCCAGGTGGTTGTCAGGCCAGTCGTGACACATCACGGGGTACCCATTTACAGGTGGCTTCCTCTGCTCATTGGGAAGGCAGCAGGCTTGTGCCTACAGGCAGAGGCTGGGCCACCACTCTGAGCATAGGGCATGTGGACCGTGGCAGCGTGGTGGCCGAGCACTGGAGCAGGGCAGGGTTCAGGTTTCCAAAAGGACCTTTCTGCTCTTGGAAGCCTGGGCTGCTGTCTTTGTAAGCAGGCTATGTACCGTGGCATGGCTTCCAGGAGGTACCACTGGACAAATACCGAGTCAGAGCCCCTTCGAGGGTCCGGGTGGTGGTGCAGGGGCAGTGAGACTGGATTCACATGGGTAAGGTCCTGGGTTCAATTCTGAGACCCCCTGAACACACAGGTGTGTGTGTCTGCCGTGGTCTGGGCAAGCTGAGACTGGGAGTGGGGCTGAGAAGTGAAGACCCTGTTGGGGATACGTCTCTCTCTCTGTCTCTTGGAATAAATAAACTTAAGAGAAAGTTTCCCCCCGAGTTTTACATTAAGGGGGGGGGGCAAAAACAGAGTCTCTTCTGCTCAATTTTGAGAAAGAGATGGTGTCTTCAGTTGGCTTGGGCTGATGTCGCAAAATACCACAGACTGGGCGGCTTAAACAACAGAGATTAATTTTCTTTGCCTCTTTTTTTTTTTTTTTTTTTTTTTTTTTTTTTTTTTTTTTTTTTTTTTAATTTATTATACAGTTCATGTTCTTACCAGAAAGAGAAAAAGAGAGAGAGAAAGAAAATGAGAAAGTACCCGCTCCAGGGGTACGGCTCCAAGCCAACCCTCTCCATTCTCCTCTAGGAATTTGGGCTCGTGCACACACAGCCGTACCGGGATTCGTTTTCCCGAAGATCTGGAGGCTGGAAGTCCGAGATGAAGGTGTTGGTTGGTTCGGGTCCCGGTGAGGGCTCTCTTCCTGACTGGAAGAGGGGTGCCCGCTCACTGTTCCCTCACATGGGGCAGAGCGAGACCCAACGTCTCTTTCCTTACAGGAACACGAGCCTTCTCAGGTTAAGACCATGCTTTTGATCTCACTTAACTTTTTTTTTTTTTTTTTTTTTTTTAGAGATTTTTTGGTATAGGGCGTGCGTGTTCACCAGAGAGATAGAAAGCCAGGAATCACCCTCCCAGGGAGAATGACCATGCCACAATCCCTTCTCCTCCATTCTCTTCCCAGGACTGTGGGCATGCACACATACCTTCATGAGCTTTAAGTCACTGGATCCGGGACTCAAACCACAGTTGACTACATGGGAGCCCAGCGATGGGACCATTACGCCATCTGCTGGTCCCTGTGATCTCACTTAACTTTTATCCCCAAACACAGACACATTGGAGGTTAGGGTGTTGACATGAACTCTGTGGGGACACAGGCAGTTAGCCCCTAACAGTTGGGAAATTACAATTGCCTCCCAACCTCCAACCAGGCTGCTATTGTCATCAGAAGCCATAGGCTGTAAAGCTGGAAGAGTCCCCTCCATTGTTTTCTAGATGAGGAACTGAGGTCCAAGGGGGATGTGCTTGTCTAAGCCGCTCATTGGTACTGGCAGAGCCCCTCAGGGCCCCTCAGGGCCAATGCCAATGTCTGTCTACCTCCTCGGCCGGTCCAGACCCCTCAAAGGCCAAGTCCATGGAAGGGAGCAGGTCCTCCTTGGTGCCCTGGGGCCGGCCCATAGAAAGAGCCTGGACAAGTGTGTGCACTTGGGCACCTCTCCCTTCCTGGACCGCCTGGCATGCCGCAGCCACTGCAGATCTGCCCCTCTTCCCACCCACTTGCTGAGGCCTAATTCGGATTCCTGGGAGAGGGAATGTGATTGGTCCAGCTGGGTCAAGTCTCTGCCCCGTGTCGTCATGGTAGGAGTGGGACATCCAGGGTTTCTAGGGAACAGACCAAGGACCTGTGATTGAAAAATGCTGCCGCTGTTGCTGCCATGTCAAAATTACCTAGAGAGGGAGGCCAGTAGGTGGTGTGTTGGTTAAGGCACTAGACTCCCACGTGGCTGGCCATGGTTCCAGTCCTGGACCAGAATGCTTGAAAATCACACTGAACACATATGCTTGCATCCTCAAAATCCTGAGAGGAGAATGGAGGAGAAGGGATTCTGGACACACATGTACACGTGTCTGGCGTGGTTTTCAGACCACCAGGTCTGGGACTCAAATCACACAGATGAACATGTGCGATCCAGCTGCCTTAACCACTACACCACCTGTTGGTCCTCTTATCACTTTTCAGGTATAAGGGAACTCCAAACAGTTTGTGGAAAAGGGAATTAAAGTATGAGTTTATTTTGGTGCAAAAAAATTTTGAAATCTGTACATAGTTTTTTCATGATACACATTGTCTATAACTTTTTGACAATCCCCCTTTCATAAACTGATTCAACTATATAT
>NW_006159692.1:4958989-4981934 GCF_000334495.1 Tupaia belangeri chinensis
TATATATATACACACACACACACACACACACATATATATATATATATTTTTTTTTTAACCCCATGTCTGACCCTCTGCCCTTTCCCACCCTATCTCTGCTGTCTGCAGTTGTCTTCAATTCCTTTTCCCCCAACATATTGTTGATCACACTCAAACTCAGAATTCTGTGGTAAACCCAGTTAGTCCGCATTTAACTCACTCTGCTCCCTCCTGTGTGCACAGATGAGCTCTCCCTTGATTCATTCTCTCATGCACACAGTCTCTGTAGACAGAATTCCAAGATGGCTCCCAAGTCCCCCAGTCCTGGCCTACGTCCCTGACCGCTCCGTCCCTGTGTGTGACTGTGACTGGGCTGGCTGTCAGTCCTGAGGTGAGGCTACCTGGTTTGGTCACGTGCTATGCAGCGTGAACTCGGTCAGTGATGGGCCTCCCACACAATGGTGGCCCTATAAGGAGCACATGGCCCACACCGCAGCGCCTGGTGTGTGGTGGCTGTCCAGGGTTGTAGAAGGGCACCCTGTGATGTCTGCGTCATGACGAAGGTGCCTTACGTGTTTCTCAGAACTTCTCCCTGTCATGTGACTCATGGCTGTGTGGGAGGGGTTTTACAGAGGCAGTTCTGGCCCCTGAGCAACCACAGGGGAGATTATATCCAGGGGGCCTGACTCAATCAGGGAAGCCCTTAAAGGGGACCGAGCCCTTCCTGGTGGGTTCGGAAGGGTTGGAAGAGATTTAAGGGTGAGACTGAGAGGGAGTAAGATGAGGGGGTGAGAACACTTGGCAAGGACTTGAGGGCGGCCTTAGGAGTTGAGAGAGGTTCAAAAGGGAGACCTCAGTCATACAGCAGCAAGGAACTGGACCTGCCTGTGATCTGAGTGACCCTGGGAGAGGATCCCAAGCTCCAGCTGAGAAATCGTCTAGCTTGTACCTTCAATTTAGCCTTGTGAGGTACTGAGCAGAGGCCCTGGTGAGGCTGCACCTGGACTCTGACCTGCAGAAGCCAAGGCTCTATGTGGGTGCATTCAGTTTCCGGGAATTTGTCATGCAGTGTCTGCCCACTAAGGCGGCCACAGGTCTTCACGGCTGGCCACGGCACTGGGCTAGTGCCAGGGACAGAGAGAGGGCCTGTGCAGACGTGGCCCTCGCCCTCAAGGAGCTTGTGTTCAGATCCCAGGGAAACGCCTTCGGGGGCTTTCTAGCCTGTGACCTGTGGTAAAGGTGGCAGGATCCCTCATGACCGACTGCGCGGATCAAGGCCTGGACCTGGTACCTTAAAAAGCGCACCAGAGGGGTGTGTGTGTGTGTCCAAAATCCCAAAGGAGGGAGACACGGAGGAGAAGGGATGCAGCGTGGCCATCCCTCACAGAGGGTGCTTTCTCACTCTCTCTGTCTCTCCCTGGCGAGTGCACGTGTCCTTTTACAAATTAAAAAAGGAGGAGGAGGAGAAGAAAGGAGAAGCGGGTCAGATGGTCCTGGGTTCAAATTCTGGCTCTTCCTTTTGGCCTCACTCCCACTTTGAGCGAATCACATCAGCTTCCTGTGCCTGTTTGCTCATCTGTCTACAAGGACAGCAGTCGTGTCACCAAGACTGTGGGAATTACATCGGTAACACGCTGAAGTGCTCGCTTTGTGCCTGGCTGGAGTGGGAGCACAGGTGTGAGTGGGTGTTAGTTCCCGTCCCGCTCTAGGACACAGGGGCTTGGTGCTGGTGGGAACTAGCGCTAGAGTAATTCTACCCTGAGTGGTCACACGCGAGCAATGAGGCTCGGCCTGCCTTGCCCAGGCTCAGAGGCAATGCCGGGGCTGAGACAGGGCCCTGCAGCCTGACCTGGGGACGGCCCTCTTCCTGCTCCAAGCTGCCGCCTGCTGGACTCGAAGCCGGGGGACTCAGGGACATTCCACACACTGTTCTCCCTCTTGGTCACTGACAGTGACTGTGCAGTGACAGTGATGGAAACAAAGGCATTTCTGAGAACTTCAGAATTACTGACCTGATTCAATTAAGCAGACGTTGGTCTCTGTCTCTCCGCCCCAGACTCCTTTCTGCGCCGTGTCTGGCTCCAGCTCTTCTGCTATGGGGGGATGGAATTTCCACTGGAAATGGTTGAACTACCCCAAACCCCTAATTAATCCGAATTTTATTATTCATGTGGCAGAATTTGAGCTGCCTCTAATCACTTGGATGAAGAATGCTTTGTATTCTAGTGTGGATGAGGATGTATGAAGTATAATTTGGCTCATTATTTTTGGAAGACAATCTTGGCAACACATATAAAAGCCTTAAAATTATACATATGATTTGACCCAAGGATTCAAATTTTAGTTTTTGGGCAAATATTTAACTATAAGGATGCTTGCTAGAGAATGTATTATAGGAAATGTTGAAAACAACCTACTGAAAGGGATTGGGGAACTTATGGCATATCTGGACAGGAGAGAACTAAGTAGTAATTAAAGATGATGCTGAGGGCCAGCAGGTGGCATGGAGGTTAAGGCACTGGATTCCCACATGGCTGACTGCGGTTCGAGTCCCAGACCTGGTGGCTTGCTTTCTCACCCTCCCCCCCTTCCCTCTCACTCCATCTCTCGCTGGTGAGCACACAAGCCCTATAACATATTAAAATAATAATAAATACAGTTAAAATAAATAATTCTAAGAAAATGATGCTAAAAGATATTTATGGGGCATTCAGTCAGAGTCACAGCAGAAAGAGTGACAGTAGCAGTTCTGAAATGAAGTTTCCGGGGTTGGGATTGCTGTTTGATTGCTCGGTGACATTGGACAAGGCACTTACCTTCTGCAAACCTCAGTTTCTCCATCTGTCAAGTGGGGGAAGTAACTACATTACGCCTCAGAGTGAGCATGAGCTAATTCATGTCAAGTGCCTGGCATTACCTAGTGACATGGTAAGCACTTGCTCAATAAATATTCTATTGTGATGATTTTGCATTTGCTTTTAAAACCTACTCATAGAGGGGACCAGCAGGTGGCGTGGAGGTTGGGGCACTAGACTCCCACATGATTGACCAAGGTTCAAGTCCTGGACCTGGTGGCTTGCTTTCTTACTTTCCCTCTTTTCTCTCTGTCTCTCTGGTCAAATTGAAAAATGATAACAAATCAAATCAAATTAATAATTCTTTAAAAAAAAATACCTACACAGTGAAAAGAGAAGAAAGGGGACCAGCAGATGGCATCATGGTTACGTTGCTGGATTCCCATATAGTCTACTGCAGTTTGAGTCCCAGACCTGGCAACTTAAAACTCACTCTAAGCACGTGTGTGTGCTTGCCCCGAATCCCAAGAGAATGGAGAAGGGACTCCAGCATGGCCATCCCCCCACCCCCGCCTGGGGGAGGTGATGTCTTTCTTTCTGTCTCTCTGGTGAGCGCATGTGCCCTATAGCAAACATCTCTCTTAAAATAAATAAATAAATAAAAGCAAAATGAAAATGGATACCCCTGATGGCGGGACTGCGCGTGGACTCATTTTCTTCTGTGCTTTCTTTGTGCTCAGAATGCTCTACGGTACATATGAGCTGCTTTTGTAGCAAGAAAAGGAAGCCACTGAGATGAGGAACATGGCCTTGTGTTACAGAGGCCCTTTCAGAACTTCAGGAGCTGAGTGCTCCGCTACTCCTGCTTCAGCTGAGACGCCCCTGAGCTTAGGCCCGGTGGAGAAGTGGCAGGAACTGGGCCTGCCACCCTCAGACCCACTCCACCAGGCCTCTTTACCAACCAGGCCTGGGAGCTGAGTGGAGGAGGTGAACCTACCTCAGTTCAGGAGACAGCTGCCTCGTCACTGGTTTGTCCACTGGTTTGTCCGCATCTTATCAGTACAGACAGGAAGGATTCACAGAGCCACCCCGGCCCTTCTGTCCCAGTCTGCTTGTCACCTGGCTGTTCATTAGCATGTGTGACAAACTCCTCCCTGCAAACAGAAGCTCTCAGAGAGAACCAAACTGTTTCAATCTCCTTGGAGGGACAGCAGGGGATGCCCCAGAAATGACCGACTGAGAGGGCTAGGTTGGGGCTTCATGGGCTCAGGGAGGGCCCTGGAGGTGCTGTCCTCAGCTAGGAAGGTCAGAAAGGAGCCGGGAGGGGGGGGGAGAAGAGGGGCCCCTACTGCAGACTCCCCAGCTGTTGCCTGGGGACAACTGATAAGCCCAAGAGAGGGCTGTTGCAGCTACAGGCTGAGTCTGTGGGGCAGAAGGTGGGTTGTGAGCGGAGGGGGGGGGTTTGCCTTCCTTTCCGTGACTCTGCTGGAGGCTGGGGGAAGGGGCTGAAAAGGCCCTGGAGCCTGTCCTGGGTCACCTGGAGTCATGGGGATGGGAGGGCCTGGCTCCTCAGACTGCAGTCACTCCAGCCCCATGTCTATGCTGGAGGCAGCAGGGAGGGGAAGGCACCAGAAACCAGCTGCTGCAAGAAATTCTGTGGGGTGGGGCCAGCAGGTGGCATGGTGATTAAAGTGCTGGATTCCCACATGACTAACTGTGGTTGGAGTCCCAGACCTGGAGGCATGCTTTCGCATTTCCCTCTCTCATTTTCTCTCTCTCTCTCTCTCTCTCTCTCTCTCTCCATTCTCTCGCTCCCTGTCATGAGTACACATGCCCTATAGCAATGAAAAAAAAATGATAATAAAGTAAATAATTCTTAAAAAAAAAAGAAATTCTGGGAGAAATTCTAAGGCTGGGCAGATATTTAAAAGCTATTGCATATGTGGGCTTTCTTTTGATAGCTTATCGAAGAATAATTAATACACCATAAACAGCACACATTGAAGTATGCAATGTCCTCAATTTTGACCTTCATCTATACCCATGGAGCTCTCACCAGAGTCAAGGGGTTGTATATAGGGTCTTCACAGAGGGCGCCCTTGTGCGGCCTTTCTCTCCTTTCATCTCTCCTCCTTGTACTCCCAGGAAAACACCTGTCTACTGTCTGTCATCATAGGTCAGTTTGTATTTCCTAGAATCTGATATAAATGGAATCATATAGGACCCTCTTTTTGGTTGGCTTCTTGTACTCACAATTATTTTGAGGTTCACCCAGTGCATGCAATAGTGCAATCATTTCTTTCTATTGCTGAGTATTACACCCTTATATGAACATAGCACAATTTATTTTCCTACCACCTATGATGGATATTTAGATTTCAGAGAGAAGGGAATTAAAATCACCCTCCGAGGGGCATGGCCAAGCCGCAATCCCTCCTCCTCCACCTTTCCCGCCTCTCTGCATTTTGGGTATGCCTGCACACATGCCTGGCATATTTTTCAAGCCACCAGGTCTGGGACTCAAATCATGCAGTCAGCCATGTGGGATCTAACCTCCTTAACACCACGTCACCTGGCTGGCCATGGTCTTACTTTCATAACAACTCATTTTCTTCGGCGACTAACCATACTCGTGAGAGCAGAACTCCCTCCCTCCCTAATCTTGCATTGTCCCCATGCTTCGAACACTGCTCACTAGGCCCAACCTCTTCTTAACACCTGCACACCTGGGAACCAAGCTTTGAGCACATGAACCTTGGAGGGACAAACCATAAACCATAGCAATAATGACAATGAATGTCTGTTACTGGCTTATGTATCTTCTATACTTTAAAAAAATATTTGGTTATATTTTCCTTTTTAAAATTTTATTTAACTTTATCCATTTATTTATTTATTATTTTTGATTGGATCACAGAGGGACAGAATGAGAGAGAGAGAGAGAGAGTGAGTGAGAAAGCAAGCTGCCAGGTCTGGGACTCAAACCACAATCAGCCATGTGGGAGTCCAACACCTTTAACCACCACACCATCTGCCAGCCCTGTATCTTCCTTTTTTTAAATTTTTTTTTACAATAGTTTAGAACGATCGACATTGTTGATATCATACTATGGTATAGTTTTCTAGTCTGCTTTTCATGTAATAAGTAGTCGACTCTACGCATTGTCTGTGTTGTGCAAAGTCTTCATTTCTCTTTTTTTCCTTTGTTATAGGGCGGATGTGCTCACCAGAGAGAGACAGAGAGAGGGAAAGTGAGAAATGACCCTCTAGGGGGAATGGCCACACCCCAACCCCTCTCTACCATTCTCCTTCTGGGATTTTGGGCACCCACACACATGTGCCCAGTATGATTTTCAAGCTACCGGGTCTCGGACTCAAACCACGGTTGACCATGTGGGAGTTCAGCACCTTAGCCACCATGCCACCTGCTGGCCCCATATTTCCTATACTTGGATCATTATTTTAGGGTGTACATCTTATGGAAAAAGGGTTCACCATAAGCTAGTATGCCGCGCTATGTCAGCAGCAGCCTCACACATCTCATACTTACTATAGCTCTTCATTGCTTCGTGTTCTCTTGTGCCTAATTTAACCTCGTGTTCGGTTCATCCCAGCCCTAATAAACGGGCTATGCCATACAGCCCGGGTGTGTAGTAGGCTGTGCCATCAGGGTTTGCGTAACTACACTCTACGATGTTTGCACAAGCTTTATGATAGTTTTGCGGGGCACAGGAGGCTGTGTTATTTTTAATATTATTATTATTATTATTATTTTTGCTATAGGGCACATAGGTTTGCTGAAGAGAGAGAGAGAGAGAGCGCACCCCCATGGGGGATAATCACACCGCAGTTCTCTTCCTTCATTCTCCTCCTAGGATTTTGGGCATGCATGCACACACACCCATTGTGATTTTCAAGTTGCTAGGTCTAGGACTCAAACTGCTTAGTTGACCATGTGGGATCCAACTGCTTTAACCACTGCACCACCTAGCTGGCCAGGGGCTGGTTTTACAAATGCTGGAAATACTGCAGACTGGGTCAGCTCTTCTCTACACAGAGGAATGGAGGGTGCTGGGGTGGAGCCACTGAAGAGGGCTGGAACAAATTCAGATCTGTTTTAAGCAGAGAAGGCTGGACTGGAAGGGGCCAGGTGGGAGAGCGAGAAAGGAGTTGGGGGAAGAATTTTCTTGTCCCTGGGAGCAACAGTGGCTGTTCTAAAGTGCCTGGAGAGAAGGGCCGCGGAAGCAGGTGCCGTTAAGGAATTAGGACCATAAACCTTGCCTTCGCCTGGATGAGAGGAAGGAGAGTGGGGGAGTGGTTTGGGATGGCCAGACGTGGGGGCTGGAGAATACAGAGCTCGGTCAGTGTGGAAGGGGGAAGACCAAGAGCTCAGTGGGAGATGGGCTGAGGGTGTAGCGCCCGGAAGGTTCAGTCGAGGACATTCGAAGACTGCTGAGGACAGTCCAGTGTTGGGGCGGGGAAGAGGGAATCCGGGTTTGTCAAAGCAGGGCAGGGGAAGGTGCATGGCCGCTATGGTTACAGCGAAGCCGAGCAGGCGGAGCGTGCAGAGCTGGGGTGGGAGGCAACCAGGAGACGTGGAATGGGACTGAGCGGAAACTGCCCAAGGAGATTGCACTCCCCGCTCTGAGGGGAACTGCGAGTGGGCCGGCCGCTTGTTAAATATTCTTTCTGCTGGGACCAGCAGTTGGCGTAATGGCTATGTCGCTGGACTCCCACGTAGTCAACCTCGGTTCACATCCTGGACCCGGTGGCTTAAACTCACGCCGGGCGCGTGTGTGTGCGTGCCCGAGATCCCGAGAGGAGAATGGAGGAGAAGAGATTGTAGTATGGTCATTCCCCACCCCACCCCCCCGGGGGGGTGATTTCTCGCTTTCTGTCTCTCTGTCTCTCTGTCTTGCGAGTGCGTGTGCCCTATAGCAAAAACCTCTCCGCCCCCCCACCCCCCCAAAAAAATTCTTTCTGCTGAACATAAGGGGCGTTTCATGGTAGTTGAGTATGTGGGGGAGTTTTATTCCCTATTAATGCACCAATATCTGCTTCTCAGAGCCCAGAAGGAGGGTCACGTGATCTGAGCTAAAGGCTCAGTCTGCCACTGTGCAAGGGAAAGCAGGAGGAGGCACTGCAGACCCCCGCCTTCCCTCCCTGCTGTGTCTTCTCGGTGGGCAGAGCCTCAGCGAAGGCCACCATTTACTGAGGACCTACTCTGTGCTAGGACTTTCGAGGCTATTTACTGACATCATTTGTCCTTTAGACCTCAAGTGGGAAGTGTGAAAAACTGTTAGCGCATTCTAATGGGAAGGAACCCCGAAGCTCAGAATTCAGGCGCTGCTTGTGGCCTGACTTCTTTCCCATATTAACCTTTCGCCTCTTCCCAGTGTCCCTCTACCTCCTCCCACATTCCAACAGAGTTGCCCTGTGCTCCTGAGCTCAGGGTGGTTTAAGACAGATGTTCCTGACTTTTCTTTCTAAAAGCTTGAACACATTAATAGTATTTGTGAAGGGAACGACATTATTCTCTTTTCCCATATTAACCTTTCGCCTCTTCCCAGTGTCCCTCTACCTCCTCCCACATTCCAACAGAGTTGCCCTGTGCTCCTGAGCTCAGGGTGGTTTAAGACAGATGTTCCTGACTTTTCTTTCTAAAAGCTTGAACACATTAATAATATTATTTGTGAAGGGAATGACGTTATTCTCTCACACACGCACACGGAGGCTGGAGGGAGAGGTGCAGAGAACAGAGCGCTCCCTCCCCACCAGAGCTGCGAGGTTAGGGCCCTTTGTTGAGGGTCAGCAGAAGGAACCAGGGCAGCCTTGCAGAGGGCCCAGAGGCGGAAGAGAGTCGTGCTCTGCCCTAACTATAGACAAGAACTGGGGTGCCTCGGGGTGCCTGTGTGGAGTCACGGTTGAAGACTTACAGGCCCTCTTCCATTACCAAGTTACCCTCCTTCCCTCTTCCTCTGTCAGCCTTGACATAGGCCTTGAGGAGGGAAGGGGACCAGTGACATGCTGGTAATCTGGGTCTCAAAAAAAAAAAAAATCCCTGATGTGCACCTTTTGCTAACTATTCTCATGGCTGATTTCAGGCTGACAATGTGAGGTCGCTGAATGCACAGTTGGAAAGGGAATATGCAGCCCTCTCTTGCAAGCCAGGTAGACCGGCTCTGACGCATTCCTGAAATCATCCCAACGGTCTTTTGGAAAAAATTGGAATTATTACTTATCTGAAAAATAGAAACAAATTTGAATTGTTATTTTTTAGAGTGAAACTTTTACTATAGGGCATGCGCACTTACTGGAGAGACAGAGAGGCAGAGAGAGACAGGAAGCAAGAAATCACCCCTTAGGGGAATGGCCACGCCACAATCCCGTCTCTTCCATTTTCCTTTCGCGGTCTTGGGCACACATGCACATGCTTCCGGCGTGAGTTTTAAGTCACTGAGTCCAGGACTCGAACAGCGGTTAACTACGTGAAAGTCCAGTGACGTAACCATTACCCGTCTGCTGGTCTCACAAATTTGAATTTTAAAGAACTAATTTATATTCTTACCCACCTCATTTACAGACAGAGACCCATTGTCACTTAATTCTAAACACAAAGATTTGCTGACCTGAGATTTGAACCCATGGTTACCTGACTCCAAAACCTTGCTAGCTTTCTGACTGTCTTTGTAGGCCTGTGGGAGTGTGTGGCCTGTGCTGCTGTCCAAGGTTCTGCCCCATTCCTCCCTCTCGCCCTCCCCTCCAAAGCCCTACGGGAAGAATATCCTTTTTGAGGGCACTAGTCAGCCGCACACATCCTTTCAAGCCGTCCCGTTCCTGTTCCCGTTCACATTTTCTTGGACATCCCTGAGTTAAGGGTCTAAATTTTACTTGCAGATTCTGGACATGGCTGTGTCCTTGTAGGCATTAGAGAAGCAAGAGCTGGCTAGGACAGCGGGGGGGACGGACCCTGCAGGTCATCGTCTTGGCTCTGTGACTCAGCTGTCACGCTCCTACGGTTGGGAAGCAGGACTCTGTCTTCATGGGAGCTAGTCACCAGTGAAAGGACAAATGTGTAGCATTCATGGAACCATTTCTCTTTTCTGGGCTCATGGTCGACATCATCACTTCATCATAAAATATTTTTCTGCTGCGCCCAGACTAGTCCTCAGATGCCTCATTGCTGCACTCAGGAAGGTATTCCCAAAGCAGCTGCAGACAGCTGGGCCTGTAGCTGCGACACACAGCCTGAAGGTGTCTCAGCTCCAGACTCACCCTTCAGCACCTGCTTCGCAATGCTGGGGCTGGGACTCTGCCCACCACGAGGAGATAGACGGAAGCAGCCAGGCTGCAGGAGGAAGAGGAGGGGGAGGAGGAAGAGGACGAAGGCACTTGCTCCTCCTTGTCTGCTGGTGGTTCCTGTCCCTGTCACCCAGGCAATGCGTGGCCACCCCAGCCACAGCCGTTCCTTTTGTAGCAAAAGCCAAATCCGTTTGTAGTTTCGCCAGCATTTGCCAAGCCGGCCTCCTTGTGCACCTGCAGAGGCGTCAGCATCAGCCCCCGTCCCCTCCTTGCAGGTCTGAGTTTGCCTCTGTGGGCACCTCCTCCAACCTTGAATGTCTTCACAATTCTCAGTGAGCTTCAGCTGTAGGGTGGCAACTGCTTCTGATGGTTGGCACCTCCCTGCTAACCTAGATTTCTTTTTTACTCTTTTGGTTACCTAGTTAGCAAGTCTTTGTACCAAATTCTGTCTGTTAACGTAATTGGTGTGATTTCTATTCCCTGACTAATGCAAACAAGATATGAGCTGCTTTCCATCCCTGTACTAGGCTATGAAGGTGGGATGCATGCAGAAGATGATGTGATGTAGTGTGTAGCACGTTGCTCCTGTAGGATCTGAAGATAGTGCAACTCCAGCCCTGCAACCACAGGAAGGGGAAAGTAGGAGGGCCCCAAATCACTAGCCCTCTTGGTTCCACTCCTCTAGGGAAACCCTGCTGTGTAACACTAAGGCTGGGATGTCCAGCAGGCAGGCTGCCCTGGCAGTAAACCAGTTAAGACCTAAACTTTAGAGATGGAGTGGAGGGAGCCTCAGAGATCAGATCCCTCATCTTAGAAGGCGAACCTGAAGCCCAGAAGGAGGCAGGTAACACAGCAAGTGAGTATCAGGGTGGGATTAGACTCCAGGACTCCTGAACCAGTGGGTCTTCTTGGGTCACATGCTGTTTCTCAACTCTTCCCATTTCAGAAATATCCAGGCTGGGGCCAGCAGATGGCGGGGTGGTTAAGGCACTTGACTTTCATGTGGCCAACTGTGGTTGGAGTCTTGGACCTGGCGTCTGCCTTTCTTTCTTTCTTTCTTTCTTTCTTTCTTTCTTTCTTTCTTTCTTTCTTTCTTTCTTTCTTTCTTTCTTTCTTTCTCTGTCTCTCTATGGTGAGTGCATGTGCCTTGTAGCAAATTAAATGATAATAATAATAAATAAAATGGAATAAATAATTCTTTTTTCTTGAGAGAGATTTTTGCAATAGGGTGTGTGTGGTCATTGAAGAGACAGAGACAGAGAGAAAGAAAGTGAGAAATCACCCCTTGGAGGGATGGCCATGCCACAAACCCTTCTCCTCCATTCTCCTTTCAGAATCTTGGGCACATGTACACTCATGCTTGGTGTGTTTTAAGTCACCATATCCAGGACTCAAACCACAGTTGGTCATGTAGGAGTCCAGCACTTTAACCACTATACAACTTGCTGGCCCCAATATTCTTACAAAAGAAAAAAAAAAGAGAGAAAAGAAAGAAATAACCAGGCTTGAGATGGAAGTTGTGCCAACTTGTTATTTTACTACATCCAATAAAGAGAAAGACATTTCTTTTCCAGAAATGCATCAAAGTTGTTTTTTATGTTTAACAATGCTTGATCTCTAAGTGCACACGCACTGCCTCGACTAAATCTTAAACATAAGCGAAATTTCTCACTGTCCTATAAAACAGCTCGTGCTCACGTGGACGCAGTGAGCTACGTGATTGCGGGGGGGCATTTTCTTACCCTCCAGTCCTGGAAAATGCAGTTGGAATCACGTTTCCTTCTCAAGGGCCCACCCTGGGGCCTTGTTCCCTTATTGATGGTGCTGTCAGTGAACGACTTCAATACTTGTTTCAGATCCAGCCTACCCACCTGGGAAAACCATTGGTCTTTCTGGTTCTGAGACAAAATCTTTTTTCTTTTCAGGAGCACTGTTCTTGGCATAAAGCCCAAGCTCAATAGCTATGGGAGATTATGAAACACTCAGTATCAGCGTGTGGTGTTTTCCTCTAATTCCCATCCAAAGACCTGGCCGAGGCCTTTCTTTGGGGGAACTGAGGATGCCTCTCCCATCACCTCCTCCCAACCCTGGGAGAAGACTCTTCTGGGGACTGAGCAGGCTGACTGGTCCCACACTCCTGATGACCCATGGGTGGGGTCACTGCGTCTGGGGCCTTCTGGGCTTGGCCTCCAGGAGAAAGGGCCTGGAAGGCCGTCACCCAGCCTCACCAGTTCAACCAGTGATTTACCGCACATCGGGCCACTGACACCTTTTATGCCCCTTCCTCTAGGCCAAAGGGACAAAGCTAGCGGAGAGTGGCCGGGAACCCATCCCTGGGTCATCTCCACAGAACGCTCCCCTCATTGATGGTGTCCCTTTGCCCTGGAAAACAAAACCTAGGCCCCTTGACTTTGGGTAACCACCACTTTGGCACCACCTTTGAAGCCATGATCTGAATTTACGACACCAGCATGAAAGAGCATTTAAGGCTCTGCCTTCTTTCCCGGCCACTGAACTTCATGTGGTCCAGAGTAAATCACCGTAATAGCCACTGGGCCGCATTGTTGTGGATGTTTTATACCCGCGCTGTCACGGGCTTGGCGTGGCTAAGTTGAATTGCCAAGTGTCGAGTTTCAGTTTGCTGTAATGTTTGCAGTGGCTTTTCCTTGCCTTGTGCATAATTATCAAGAGACGTAACAGCCAAAGGTGGGTTCAATCCAGGACCTTTTGCGCTACCAGGTTCGTAAAAAGAGGAGAGGGAAAATGAAAGCAACCCGTTTCCTAGCACCCAAAGGAGTATCCTTTCTCCAACACTGGGCAAAGCAGCCACTTTGTCCTGGGAGAAGAGATGCTGGAGCCACCAAGTGGCCCCCAGACTTTCTGGGGTGGTGAGAAAACTGTTCTGGGTTCCTTGGGTAGCCAAGAAATGATGGGCCTACCTGGCCCTGGATCTTGGTGTGCGGACGTAGGCCAACTGAAGCTGTTGTGAGGAGAAAAGAAATCTACCTCGTTTTCCACTTGCACCTACCCAGGACTAATTTTCACTGTGGAAGAATTGCACCGCATGTGAATGGCTGTTCCCACATTACCCTGGAAAGGCCCACAAAGGTGCGCCCTGCCCTCTTCACTGGTGGAACCCCAGGGCCGAGCCTTGTTGCTGGAATAGCAAGTCCCCAGTAACTGATGGTGCCACCTTTGTCTCCTCTGGTAGGACAATATCTGGAACTCTCACAGCAGGGAAATTCAGTTGGTGGTCCCGGTCCTCACCATTTTTCTGCGGCTGGTCATGGGCGTGTCTCTGCTAGTTCACTCGGTGATGGAGGATGGAGATGGGCAGGGAGGCTGGGGAAGCAGATGGTGCAGAGAGCTTCCAGCCCAGCCTGGGGGCCCACCCACTGCTCCCTGCGAGAGCCTGACCTCGGAAGCCTTTTCCGTCTTATGGCTTTCTCCCCTTTTCCTGCCCTGCATGTACGCTTTATTTGCTTTAATATTACAGTGTAACTGGAACACTAACAGACTCATGGTGAAAACTGACACAAGCTTAATGAAAAGAAGTCTGTTTCCTTTCTCAGACCCCGTGTTCCTGTTCCTTGCTCCCCCCTCCCCCAAGAGAAGGCCATTGAGATAGATTTCTTCCTTTGGATTTTTGTCCACTTTTAAAATTGACTTTCACTCATATAAAAATGCTGGGAATGGGGCCAGCAGGTGGCATGGTGGTCAAGGTGCTGGACACTCCCACATGGCTGACCACGGTTCGAGTCCTGGACCTGGTGACTTGCTTTCTCACTTTTCCTCTCTCTCTCTGGTCAAATTAAAATAAACAAATGAGTAAATAAAATGAAATATTGTTTTTTAAAAATAAAATTAAATAAAACATAAAATGCTGGGGGTGAAGGGAGGGCCCTTGACTGTTGAAGGTCAAGGATGAGGCCGGCTAAATCAGCAGGCAGCTCCATGTCTAAAAGCAAAAGAGCGTCTCATGTGAAGGCCTTGGGAAACTGAGGCAGGTCTTTCGGAAGGGAGAGGAGAAGGCGCTGTGACCCAGTAACAGTGCATTATGATTTCAGAAACACCAAGGAGCCTGGGGCTCCAGAATTGAAAGGGGGTTTGCTCTCAAGCCCAGGAGGGAAGCCGTTGCAGAGAATTCAAATTCATGTTGACCTGCAGGTGCAATGATGAAACAGTACAGGGGGAGCCGACGGAACAGGAAAACTCACTTAGTTGTGCTGGGCTGATGGGCAAAGGCTTCCTGAAAGTGGTAATGTCTGAGTTGGGCTTTGGAGGGTCAATAGAAGTTGACTGAGCTAGGAGGGCTATGGGAGAAACCATGTGTGCAAAGGTTTGGTACCTGGGGAACTGTAGTTAGGCTGGTATTGCTGAGTCTATGACATACATGTGAATGCATGGTGTGTGTGTGTGCGCGTGTGCACACGTGTGTGCACAGGCTGAGAATGTGTGTAAGGATGAGGTTGGAGATGCAGCTTGAGGGAACTGAAGGGAACTCTTCTGACTGCAGGTAGAGCGGTGGGCTTCCTTCTCTCGTTACTCACTCCAGTTACGTCCTGAACACCAGCTTGTGTCAGGCATAGTGCTAGATGCCTGAGAGATGACAGAAAACCAGCTGTCAGGCAGGGTCCCTGTCCCTGTGGCCTGACAGTCAAAGTGTTCATATGGGGAGGGAGGGGGCAGTGGACAGACTAAAAGCCTCTGCAAATACATTCTCTCTGTACTAAGAGAAAGCGAATAGTGCAGAGGCTCAGGGAGGTCTGCTCTGAGGAGTTTCAGCAGAGACCCGAAGGACAAGAAGGATCTAGTGTGGGAAGGTCAGGGCAAGGCGTCCAGGCAGGGGCAGAGCGGACAGCTGGGATGGGCAGCCGGGGGCCACATGTTCCCAGGTGAGCAGAGGCTGCCAGGCCAAGGGCTAGGAGTCCTGGTAGCTTTGGGAGGTCAGAGGGAACCGGTTTAGGATGATACTGGCTGTCGAGCAGCGGTCAGGTGGGAGCGATGGATGGTGTAGGAGCAGGCACAGCCCCGGGCTCCTCCAAGTCTGGCTCCCTATTCTTCCTAAACAGCCCACAAACCCACTTTTCCTCTCCATTCCCAGTTAATCCTCTTTTTTTTTTTTTTGAACATTTTTAAACTGTTCATTTTACTCAATTCAAGATTTTTTACAAGCCCCAATTCATCCTGAACCAGGGGCCATCCTGCCTGGATCAAATGCCTCCTCAGCTCCTTTTTTTAAAAAATTGCCACAGGGCACATGTGCTCACTAGAGGAGACAGAGAGATCGAGAGAGAGGGAGAAATCATCTCCCATGGGGTGTGGTCATGCCATAATCCCTTCTCCTCCACTTCCCCATCCTACGGGATTGGGGGCACACACGCACAGATGCCTGGCATGTTTTTCAAGCCACCATGGCCAGGATTTGAACTGAGGTCAGCCATGTGGGATCTTTGGCCACTAAGCTATGGTACTTACTAGCTCATCTACATTCCCTGAACAAGTCCTGCCAGCTCCCTGTCTCCAGGCCTTCATAAGAGCTCGCCCCTCCTCCTGGAATGTTCTTCCTCACCTTTTGTCCCCTGTGCCCACCTTGGCTGTCTTGCTTCTGCCCATCCTCTGGGTTTCTTTGCTCAGGCCAGGTGCCTCCCTGGCAGCCCACACCTACCCCTGTCTTGGCCCTGGTCACACTGGGAGGAACTGCCTGACTCTGGTCTGTCTCCTGTCCTGGATTCCAGGGAGGAAGGGCAAATCGTCCTCAGCACAGAGCACAGTGCCCAGCCTGGAATGTCTGCTTCATGGCTCTTATTTATTTTTAGTTTTTACTATAGGGCATGTGTGCTTGCCAGAGAGACAGAGAGGGAGTGAGAAATCACCTCCCAGGGAGGTGACAGTGCTGCAATCCCTTCTGCTCCTGTTTCTTCTTGGGATTTTGGGCATGCATGCACACATACTTGGAATGTTTTACAAGCTGCCAGGTCCTGGAGTCAGTAGAGTCAGCCATGTGGAAATCCAGTGCCTTAACCACCATGCCACCTGCTAGCCTGGATAGGGGTCTGTTTGTTTGTTTGTTTATTTATTTATTTAAAATAATTTTAAAGGAGTATTTTGTTTAACTTTATTTATTTACTTATTTTAAAAATTTGACCAGAGAGAGACAGAGGGACAGAGGGAGAGAGAATAAGATCAAGCCACCAGGTTTGAGACTTGAACCACAGTTGGCCATGTAGGAGTCAGCACCCTTAATCACCATGCCACCTGCCAGCCCCTAAATTTTTTTTTAAATTTTAAAGTTTTATTTTTTATTAAAACTTTTTATAGTACTTTAAAAAATTATTTATGTATTTATTTTTATGATTTTTCAAGCCACTGGGTCTGGGACTTGAACTGCAGTCAGCCATGTGGGAATCCAGTGCCTTAACCACCACACCACCTGCTGGCTTGGGTAGGAGTCTGTTTTTAACAAACAGATATGTGTACATATGAAAAAAGATCATAATATGTAATTAGTGGTTACCTCTGATAGAAGGGATTTCAGGTTATTTTGAACATCTTCTTTGAACTTTGTGTTCTTCTAACTTTTCTTCAGTAATCATATCCTTTTTTTTCAAGATAAGGGTTTTCTTATTTATTTTGATTGCTTTAGTTGACACACAATAATTATGCATATTTATGGGGCACAGAGAGTTTTTTTTTTTACTATGAGAATACAATGAGTAATGATCAAACAAGGGTAATTAGCGTATCCGTCATCTCCAACATTTGAATTGGGAACATTCGAAATCCTCTCTTAGTTAGCGTAATGGCTATGTTGCTGGACTCCCATGTATTTCGACCATGGTTTGAGTCTTGGACCCAATAGCTTAAACTCACACCAGGCGTGTGTGTGTGTGTGTGTGTGTGTGTGTGTGTGTGCGCCTAGGCTCCGGCAAAAAAAAACCAAGAGGAGAATGGAGAAGGGATTGCGGTGTGGCCATCCCCCCAAGGAGGTGATTTCTCGCTTTCTATCTCTCTGTCTCTGTCTTCATGGCGAGCACACGCACCCTATAGCAAAAAACTTTCCCCCAAAAAAAAAACACAATAAACAACTTTTAACTATAGTTACTCTACTAGGCTATAGAACACTAGATCTGATTTATCTATTTGTAATTTTATATCATTAACCAATATCTCCTTATCTTTCTTCATATCCTCCTTTATAGTCGAAAGAAACACATTTTGGAATGAATATTTACTTTACTTACAAAATAAAAGTGTGGTAAAAGCAAAACTACTTCTTCTGGTTCCTGAACTTAAGGAGTTGAGCTTAGAAGACAGGAAATTTCCTGTAGGAAAGTCCCACTGGCTTCTTCACCGGAAGGCTGGCCATCCCTCCTCTGCTGCCACTCCAGCACCTCCTTTGGCAGTAGTGAGAGTGGGTCCGCCCATGGAAGGCTGAAGAGGAAGCTCCTCCCAGGTTTGCTGGTGAGCCTAGGCCCTCGTAGGGAAAAACACGAAGGAAGTCAAAGAGCAGAAGCTGACATCCCCTGGGTGCTTACTCTGAGTCAGCCATGATGCTAAGTACCACATGTGCACACACACACACACACACACACACACACACCAGGATGCTAAGTACTGCATACATGCACACACACACGCACACACCATGATGCTAAGTACTACACATGCACACACACACCACGATGCTAAGTACTACATGTACACACACACACACACACACACACACACACACACCTTCTAGTCTGTTCTGTGGCTAATACCAGAAAATACTAAGTCTATTAAAGCAATAGAGGTTTGGGGCCATCAGGTGGCATGATGGTTAAGGCCCTGGACTCTCACATGGGTGACTGCGGTTCAAGTCCTAGACCTGGCAGCTTGAAAATCACTCTGGGTGTTTATGTGTGTGTGTGTGTCCCAAATCCTGAAAGGAGAATGGAGGAAAAGGGATTGCACTGTGGTCATCCCCCCAGGGGGTGATTTCTCACTTTCTATCTCTCTGTCTCTTTCCACACTATGGCAAAAAACCAAACCAAAACAAAAATTGGAGAATTTTGCTATTATTTTTCAAGCTTGGTTAAATAGAAGATAATATAAGCTTATTCTCATTTAGTTTCTTTTGTAAAAGAATTATTTAATTTTATTTATTATTATTATTATTTTAATTTGCTATAGGGCACATGCACTCACCAAAGAGAGACAGAGAGGGATTGTGAGAAAGCAAGCTGCTGGGTCTGGGACTCAAAACATGGTCAGCTCTGTGGGAGTCCAGCACCTCAACTGCCATGTCACCTGCTGGCCTCTTTCATTTCATTGTTTAAAGATGTATTTTGAAGATATACTTTTTGTCATTTATTACATTTCTATTTACTACAAACTTAAAAGTCTGGTTTAAAGAGATTTCACTTTGTGTATGTGGATTTAATTAATTATACACGAAGCATCTAAAATAGTGCTAGGCACACAGATCAGTTATTATTGTTATTAAAGTGTCATTTTTAGGCAGCATGTTTAAAATTTGGACTTCATTGGAAGCCAGCAGGTGGCGTGGTAATTAAGGCGCTGGACTCCCACATAGCCAACTGCAGTTCATTTCCCAGACCTGGTGGCTTGCTTTCTCACTTTCTCTCCCTCTCTTTCTCTCTCTCTGTCTCTCTCTGGTCAAATTAAAAATAAAGTTAAATAAAATAATTATTAAAAAAAATTTGGTTTTAACAAGAACAGCATTTACTGTCACATGCTACATTCTAGACGTATTTTACACATGTTTTTTTAAAAAATAATTATTTAATTTTTATTTATTATTATTTAAATTTGCTATAGGGCACATGCACTCAGGAGAGAGAGAAAGCAAGGAGCCAGGTCTGGGACTTGAACCGTGGTCAGTCATGGGAAAGTCCAGTGCCTTAACCACCACACCACCTGTTGGCCCCAACACATGTGGTTTTATTTGATTCTCACAACTGCTCTAGAAGACAGGTGATATTTTCAGTCCCATCACAGTGAAGGCAATTGGAAGTCGTTACCTTGAGTCTCACAGCTTGTAAATGGAGCATCCAAGATCTGAATCCAAGTCTCGCTCCAGAGGTTAGCATCTTCCTTCATTTCCTTCCTCTCTCTCCCTCCCTTCCTTTCAAATTTTTACCACAGAAAATCTTGAACATAAATAAAAATAGCAAAACAGTACAATACACCCCACACAGACTTTACCCAGTCAACAATGGTCAGCTGGGGCCAGCCTTCCTTCATCTCTGCTCCCATATTCCTCTTCCACTCCCACTTTTATTTGCAAGAAATTCCCCAAATTGTATCATTTCAGCTGTAAATATTTCAGCATACACTTTTTTCTTTTTTTTTTGGAGAGGTTTTTTTCTCTATAGGGCGCGTGTGCTCGCCAGACAGACAGAGAGAGACATAGAGACAGAAAGTGAGAAATCACCCCCCAGGGGGGATGGCCACGCCACAATCCCTTCTCCTCCGTTCTCCTCTTGGGATCTTGGGCATGCACGCACATGCGCCTGGCGTGAGTTTTAAGCCACCAAGTCTGGGAAGCGAACCGCGGTCGACTACGTGGGAGTCCAGCGACATAGCCATTACACTAACTGCTGGTTCCCCAGCATACACTTTTAAAAAAAATGATTTATTCATTATAATTATTATTAGTTTTAAGTTTGCTGTAGAGCATGTGTGCTCACTGGAGAGAGAGAGAGAGAGAGAGAGATAGAGAGAGAGAGAGAGAGAGAGAGAGAAAGCAAGAAAGCCTCCAGGTCCGGGACTTGAACCACGTTGGACATGTGGGAGTCCAATGCCTTAACCACGCCACCTGCTTGTCCCTCAGGGTATATTTCTCAAAGACAAGAGCTCTTTTATTTTAGACATGATTGCAATACATATTACACCTAAACGAAAACAAAACAATAATACCAACTAACATTAATGCAGCCTTCAAAAGGTTCCTGATGACCTCAAAAGTTGGTTTGCTTGACTCAGCTCTCCATACTGCGTATGGTTCATATATTTCTCAGATTTCTCACTCTTTTTGTTTTATTGCCAGAGGGCACATGTGCTTGCCAGATAGAGAGACAGGGAGAGAGACGAACCCCACCAGGGTCTTTACACTGTGACCCTCCTCCAGCTTCAGCTAGCCTGGATTGTGGGCAAACGTCTGTGCACCCTGAGTACTCAGGGAGGCCCCGGGACATGAACCCGGGACCTTCCCATGTAGGTTCAGTTGTGTTTCTGCGTTGCCTTCCTTTTGCCCTCTACACACTCTTTGAATCAATCACCCAAGTGATAGGTGAAGTTTGACAAAGGGAAGAATCATTTGTAGGGTCACGTCAGTGACCGTATGTAATGACCTTTCACCTTTGACATGATCAGATGATATGCATGAAATATTTCGGACACTCAGACATATACACCCCAGAATGGTATGCTGTAGTTAGTGGTTAACGGGTGTAGGTTTGGAATCAGCTAGTTTAGAATGGAGCCCTACCGCTTCCGAGCTGTGTGGCTTAGGGCAAATTACTTAGCCTTTCTGAGTCTGTTTCCTTATGTACGAAAAGAGGTTAATCCCAGCACCTCCCTCAGAGATTTATTTTGGGCATAAAACAAGATTGTGTTGAGTGGGGTGCTGGATTCTGGCCACTTCTCAACGAGTGTGAGTCATTTTTTATTAATTCTATTATTAGCATGACTGTGGTCTCTGCTTGGCTTTGTGTCCACCATTGTGAGATGCTAGACTTCAAGGTGCTCTCCAGCAGCGCAGGCAGCAGGGTCCCTGCACAGTGTGACTGCGCGAGGCCTCGCCCTGTCTCTGGCCGCATACCTGCCCAGGTGTCTTTCCCCTGTGGCCGGCCCTTCCGTGGCCTGATCCGGCAGCTGCAGCCCTGGCCTTCCGTCTGATCAAGCGCAGAGTGGTGGGTTCGTGCGTGTGGCACTGGCACCACGTAGAGAGGTGCCGGAGAGCACGCTGCAGGGGTGCAGCACGTAGAGAGGTGCCGGAGAGCACGCTGCAGGGGTGCAGCATGTAGAGAGGTGCCGGAAAGCACGTTACAAGGGTTTTACAGCGTCTCCAGGGAGTGTTAAACTGCAGGGAGGAAAGGGCAGTCAAAAATGTAATAAAAAATCATCGAGCTATCGCCATGTCTCAGCAGTTCACAGCGCTAAGTTCTAGCCCAAAGAAAAAGAAAAAAAAAAAAGCCAAATATTTTAGTGAAGGTCTTTAGCTTAGACACCTGGTCTGGAAGCACACCACCACCTGTGCTGCATTAAACCTGCGAAGAGCCCAGGAAGGAAATCCAGTGCAGGAGGCCAGGAGAGGGTGGGCTCCGGCTCCCGTAGGTCAAACAGCAGGCTGTAAACGACTCCTTTCAAAACAGACACAGGACTTCCCAGGATCGCGGCCAGCCACAAAAGAAGGTACACACAGCGAGGGTTATACTACATGGCTATTAGGGGGAAGAGAAGCAGCTTGGCTCTCGCCAATGACAGGAAATAAGGTCAAGTAAAGATAACAGGTCTTTGAGTTTAAGAGGCTTTAAACACACATCCTGGCCTCTCGGCGTTAGCAGCCTCCACACTGGGCGCAAGCCCACCTTACTTTTGAAGAGTGCAGGGCTCTTTGAAGGGCAGGATGCGTGAGCCTACCAGAGAGAGGCCAGCCAGGCTGGGCCGGCTCCTGTGCGTCAGGCCGGGCCTCTTACAGAGTGAATGCCAAGGGTCGACCCTCAGTGAAGTGGACCCTGTCAAGCAAGTGACTCTTCTGCTAGGTTCACAGTGCCAGGCACTGGAGGTGTCCCACGAACAGCAGTGCCGCTTTTATTATGGCTATTAAGGAATCTATGGCCCAGGGCTTAAATGAGAATTATGGAATGAAACCTTGGCTTTTCTTATTCCCTGTCAGCTGGACTCCTGAACCAGAAGCTTCCCTTGCTGACGAGGGTGTCCTGGGTGAGGAAGGCCCTCCTTCCTCATTCCGACAGCCTGTATCAGTTCAGAGAAGGGAAAAAACCCAAACAAACATCAAAAGATTGTCATGTAGAGCAACACCTGGTTGTGAGCCTAGCTTCCCCGCCCCGCCGTGTAGACCGTGCTTATTGTGAACCCTCCTCGATTCCTCCTCCTTGGGTTTGGGGGGTGGAGAAGAGGGTGCAGAATGAGAGTGGGGGCTGAAGGAAGGAATTTAAACCAAGCAACCCATTTTAACCTTCAAAAATCAACCTGAGGGACCAGCAGTTAGCATAATGGCTATGTTGCTGAACTCGCATGTAGTCAACCACGGTTCGAGTCCCAAACCTGGTGGCTTAAACTCACGCTGGACCCGTGTGTGTGCGTGCCCAAGATCCCGAGAGGAGAATGGAGGAGAAGGGATTGCGGCGTGGCCATCCCCCCGGGGGGGGGTGTGTGTGTGATTTCTTGCTTTCTGTCTCTCTGTGCCTTTCTGGTGAGTGCAGGTGCCCTGTAGCAAAATCCTCTCCAAAAAATAAATAAATAAACCTGGCTAATCTAGTTAGTCAATTGGCTCTTCTACAAATAACTAACTGGTGGACCTAGACTCCCCTTTGTGTTTTTTAAGGCAGGGACACCGCGCTCCTCCTTCCTTAGCCTCCTCGCTGGGACTGCAGGTGCACACCACACGTGAGGTTCTCTTTCTAGGCAGAGCCTTGCCTTTTTCTCCCAGGCCAGCCTTGAGCTTGTGCTCTTTGAGCTAGTCAGCCTCTCTGAGTTGCTAGAATTATGGGTGCACACCACTGTCCCTGGCCTCTGAACTAGACGGGAATTGAACTTGGGTCTCGCATGTGGTCTCAGTCTGCAGAAGGTCTTGGCAGCAGGCAGCACTTCCTTTTTTTTTTTTTTTTGGAGTGCTT
>NW_006159692.1:4982158-4982574 GCF_000334495.1 Tupaia belangeri chinensis
ACTGCTAGTTCCCTTTTTTTTTTTTTTGTTAATGCTTATTGGCATTGGTCCTGATGGATGTGACCTAGACCCAGTGTTACGGCTTGAATAATGGTTTGTTCCTTGAAGTTTCACATTTTGGAATTTGAGGTTGGGACATGGTGAGGTCTAGTGGGTGGTGATGGGATCATGGTGATTGCCTCATGGGGGTAACACTGGTAAATAGGTTCATGAGATCTCCTGAGACCCCGTGAGTTCTGGTTCTTCTGATTTTTAATACATGTATTTTAATGTTTAGTAGAATAGCCTTTTTTCTTTTAATAAAAGCAACCCATATCCTTTTACTTATTAATTTCTTAGGTTTTTATCCTAGGCTGCATGTGCTCCGTGGAGAGAGGCAGAGAGAGGGGAAGAGGAATTAACCCTGGGGGATAGCC
>NW_006159692.1:4982591-4983572 GCF_000334495.1 Tupaia belangeri chinensis
ATCCCGTCTCCATTCTCTTCCTAGGATTTTGGGCATGTACACACATGTGCCTGGCATGATTTTCAAGCCACCAGGTCTGTGACTTGACCCGCAGTTGACCATGTGGGAATACAGTGCCTTAACCACCATGCCACCTGCTGCATGCCCTCCCTTCATATCGTTATATTCATTTTTTTAAAAGAATTATTTTATTTAACATTTATTTATTTATTTATTTTAATTTGACCAGAGAGGGACAGAGAGAGAGAGAGTGAGAAAGCAAGCCACCAGGTCCAGGACTCAGATTGCAGTCGGCCATGTGGAAGCCCAGCACCCTAAACCATCACACCTGCTGGCCCCTTTTATATTCATTTTTAAAATGCAAGTGAATAGTACCAAAAAAAAAAAATCGGTAATTTCCCTACTCAGAGAACCACTGTCTGAATTTTGGTAAGTTATTATTCCACGTTTTGCAAATTTTCACCTAATTATATATCAAATGTCTTTTCACATCCTTAACTAGTCTTCAATGCCATGTCTAATTGCAATGCATTTTGCCCGTGGGCTTCTCATGTATTTAAGCCACCCTCTAGTAAGTGCAGTCAGCACTCAGACAGATTCCAATTTTTCCAGTATTTTCCATCATTAAACTCAAGAACATCAAATTCCAGGATGTGATCTCCAGTTTCTGGACTTTCATGTCACAGCTGCTGAAACCTGTAGGCTTTTCTGAAAGTTAGAAATTCCTAGGATCAGGGGGACCAGCATTAGCATAATGGCTATGTCGCTGGACTCCCACGTAGTTGACTGCGGTTCGCGTCCCGGACCCGGTGGCTTAAAACTCACACCGGGCGCATGTGCGTGCGTGCCCAAGATCCGGAGAGGAGAATGGAGGAGAAGGGATTGCGGTGTGACCATCCCCCCTGGGGGGTGATTTCTCGCTTTCTCTCTCTCTCTCTGGTGAGCGCACATGCCCTATAGTGAAAATCTCTCAAAAAAAAA
>NW_006159692.1:4983597-5005034 GCF_000334495.1 Tupaia belangeri chinensis
TCCCTAGGATCGGCAGGTGGCGTGGTGGTTAAGGGCGCCAGACTTCCACGTGACCAACCATGGTTCGAGTTGCGTGGGACTAGTGGCTTGCTTTTTCGCTCTCTCTCTCTCTCACAGGTGGCGTGGTGGTTAAGGGCGCCAGACTTCCACGTGACCAACCATGGTTCGAGTTGCGTGGGACTAGTGGCTTGCTTTTTCGCTCTCTCTCTCTCTCACTCCATTCCTCTCTAGTCAAATTAAAATAAATAAATAAAAATGGATACATAAAGTTAAATAAAATAATTTGTAAAAATTCCTCAGGGACCAGCAGGTGGTGTGGAGGTTAAGGTGCTGGACACTCTCACATGGCTGACTCTGGTTCTAGTCCCGGACCTGGTGGCTTGCTTTCTCTCTCTGTCTCTGTGTCTCTCTCTGATCAAATTAAAAAAATAAATTAAATGAATAAATAAAAATTAAATAAAAATAATTCTTTAAAAAAATTTCTTATATTTGGGGCTGACAGGTGGCATGGTGGCTGAAGGCACTGAACTCCACATGACTGACCACAGTTCAAGTTCCAGACCTTGTGGCTTTCTCACTTTCTCTCTCTCTTTCTCTCTGTCTCACTCTGGTCAAATTTAAAAATAATGATAAATAAAATGAAAAAGAAACAAAAGAAAAAAGAAATTCCTTATATTCAAAACTAGCACCAGGATACTTCTTCAGAAAAGTGGGATGATGCATTCCTCTTGCATTCCCACATAAGAGAAAATGGCCCTTGGGAGTCATTTTCATGACAGTTCCTGTCGGTCAGCTGTGCCAAAGGAGGTCTTCCACCCTTTCCCATTGTAGGTAATTTTCTTGCAGTGGCAGGCTCGCCTTTCATGGAGATACATCATGTGGGGCCAGGAGGTGATACAGTGGTTAAGGTGCTAGATTTTCACATGGCTGAATATGGTTCAAGTCCTGGACCTGGCAGCTTGCTTTCTCACTTTCCCTCTGTCTCTCTCTGGTCAAATAAAAAAATTAATAATGATGAATAAATTTATATAAGATAATTATAGAAAATGTCATGCAAAAAGATCGTCCCCAGGACAAGGGCAGAGTTCACACATGTGGGTTCTGTGCAATACTCTAGTGCCTTTAGATAAAGTCACATCTTCTGTTCTGGGAGAACCGATGCGGTGAGTCCTATGTAACTGGGCCTTGGACTCATCTGGAGGAGACACGCATGACCTTGTGTGGCTGAAGACAGGTTGTCTGTGAGGCAGTGGGGATTTCAAAGGGACCTAGAAGTCTGAGGTGAATTGTTCAACAGGGAGACAAGTTCAGGAGAGCGAGGGAGGGGGATTTTGAAGGGCTTCTCAGCTCTACTTACGACCTAGCCTAGTCCTGGCTAAATGGGGGTGAGGTGGGGGTGTCTGCCAGGTCCCTCCTTGCTGCTGTGCTGCCCCCAAGCACTTAGGAGCATCACGGGCTTTGTAGGACCCCTAGCTCCCTCCGAGCCACTACTCAGGCTGGATTTGGGGAAGCCCTTCGCTGAAGGATACAGGCAGGCCCGATCCTGTCTCAGAGGAGGAGGATGCTCTTTGTTCTGTTGGTGGGCAGAGGTCTCAGGGCTATAAAGGTGCCATCCTGATCCCACACCTGCGGCTAAGGAGTACCTAGAGGGTCACCAGTAGAGTTGCCAGACCGAGAGTTGTCCCATAGACATGGGACACAGAATTCCGTCTGCATTTCAGATAAACAACACACTTTTTGTCTGGTATTGCCAGGGGGCACATATGCTCATAAGAGAGGAGAGAGAGAATATACACACCTGCCCAGTGGGGCTGGGATTTGGACACCCACCGGCCATGTGGGGTCCAGCTCCCCACATACAGGGCTCAGTCACTGTGCTGTGGGGCCAGCCCAAACAGCAGATTGTCTTGGTGTAAATATATCTGGCACAAACACAACAGCCTGAGCACACAGTGTCTGGCGTTTATGAGTCCCTCCATCTTTCACAGTTGTTTTTCTTACACTGGGAGTGAGCCCACCTTACTTTTTTTTTTTGAGAGATTTTCATTGTAGGGCGCGTGCGCTCGCCAGACAGACAGAAAGAGACATAGAGACAGAAAGCGAGAAATCACCCCCCAGGGGGGATGGTCACGCCACAATCCCTTCTCCTCCATTCTCCTCTCGGGATCTTGGGCACGCACGCACACGCGCCCGGCGTGAGTTTTAAGCCACCGGGTCCGGGACACGAACCGCGGTCGACTATGTGGGAGTCCAGCGACATAGCCATTACGTTAACTGCTGGTTCCCGAGCCCACCTTACTTTTGAAGAGCACAGGGCTCACTTATACAGACAGCCTGCATGCGTCTAACACGGAGAGGCCGGCCAGGCCGGGATGGTGAGCTCCCTGCACCTGTCGGGAAGGACTTGCGACAGAATGAATGCCAATGGTCAGCCAGTCAGTTGAGTGAATACTATCAAGGGAGTGACTCTTGTGCCAAGTTTACAGTGCCAGGCACTGGAGGTGTCCAACCAAAAGCAGTACAGTTTTCATTAAGCAATCTGTGGTCGAATGTTTAATTTGTTTATAGTTTATTGACCTTATAAATAAATAACAATATGATAAATACCCTTGTAGTTTAATCTTTGCACAATGCCTTAGTTACTTCCTTAGGATAATTCCTAGCAGTTTGTAGAGGAGAAAAATGAGGTCTCAAGGTCTGGTGGTGGTACCTCAGGCAGCAGGGGGTCTGCGTGCAATTCTGGAGTCAGGTGAGAAGGCCCCAGGTTGGTGTCTCAGTGTCTGCCTGACGACACTGGATGTGCCCAGAATCCTGGGGGCTGCAGGGCTGTGGGGCACGACCATGGTGTGAGACTCTGTTGAGAGTACCTATTTCTTTCAGGAAATAAATAAACTTTTTTTAAAAAATGAGTTCTCGAGCAGCAATGTTGCACTAGAATTGTTTTGTGAGAATCGATGATTAAATTTTCAGGAATTTTGCCATCTGGCTGTTAAACGTATCTACTATAAAAAAGTAACTTATATACTCATAATGAAATTATAATGATATAATTATATGTACTCAAAACTCATCGCTTCTTAATTATTTTAGTTTTACTACCACGTTTTACTTTTGTCTAACCCGTTAAGGTTATTTGCATTTATTATATGCGTATGATGAACATTCTAGAACATGATGGGCCATTCCATGCCTCTTAACAGATTTTGTTTACAATGATGTCCACACAGATGTCAGTGACGGAGTGATGTCATATTGTACCTAGAAGTCAGCTGTGTGGGAATATTTACACCATGGAAATTGGTAAGTGATACAAATTAAAGTCTTGTTTTGCCAGTTGTTGAATATTTCCACCACTGCGGAGGGGTGAAACAGCTCATTATTTCACGACAGAACTGGAGGTGGAATTCGTATCTGCTGGAAGTGATTGTTCATTTATTCTGACATAAGCAGTATTTTCTGGACCATGTTTTACAGTTTTTTTGGTTTTATTTATTTTTGAAATTCTTACCTTACTTGCATAAGTTTAATCTTTGCACAATGCCTTAGTTACTTCCTTAGGATAATTCCTAGCAGTTTGTAGAGGAGAAAAATGAGGTCTCAAGGTCTGGTGGTGGTACCTCAGGCAGCAGGGGGTCTGCGTGCAATTCTGGAGTCAGGTGAGAAGGCCCCAGGTTGGTGTCTCAGTGTCTGCCTGACGACACTGGATGTGCCCAGAATCCTGGGGGCTGCAGGGCTGTGGGGCACGACCATGGTGTGAGACTCTGTTGAGAGTACCTATTTCTTTCAGGAAATAAATAAACTTTTTTTAAAAAATGAGTTCTCGAGCAGCAATGTTGCACTAGAATTGTTTTGTGAGAATCGATGATTAAATTTTCAGGAATTTTGCCATCTGGCTGTTAAACGTATCTACTATAAAAAAGTAACTTATATACTCATAATGAAATTATAATGATATAATTATATGTACTCAAAACTCATCGCTTCTTAATTATTTTAGTTTTACTACCACGTTTTACTTTTGTCTAACCCGTTAAGGTTATTTGCATTTATTATATGCGTATGATGAACATTCTAGAACATGATGGGCCATTCCATGCCTCTTAACAGATTTTGTTTACAATGATGTCCACACAGATGTCAGTGACGGAGTGATGTCATATTGTACCTAGAAGTCAGCTGTGTGGGAATATTTACACCATGGAAATTGGTAAGTGATACAAATTAAAGTCTTGTTTTGCCAGTTGTTGAATATTTCCACCACTGCGGAGGGGTGAAACAGCTCATTATTTCACGACAGAACTGGAGGTGGAATTCGTATCTGCTGGAAGTGATTGTTCATTTATTCTGACATAAGCAGTGTTTTCTCCACCATGTTTTACAGGTTTTTTGGTTTTATTTATTTTTGAAATTCTTACCTTACTTGCATACTCTAATATCTACTAAATATCTCTCATCAGTCTTCACCTTAAGTCATGAAAGTGTTTACAGACTATTAAAAACCCTAGAGCTTCATTTAACAAACATTTATTGAGTATCTGCTTTTTGCTAAATAGAAAGGTGACAAAGGTGGTCAGCAAATGGCGTAATGGATATGTCGCTGGACTACCATGTAGTCGACTGTGGTTCGAGTCCCAGACCCGGTGACTTAAACTCACGCCGGGTGCGTGTGCGCGCATGCCCAAGATCCCAAGAGGAGAATGGAGGAGAAGGGATTGCGGCATGGTCATTCCCCCTGGGGGGTGATTTCTCGCTTTCTGCCTCTCTGTCTCTCTCTGTCTTTCTGGCGAATGCATGTACCCTATAGCAAAAACCTCCCCCCCCTTCCAAAAAAGAGAGAGAGATGACAAAGGTAAATAAGGTATATAGTGGACTCACATAATATGCCTTAGATTGCAGAGTTAATGAGAGTTCACAAGTCTTCACTTTATCTTAAAGAATATAAATCAAGTAACATATATGTATGTAATTTACGTTATTAACAAATTCCTTGAAGTATAAGTTAAATATATATACACATACTTTATCATCATATAATGGCCTATGATATTTTTGTTTTTGTTTTTGCCATATGATGTGTGTGCTTGCCAGAGAGAGGCAGAGAGCGGGAAGGTGAGAAATCACCCCCTGGAGCCAGGGGAATGGCCACAGTGCAATCCCTTCACCTGTGTTCTCGAGACTTGGGGCACTCAGACACATGTGCCTGGTGTGATTTTCAAGCTAGCGACTCTGGGGCTCAAACTGTGGTCAGCCATGTGGCACTCTAGCACCTTAACCACCATGCTACTTGCTGGCCCCAGTGGTCTATGATTTTTTTAAAAAATCTAAATAGGGTCCTATATCTAAAAAAATTAAACGGAGGCAAAAGAGTAATGCAGTAATTGAGAGCATGGGGCCTGCGGCTAAACTAACTTGGGTCTAAGTCCTGACTGGATTCCTTGCTTGCTCTAAGACCTTGGGAAAATTACTGAACTCCCCTAAACGTTGATTTCCTTGTGAGAATAAAAATAATAATCCCTCCTAAAGGTTACGTGAGGATTAAATGCAATGAGTTGTGTAATGTGCTCTCGGTCTCTTACAGAGTCCATGCTCACCATAGTCCCTCCTTACCTGTGGTTTTGCTTTCTGAGGTTTCTATTACCTGTGGTCAACCGCGGTCCGAAAATATTCAATGGAAAATTCCAGAAAAGACAATTCATATGTTTTAAATTGTGCAGCCTTCTGAGTAGTGTGGTAGAGTCTTGCCACCCCTCTCCGTCTGACCCAGAACACACGTCAGCCTTTTGTCTAGCGTATCCACACTGGGTGTGTCACCCGTGCGTTTGAGTGCCACTCAGTTACCATCTCTGCTGTTTGGTGTCGCAATGCTGATGCTCAAGTAACTCTTACTTTACTTAGCACTGACCCCAAAGCGCAAGAACAGTGATAATGGTATGTTATTAAAATGATTCCATTTTATTATTAGTTACTGTTTTTTTTCCAAGAATTATTTATTTAATTATTATTATTATTTTAAAATTTGCTATAGAGCCCATATGCTCACCAGAGAGACACACAGAGAGAGGGCAAGTGAGAAAGCAAACTGCCAGGTCCGGGACTCAAACCATGGTCGACTGTGTGGGAGTCCAGTACCTTAATTAACCAGCGTGTCATCTGCGGACCCTATTATTAGTGATTGTTAATCTCCTACTGTGCTTGATTTATTTTGGGTTGTCGGAAAAGTCATAAGGGATATTTTTCTATGCAAAAATGCGTCATGACTTTTCCAACAACCCAATAATTAAACTTTATCAGAGGCAAGTTTGCGTAGGAAAAAATACAGTATAGGGCTCCGTACTATCCTTAGTTTTAGGCACCCCTGGAAGTCTAAGAATGAATCCTCTGTGGATAAGGAAGGGAGCTCCTGTCAACACAAGCTTAGAGCAAACCTCGAATAAATACATCCTGCACAGAAGAGTATTAATTCCTTGCAACTATAAGCAATTCATGTTTTCCTGAAGGTTGTCATGCTGCTAAATGAATCCTAATGCTTTCTGAGTGCTGCTTCTGACCTTACAGTTGGGGTGTCATCACCTCTCTGCAGACCATGGGTGCCCGTCTGCCCTCTCTGTGTGTGGACCCCACATCTTGCTAGCTACTTCTCATAATCTTCCAACCTCAGCCATCCAGCGGAAGGGCTCCTCCGCAGCTCACCAGAGGTGTTCTGTGTGATCTCTTTATGGCGTGATGCTGTCGCCTCCTCCCATCTTTAGGTAAGCTTTGGCCAATTTTTAAAAAAATAGTTTTCTTCTTTTTTTTAATTTGCTAGAGGGCCTGTGTGCTCACCAGAGAGAGATGAGAGAGAAAGAGAGAGAGAGAGAAGGAAAGTGAGAAAGCACCCCCCAGGAGGATGGTCATGCTACAATCCCTTCTCCTCTGTTCTCCTCTCTGGACTTTTTTAAAAACATGATCCACAGAAAAGCTTTTATTAAAAACCTCAGGGCTGGAGGAGTGCTAAGGTTCAGTCCTGCTGTTTGGTCCCAGAGGACCAATGCTCTTCCAGCATTGGCCTGGAGCACAGCCCCTGGGGAGGGGTAGGGCTGCTGCTGGAAGAGGGGCCCAGCTGCTGTTTGTCAGCACCTGTCTTAGCCTCATTCTGCTTCGGGAGTCCTGTTGACCATGTGCCCTGGGGCGCCTCTGAGTATGAGCTGGGATCCGTGGGGTCTCTTTGTCCTTGAGGCTTGCTGCCTTCTTGCTCTTGGGGTAGGGAGCCAGCTCCTTCCGGTGAGGGTGGCGCCGTTCTTTGCCCTCTTCCTGGTCTCCCTTGTCATACCCACGGTCCTGATCCCATTCCCTGTCCTGCTCTCTCTCTGTCCACTTTGTCATAGCCACGGTCCTGGTCTCTGTCCGACTTGTCATAGCCCTGGTCTGGCTTCTTGTGGTTTCGGTCCAGCTTCTCCTCAGCTTCTGAGTTACTGCTCTTGAGCTTCTTGGCAGATTCAGTAACGATGGAGCTGGGGTCATGTGGGGAAAGCCAGGACATGAGGTCTGTGTCCACGTTCAAGTAGGAAGGGAGTCCACAGGAAGGGTCAAGCGCCTTGTACCAGCTTGGAGGTAGGTGGACCCTCCAACCAGGTGGCCTCACAGCCAGGGTTGTCACCATAGTCCTCAGCAATGATCTCTCCCTCTGGTTCTGGCTCCAGATGTTTCAGAATGCCCCTCTCGGCCAGGTGGATCTGCAGTGCAGTGGGCCCAGCATGGCGGTTAGAGACAGACCAGCCCTCCTCTCTGGACCGTGTGGTCCAGGACCCTGTTCCTCTCTCCTCTCTGAGCTTTGGGCATGCATGCACATGGTATGTTTTCCAAGCCCCTGAGTCTAGAATTCAAATTGTGTAGTTGGCCATGTGGGATTTAGCCCCTTTTAACCACCATGCCACCAGCTGGCTGCCAATTTAGTTTTTGACATTGTGCCCCAAGATATGTTGGTCCTCAGTTAATGGAGAAAGTAAAGGCAGGGAGGCCCGAGGAAAGAAGTAGGGAGTTGAAAAGTATTTATGAAAGTTATGTTTTCACTTGGGATTCCTATAGTGTTTTAGTTTGTTATAGGGTGTGTGTGCTCACTGGGAAGAGAGAGAGAGGGAGAGGGAGTGGAGAGAGGGAGAGAGATAAAGGGAGAAATCACCCGCTGAAGGGATGGGCATGCTGCAATCCCTTCTTCAGTCTCCTCTTGGAATTTTGGGCACCCATGCACGTGAACCAAGTGTGATTTTCAAGTCACAGGTCCAGGGCTTGAACTGGGAGGCCAGTCATGTGGGATCCAGCCACATTAACATCCATGCCACCTTCTGGCCCTCACTTGAACGACCTTAAAGAATAAATATTATCCAGAGAAATTTGGGGGAGAAGTGTTTCTATAACTAATAGAACTGAAGTGTTGGGGGCCAGCAGGTGGTGTGGAGGTTAAGGGGCTGGGTGGCCAGCTTTGCGGTCTGATTCCTGGACCTGGATGCTTGAAAAACACACTGGGTGTGGGGAGGTGCCACTAGTCCTGAGAGGAAAGTGAGGAGAAGGGGTTGCTACAGGGCGACCTCCCACCCCTCCAGGGAGGATTTCTTACCTCTCTCTCTGTCTCTGTTTCCAGTGAGCACACACACTCTATAGCAAACTAAAGAAAAAAGAAATGAAGCGTTTCTTTCGGACATTGTTAATGCTGATTTATGCAGTCTGAATTTATATGGAGTTACTCACATATTTACCTTTTCTTCATTCTCTTTCTTTTTTGCATCTCAGAAACTCCTTTGGGGACAATTTTTTTTCTTGAGGTACTTTACGAAGCACTTCCAGGGAGGGTCTGTTGGTTAGGTTTCTCATTGTTTATCTAAAAGTATCTTTACCCTCATTCTTGGAAGATCATTTCTCTGAGTATGTACGTTTAGGTTGAAAGTTATTTCCTCTCAGCACTTTGGAAGTTTATTCAACTGTCTGCTGACTTCCATCACTGTTGTTGAGAAGTTGTCTGTTAACCTAATTTTCATTCCTTTGACTAATTCTGTCTTTGCTTTCTGACTGCTTTTAACATCTCTTAAAGTGGAATTTATACTGCTTTGAATTCACTGGAATTCCTGAATAAAGGATTGGAATTTTATGTCAGGTTTGGAAAATTCTCGGCATTTTCTCATTTATGACCTTCTGGAAAATCAGTTAGGTGTTTACAGGAGCTTCTCACTGTCTTTTCCGCCCTGTGTTTTGATCATCTCTTTTGCGTTATCTCCTATGTAATCTCTTCTGCTGTATCTGCTTTCTTTAGCTGTGATTTTCCCCCTGCCATTTAACCCTTCCACCGAATCGTAAGTTTAAATATTATATTGTTATTTCCAAAAATTATAGCTGATTCACTTTCAGATCTACTTTTTATTTGTGTTTTTGATTCTTTTATTTTAAACACATTAAACATTTAAACCATGTTAAACATATAAATACATATTAAACATTATTAGCTTATATTTTGTATCCAGTAACTCTAACAACCTGAAATCTTTGTAAATCAAATTCCGTTTGTTGTTTATGCTGATTTTACTCTCAGTGGCTTATTTCTTTTTGCTTCATATAATTTCTTATTGTGAACTCATTTGCTGAAACTCTTTATTTTAAATAGAATTCTCCTCTTACATTTTTAGGCCACAGAGATACTTTAGTTTGTAGCCCCAAATCTCTCTGTGTGGCTTACTTTGTGGTTATAAGATCTGAGGAAATTGTATTATTTTTCCTATTAAAAAAAAAAAAGAAATATTTATTTAATTTTATTTATCATCATTATTATTATATAATTTACTACAGGGCACATGCACTCACTAGAGAGAGAGAGAGAGAGAGAAAGTGGGTAAGCAAGCCACCAGGTCTAGGACTCAAACCATGGTTGGCCATGTGTGAGTCTAGCTCCTTCACTGCCATGCCACCTGCTGACTTCTGTTTTTCCTATATCTATCTCTATAGTCTTCTTTATCGTCTGCACTTGCCTGTGTGTGGAGGAGGTTCTTCTGGCTTGCCTTTTCCCCGAGGCACGGCGTACTTGAATCTGGGATTATACAAGATGGTGTAGCTTTCCACCAGAGGCTCCTGAAGATCCACAGGTGCCCCCGGGTGCTAGTGGGGCAGGAGTGACCTAGCTCTTCAGTTTCCATCCTGTCTTAGATGGTAAAACACTCATTCTCCTGGAAGTCGTCTCTTTTAAAGAAGACTTTCTGGATTTTGTCTAGAATTTAAAACTTTTGTAGTCATAGTGTTTCAGGATATATAGGCCATGACTGGGAATAGAAATCGGTGTACTTTTCTTTTGTTTGCTGACAATCTCAGTGTTTTTTTTTTTTTTTCTTTCTCTCCCTTTTTCTTCCTTCCTTCTTTCCTTTCTTCCTTCCTTCCTTCCTTTCTTTTTTCTTTTTAGTTTTGCTATAGGAGAAAGATAGAGAGAAAAGAAGGGAACATGAGAAAGCCCCCTCCCCTGAGAGATGGCTGTGCCATAGCCCCTTCTCCATTCTCCTCTCGGGATTTTGGGCACTCACACACATGCCCCATGTGTTTTTCAAGTCACTGGGCCTGAGACTCAAACTACGCAGTTGCTCATGTGGATCCAGTCACCTTAAGCACCACACCCTCGTCTAGCCCCTGAGTGTGTTTTTATGGTATATTGTAGCTCTAATTTCTATGTATAATTTCTGATCATGGGGACCAAAAGAGAAATGGAATTCATTTAGTGGAAACTTGCTTCTGAGAAACTTGACTCATTGGGCGAACAGCAATCTGACTGCTTCCTTGGAGAACATTTCACCCCTACATACGGAGGGCCCTGGGCTGGTGGGACAGGACAGAGCTAGCTAGCAGTCATGGAGCAGCTCCTCAGCAGCCAGCATCATGGACCCCCACCACTCCTGGTAGGAAAGGCCGGGAGCTCCCTTAGACTGGTTTCTCAGTTGCAGATGAGTAGGTCAACGGCCAGAGAGAGACTGGCATTCAGGTCATGGAGACAGTTAGCAGTGCTTGGGCCTTCGCTCAAAGATATAAATGCAGAAGCTCTTTATTCAGACTTCCATTCGTGAGATATGTATTGAACATCTTCTCTGCGTCTATGAAAGTATTGGGAAATGGGTAGTGTACAAACATACTTGTCTTTATATAGAAACATGCCCAGTTGCTCATAAGTGTCCCCCAGCTCCCAGCCTGACACGGAGCTACATGCTTCCACCTATAAAGACAGAGTTCTGGGACATGGTATAATGGTCATGCCGCTGGACTCCCAAGTAGTTAACTGTGGCTCAAGTCCCAAACCTGGTGGCTTCAAACTCATACTGGGTGTGTGTACATGTGTGCCCAAGATCCTGGGACGAGAATGGAAGAGAAGGAATTGTGGTATAGCTATCCCCCCTGGGAAGGTGATTTTTGCTTGCTGTCTCTTTGTCTCTTTCTCACTCTCTGGTGAGCTCATGTTCCTTATAGCAAAAATCTCTCTAAAAAAAGAGAGAAGAGAGAGTTTGTGGTTGTGGTCAGTGGGTCAACTGGAGAAAGCGGCTACAGGGCCTATGGAACATGGGCTAGACCTGGTGGAACTCAGAGCCTTTATACTCGGCCTTTGCCATTTTCCAGGAAGGGAAACTAGTCAGGGAGCTCTGACTACTGGCATGGACTTGAGTCCCAACACTGCCACACACTAGCTCTGAGCCTGTTTCCTTTTCTGCAGATTGGGAGTTACTAGTGTGGGAGTCACTAAGCACTCAAGAGACACTGTCCTGGCTGTTAAGCTCATGTGACAAAGAGTAGCAGAAGGGGTTTCCACCATAACTGAGTTGGAAGAAAAAGACCATCTTTAATCCATAATCCCAGTAAATCCACGTGGACCCATTTTGCCGGGATAGGTGTTTCGACAGCCTGGCTTACCCCAGACAAAGAGGACCAGCCATTCCTGTGGGCCTACCCCTCCTCTGTGGGAAGGGAAGCTTGCCTGATTTTCACTTTAGTGCTCACTCCTCAAGTGGAGGCTGCTGTCGCGTAGCTCACCCAAGCACAAGGAGGCCAGAGCCATTCATAAAAGGTTTCACATAAGTGTGGAATCACAAAAATCTTAAAATATCTCGAAGTTGGAGAAACCCACTTCTATTGGAGTATAGAAGCCAGCAAAAATAAGCAACAAACAAAACAAACATCCTCACACCCCAGGACAGGGTAGCTCATTGTGTGTGTGTGTGTGTGTGTGTGTGTTTGTGTGCGTGTGCAATGTTTTCTTTTTTAGACAGGGTCTGGCTGCACAGCAGTCCTTCTGCCTCAGCTGGAACTGCGGGCAGGTGTGCTGCTCCCAGCTTTCTAGGGTGGGCCAGGAATTAAGCCAGGCTTCCCAAGTGGCCTCAGCCTGCCAAGTAGCCTCAATCGGCATGCACAATTGCGGCAGGGCCTCCAGTTCCTTGTTTGATGAAGAAAAGGATCCAATTCATCTCCCAAAGACAACTCATACTCATTTCAAAACTGTCAAGAGTAATTTTTCATGACTTTAAAGTTAAGTTTCAAATAGTCTCTAGTTCCCACTGTGGAAGTGGGATTCCTGCACTGGTCATTGTGAAACAGCCTCTACATGATATGAGCAGCTGATGCAGGGTGGGGAGCTGGTTGGCTGGGAGACGGTGGGGATCAGCTTTGACACCAGCAGGCTAAGGGAACTAGGAGTGGGCTGTGACAAATGGTTCTCTCTCAGTGAGGACCTACTATGCTCCATGCCCAGATGGTGGCGTTGCAGAAGGCCCTCTGCTGGGATGGAGTCTGGGCAGTGGCTCTGCTCCACTCCGCCCCGGCTCTGAACGTTAGAAAGCTTGCTTACTGAGGAGAGTGAATGGGATACAGATGCCGCAGGCCGTGGACTTGCCCTGGCTCGCCCGTCTTCCTGGCAAGACAAGCAGTTATTAGAGGCTGGTGACGACTCCCAGTGTCTGGGGACGAACTGTCTGCATTTCTAGGAGACGGCTCCTTCCCAAGGGGAAAGAAAAAGGTGCCAGGTTGTGCAAGGGTCCAATTATTGGCGGCTCTGTTTTGCAGAATGATTGTCTTTGAGTGAAGTATGTGTTATAGAATCAAACTTGGCATTTTTAATTAACGTAAAAGAAGCTTAGTTCTTACATGCCATGTACACGTACTAAAAAGAAGAATTCTCTACACAGTCTCAGGAAATAGCCTCAGAGCAGCTCTGCCACTGAAAATCTTGGACAATGTCCCAAGGGCAATCACAAACACATGATTTCATGAATAGGTTTTTCTAATTTCTCTTTTGAATAATACTTTTACCCAACTTCTTAGGATTAAAACAAAAAATTCTAAATAGTACTTAGTCATCCCTGCTAATGTCATTGTAATGAGACCCAAGAGGTTGAATGGATTATGGGCATCTTTCCAGGGCCAAATACCTATGAGAGAAGAATTTTCCAGGAGCTTTTGGGCTATGTATGGCCCAGCATTACAAGCTGGAAAACTGGCAAGCTCATTTCAGGGTCTGTGCTTGGTGACTGGGTGTTCCAAAGGCCATTCTGACCTTGCCTTTTGAGCTAATACTGTTGACCCTGCACTGACTACGACAGCAAGCAACCCTGAAATTTTTTTTGAATGTTTTTATTTTATTCTGATAGAGCATGTGCATACTAGAGTGAGACAGAGAGAGAGAGAGAGAGAGAGAGAGAGAGAGAGAGAGAGAGAAAGAGAGAGAAAGAGAGAGAAAGAAAGCGACAAGCACCTTGCACAGGGTCCAGCCATGCTGTGATCTCCTTTCTCCAGTCTTCTAATCCATCAGATCCTGGGCACTCACACACATGCCTGGTGTGTTTCATGCTGCCCAGGCCAGGGATGCCAACTGTGTTTGCGATATGGAGTCAGATTTCCCTTGAACTGTGCATTATTGCTGCGTCCTACTGTCAGCCCCAACTCTGAGTGTTTGCAATCTAACATGTTGTTGACTTACATGTATATTTTTCCATGCATACTACCTTCCCATACTAGCACTAGAGATATGAAGATGAAAGTAACATTATCATTGCTCTTAAGTCTTACAACTTAGACCATTGGGGTCATTGCTTCTTTGACTTCCATCTTAAAGGTTGCATAGCTCCAGAACAAGAAATTTGGTATCATAGGCAATCTTCATTAATGATAAGCCAACCATGGACAGTTAAACAAAACAAGAATTAAAAGATAGTAGCGGGGGCCTGCAGGTGGCATAGTGCTTAAGGCACTGGACTCCAGCATGGCTGACCACAGTTCAATTCCTGGACCTGGTAGCTTGAAAATCACACCAAGCATATGTGAGTGTGTACCCAAAATCAAAATCCTAGGGAGAGAATGGAGGAGAAGGGATTGTGGTGTGGTCATCCCTCCTGGAGAGCGATTTCTCACTTAATCTCTTACTTCTCTCTCTGTCTTTCTGGCAAGCACACATGCCCTATGACAAAAGCCTTAAATAAATAAAATAAAATATAAAGTAGAAGAACAAAAGGTAGTAGCACCCCCAGCCTTGGTGGTGCAGTCTGCAGTGGAACTGCAGAGGAACTGGATGGCTGAGAAATGGGAGTTTCAGCATGACAGGACCCTCTTGAGAGTGCTTTCTCTCTTTCTCTCTCTTATGTGTATGCATGCACTCCGTCTTTAAAAAATCAGAGTAGGGGTCTTTTTCATGGTGCCGCAGAGGAGATCAACTGCTTCAAGAAGAAACTGAATATCTCCTTCCCTGCCACTGGCTGCCAGAAACTCACTGAAGTCAACGATGAACACAAATGTCGTACTTTTTATGAGAAGCATAAGGCCACAGAAGTTGTTGCAGATGCTTTGGGTGAAGAATGGAATGGTTATTCGGTCTGAATCAGTGGCAGAAACTACAGGCAAGGTTTCCCATGAAGCAGGGTGTCTTGATCCACGGCTGTGTCCGCCTGCTACTGAGTTAGGGACATTCCTGTTACAGACCAAGGAGAACTGGAGAAGGAAAGAGTAAATGTTCGGGGTTGCATTGTGGATGCCAGTCTGAGCATTCTCAACGTGGTTATCATAAAAAAAAAGAGAGCGGATATTCCAGGACTGACTGATACCACGGCGCCTCTCTGCCTGGGGCCTACGAGAGTGAGCAGAATCTAAAAACTTTTCAAAGATGATGTCTGCCAGTATGTTGTAAGAAAGCCTTCAAATAAAGAAGGTAAGAACCGTGGGACCAAGCACCCAAGATTCAGCGTCTGGGACTCCATGCGTCCTGCAACACAAATGCCGGCGTATTGCTCTCAAGAAACAACATGCTAAGAAAAATAAGGAAGAGGCAGCAGAATATGCTAAATTTTGGGCCAAGAGAATGAAGGAGGCTAAAGAAAATCACCAAGAAAAGATTCCCAAGAGTTGCAGGCTGTCCTCTCTGAGAGCTTCTAAGTCTGAATCCAGTCAAAAATAAGATTTCATAAGATAAACAAATAAATTAGCTGAAATCTCAGACAAACAAAAAGCCCACAAAGTAGCAATAATTGACCAGATGCTTACTGGGATCCAGTCACTATGCTAAGGACTTTACCATGTGTTTTTCCTTAGTATGCAGCAACCTTAGTGGTTACTGTGTACATCTCATAAATGATGTCTCATTTGACTGTGGTATGGTAGCCCCAAGAATGGAATTAAAGAATGCATTTGAAGGAAGTATTTGAATGTCCAAAGAGTTGTGGTCCCAACCTATTGATTACAAAAGAGTTTAGAATCTTAGACAACATGGGAACCGCAGGGTGAGATGGTGGGGTGGGGATACATGGAAAGCTCTGACTGGGGAAGAGAATGACTGTTGGAACCAATAGGAGTGTTTGACTGGAGCAGAGAAAGTGGGAGGTTAGATTAGAAAGGGCAGTCAAGACAGGCTGAGCTAGGATTGAAGGATCACAAGCAGGAAAATGGCAGAAAGGAATCTGTGGAGGCAACTGAATGAGGGCAGTGTTGGTGGGACAAGAATGGGGGGATGAGAGAGGTCAATGCCAATCCCAGCATTGTGGGGAGGTGGCGAGTTTATAGATGGGATGGAAGGACCTGAACAGTCCTCACAGATATTCCCATTGCATCTAAACTGCTGGATGGAAGGAAGGCGGGGTGGGGATGGGGTGGAAGGGAAGGTGGGGGGAAGAGGAGAAGAGACAGTAGCTGGATTTGGAGGCTTACTGGATGAGGAGGGGAGACCAAGAGGGGCTGAGATAATGGACTATATGTCTGGGGATCTTGAACAATGGTGTCTCCAGCAATAAAAAAGCCAAGCATTTTCATTGTTTGGGGGTTTTGTGTGTTTGTTGAGTGAGTTGAGAAAAGCAGAGAAAAGTTTCATGTTGGGACATTTTAACATGATAGCACAATCATTGTTTTAAAGTTTATTTCTTCCAGGAGGAGAGAGAGAGAGATAAAGGAGAGAGAGAGAGAGATACTATATCCCTGCCAGGGTCTTGATGGCACTATCCACGCCTAATTACAGCCAGCCCCGGATCGTGGGCATGCTGTACTCAGGGAGGTCTCTGGAGGTGAATCTGGAACCTTCCTATGTGGAACTGCCTCAAAGAACATTGCGTTTGACCTCTGGGTCACTGTTCAGCCCCCAGAACCACCATTTGTAAATATTCCACATAAATCTGAAGCCTGGGAGGTACATCAAGGCACAATTGTAAATTTGGGAGTCATCTGCTTCAAGAGGAGTAAGACAACAAAACAAAAAACAAAAACTAGACAACCATAAAAGACCCTCTGCCCAGACTTCATCCTTCTGCCCCCAAGATCTAGCTAGGAGCCAAGACAAGCTAATCAGCAGCCAGCTATATTTGAGTTCTGAGGGGCCCCATTCAAGGATGATGACTGCCGAAGACTCTTTGCCCAGACTTCATCCTCCTGCACCCCAGATCTAGCTAGGAGCCAGGTTAAAGCACTCATTTATTCTCTCTGTCTCTCCCCATCTCTCTCTCCTTTTTTTTTTTTAAGAATTATTTTCATTTAATTTTATTCATTTATTTTAATTTGACCAGAGGGAGAAAGAGAGAGAGAGAGAGAGAGAGTGAGAGCGAGCGAGCAGGAAAATGAGAAAGCAAGCCGCCAGGTCTGGGACTAGAACTATAATCAGCCATGTGAGAGTCTAGTGCCCTTAACCACTATGCCACCTGCTGGCCCCTCTCTGTCCCTATTCTTAATTAAAAAAAATTTTAAACATCTTTGCTCTCTGCCGCTCTTTTTCCTTGCTAATTTCTACCTTTTTCCTTGCCCCCATAGGACAAGCCAATCAGCAGCTATCTATATTTGGGTTCTTAGCAGCCCCATTTTCATTTTTTGACAATTTTTTTTCTTTTTTTTTTTTGTTAACTGTTTTCTTCTTGCTTTGTTCTCTTCTTCAGTTTGTTTGTTTGTTTTGTTTTTGTTTTTTATTCCTCTTCCCTTTCTTGTTACCATTCTCACTTTTCTGCTCCATCTCCACACACTGATTTTCTAGACAGGTCTAAGTGCTCAGTCACCAAATATCTGAATACTTTGAGGGTCAGATTAATCCTCAGTTTTCATTGAATCAGCTGCGCAAAGGGAGAAAAATGGTACTTTTTAGAGACTTCCTCCTGCATCCTCTGAATGCTCAGATTTAACTCCAAAAACTAGGATTAAAAAGTATAATCTATCAGATGCCCAATAACCACCACAGAGGCACAAGAAATAAGAAAAACCAAGAAAATATCTCTCTTCTAAGGGAAGAGAATAACTCCTTTTCCTTCACAGAGAATACAAGGGAACTAACTAATGGAAATATCAGATAAAGAATTTAAAATATTCATAGTGACAAAGCTAACAGAGATGCAAGAGAAGAGAGACAACAAATTCCAGAAAATGCAGTAAGAAAAGAGACACTGAGTTCTAGGAGGTGAGGAAATTCTTGCATGATCTGAAAGAGGAGATGCACATCATTAAAAAGAATCAAATGGAATTGTTAGAGATGAAGGTTATAATACTGGAAGTCAAAAACTCCTTTGAATGTATTAGAAGCAGACTAGATCATACAGAAAATAGAATCTCAGATGTAGAATACAAGATTTCTGAACTAGTAAAATCCAGAATGAAGACTGAGAAAATAGCCCCAAAAATGAGAATAATATGAGAAATACTAGATCCCATTAAACGTCCAAACATCTGGGTAATCGGTATCCCAGAAGGTGAAAAGACTAATAAGGGCATTGCCAATCTATTCCATGAAATCCTGGAAGAAAACTTCCCAAACCTAGAGAGGCATTCAAAGGTTCAGACCCAAGAAATGTAAAGGACCCCAAATAGGGTCAACCCAAGAAGATCTCCAAGACACATTATAGCCAGAATGACCAAAACCACAGACAAAGACAAGATACTCAGACTGGAAAGAGAGAAACCACAAGTTACCTACAAAGGATATCCCATCAGGCTAAACCTGAAAGAATTTACCAACACCAGACCTGCTCTCCAAGAAGTGCTGAAGGGAGTGCTATACCAGGAAAACTAATGTCAGACACACAGAAATAAGAGTACAAGAGACAGCCCAGAGAATGGCCAGTCTAATGGTAGGGACGAGTCCGGAGTTGAATGCTAACTTCCAGAGTTTAAAAAGATCAGACCACAGTAACATTGCAAACTCAATAGAAGAGAGATTAATTACGTGAGTCTGAACTAGTAAAATAGAATTTTTTTGACTTTAGACTAAAACATTACTGATTTTCTTTGATGCTTTGATTTCCATATTTAAGGATTTTTGTCTTCTCTTGAACTGTTGGTAGGTTTATCTACCTACTATTTGAGCTGAATCCTAACTTTTTATCTGGCTTTAAGCTTTAAGCAAATTTCTCTTAACATTTTTTTAATTTGATCTATTAAAACTAAAACTGTTTTTCTTGAAATAAAAAAGCGCATTAAAAAATAACTATTGGGGGACCAGCAGTTAGCGTAACGGCTATGTCGTTGGACTCCCATGTAGTTGACCGCGGTTCGCATCCTGGACCCGGTGGCTTAAAACTCACGCCGGGCGTGTGTGCGTGCGTGCCCAAGATCCCGAGAGGAGAATGGAGGAGAAGGGATTGCGGGGTGACCATCCCCCGTAGGGGGTGATTTCTTGCTTTCTGTCTCTATGTCTCTCTCTGTCTGTCTGGCGAGCACACGTGCCCTGTAGCAAAAAACCCAACAACAAAAAAACTATTCATATCTATTTAATGACATACCAGAGACAGTGTGGGAGAAGGGAGGGGATTGGCAGAGGGTGAGAGGTAAGGAATCAAGCGGGAGGTAAGCAAAAGCAAAATATGTAAGATACAAGAAATAGAAAATTATTTGTTGATAACATGTATGGCAATATCCTTGATTGAGCCAATATATAATGTATTCTGGATGAAAAAATCTCATTTTGTATACTGGATTGATGTATAGTGAATGACTGCCAATTAATTAACTAATTAATTAAAAAAATAAACAGTCTGTGTGTTAAAAAACAAAAACTAGGACCTGAAGACCTTCTGACTGTGACTCGTTTTGAAACCAGGTAGACTGCCCAAAGTGGAGGTGGTTCGAACTCTATCAGTTATCGATAGTACATTTGGTGAAATTTGAACCTGGAACTTGATGTTTGTTTTCTCATTTTACTCTCCTCCTTGCGACCCTGAGAGGAAGGAGTTCTCCTCTCCTTTTATAAGGCTCAGAGAGACTGGGTAGAGTCACGAGGTCTCACAACTTGTACATAACCAAAGTAGGATTACAAATCAAACGGGATTCCAAAATCCAGAGTTGCTTGCTGCTGCAGTGGCAGTGACAGTGACAGTAACTTCTGGGTCCTTACAGAGTGTGTAGGGCCGTAGGTTTATCTACCTACTATTTGAGCTGAATCCTAACTTTTTATCTGGCTTTAAGCTTTAAGCAAATTTCTCTTAACATTTTTTTAATTTGATCTATTAAAACTAAAACTGTTTTTCTTGAAATAAAAAAGCGCATTAAAAAATAACTATTGGGGGACCAGCAGTTAGCGTAACGGCTATGTCGTTGGACTCCCATGTAGTTGACCGCGGTTCGCATCCTGGACCCGGTGGCTTAAAACTCACGCCGGGCGTGTGTGCGTGCGTGCCCAAGATCCCGAGAGGAGAATGGAGGAGAAGGGATTGCGGGGTGACCATCCCCCGTAGGGGGTGATTTCTTGCTTTCTGTCTCTATGTCTCTCTCTGTCTGTCTGGCGAGCACACGTGCCCTGTAGCAAAAAACCCAACAACAAAAAAACTATTCATATCTATTTAATGACATACCAGAGACAGTGTGGGAGAAGGGAGGGGATTGGCAGAGGGTGAGAGGTAAGGAATCAAGCGGGAGGTAAGCAAAAGCAAAATATGTAAGATACAAGAAATAGAAAATTATTTGTTGATAACATGTATGGCAATATCCTTGATTGAGCCAATATATAATGTATTCTGGATGAAAAAATCTCATTTTGTATACTGGATTGATGTATAGTGAATGACTGCCAATTAATTAACTAATTAATTAAAAAAATAAACAGTCTGTGTGTTAAAAAACAAAAACTAGGACCTGAAGACCTTCTGACTGTGACTCGTTTTGAAACCAGGTAGACTGCCCAAAGTGGAGGTGGTTCGAACTCTATCAGTTATCGATAGTACATTTGGTGAAATTTGAACCTGGAACTTGATGTTTGTTTTCTCATTTTACTCTCCTCCTTGCGACCCTGAGAGGAAGGAGTTCTCCTCTCCTTTTATAAGGCTCAGAGAGACTGGGTAGAGTCACGAGGTCTCACAACTTGTACATAACCAAAGTAGGATTACAAATCAAACGGGATTCCAAAATCCAGAGTTGCTTGCTGCTGCAGTGGCAGTGACAGTGACAGTAACTTCTGGGTCCTTACAGAGTGTGTAGGGCCCAGCAGGCATGAACACCGCTGAGTGGGCCTGCTTGTGTTCATGCTCTGGCTCTACAGCTTGCTGTGTGTGTTTGTTGTGCAACTTGATTTTACCTCTCTGAGCCCTAGTTGTTTTAAGATTTCTTTTTTATTTAATTAATTAATTAATTAATTTTTTCATTTGACCAGAGAGAGAGGGAAAGTGAGAGAGCAAGCTGCCATGTTGGGACTCTAACCACAGTCGACCATGTAGGAATCTAGCGCCCCAATGACCATACTACCTGACAACCCCTCTGAACCCTAATTTCTCATTGGAAAGTGGATAGAGTAATAGTACCAAATTCTTATTGTAGTTGGGAGAATTAATGGGACAGACTCTTTACACTGCTCACCATGGGGAATGCCCAATAAATGAGCATTCAGAACTCTACAGTTATTTTTTATTTTTTTTTTTTTTGGAGAGATTTTCACTGTAGGGCGCGTGCGCTCGCCAGACAGACAGAGAGAGACATAGAGACAGAAAGCGAGAAATCACCCCCCAGGGGGGATG
>NW_006159692.1:5005451-5012773 GCF_000334495.1 Tupaia belangeri chinensis
ACCTCCCACCCCCCCTGCCAGTCCCCAGAACTCTACAATTTTAATGTAATCACACATGCAGCAAACGTTAGTTGATTTGATCATTAAGTGTCAATGATTCCTGACCATACTGGGCTACCCTGCCCGGGTCTAGAGCAAAAGCTGCACCCTGGGTGTGTGGGTAGGTGAGCGGGAGGTGCGGACTCTGCTCCGGATGGGACAGGCCTCTCTTTGTGGGGGATCCTGTCAGAGACATCAGCACAGATCTAGGCTTTTGCGGGACCTCAGGACTACAGGGCCAATGGCTGTTTCAACATGGAATAGGGTGTCTGAGACCAGGATGGCCATCACCATCCTGAGGGCACCTGCATGCTCTGGGTCCAAGAGTCTTTTATGCTAGAATGCTATGGAAGCTTCTTTTCTTTCATGGACCATTTAGGGACACCAAACTAGAGGCCTGGCCTTATCTTGTTTACTTTGGACCTGGAGGGGAGATTTGAACTTGGTTCTCAGTTTCAGCTGGTCCTGCAAGATCCTGTCTGGTAGCCAGAAGAAAGCCTATCTGAAAGGGGCCAGTCTGAAGGGGCACGTGGAGTCCCTGAGGAGAAAGCCATTAGGGGCAGGAGCTGGGCAGAGGGGGGCAGGAGCTGGGCAGAGGCTGTCAGGTCAAACAGCGGGGCTAACAGGGTCAAGGTTTCCAGGTGCGCATGGGCTCCTTTTCCATACCTGCTCTCTGGATTCCTTCCCCAAAGAAAATGGTGGGATGCTAAGGTAAGAATTGTCACTCAGAGCCCAGCACCTCTGCTGCGGGAACCCCAGGACATAGGAAGTCCCTGGAGACGGGTGGTCTGCAGAGGGAGGGGCAGCTCCGCCAGCCGCTGTAGGAGGCAGAGTGGTAGCAGCCAACGTGTCTGTGGGGCAGAGCGACCTGGGTGAGAGGCTGATGGCCGCCTGGTACATGGCCAGGTCCTGACTGTGAGCTTTGCCTCGGCTTCAAGGGCGTAAAATAGCACTCGCCTCCTACGTGGCCAGCAGCTAGCACAGGGCCCAGCTTACAGCAGGTGCTTAGTAGCGGCTAGCCCTTAACTGACTGTGGTCCTGCAGATGCGATTCCTCAAGGGGTGGCTGGGAACGAAATCCTGAGAAAAGGCTGAACAGTTCAGGGTATCGCTGTGACTGTGACCATCGTGCTCACGTGGTGGGTTAGAATGGAACCTCCGGGAAGGTGCACAGATCTGCCTCTGCCAGCTCCTTCGTCAACTCCTTGGTTCCCATGGCTTCTGAGCCTGGGGGTGGGCCCAGACAAGACACTGATTTATATAAAGTTCATGACTGATTTGTCCGTATCAAACCAATGGCTTGATAAAATAGCCTAATCTTGGATGATGATGGAGGAAGAGTATTTCTTTGTGTGTGTGTGTGTGTGTGTGTGTGTGTGTGTGTGTGTAAGAGAGATTTTTGCTATAGGATATCCGTGGTTGCTAGAGAGACAGAAAGTAAGAAATCACCCCCCCCCCAGGGGGGATGGCCATGCCACAACCCCTTCTCCTCCATTCTCTTCTCAGGATCTTGGGCATGCATGCACACATGCCTGGTGTGACTTTTAAGCTGCTGGGTCTGGGACTCGAACCATTGTTGATCATGTAGGAGTTCAACAAAATAACCATTACACCATCTGCTAGTTCCAGGGAAGAATATTTCTTAAAAAGTCCTTTCTTCTCTTGGGATTTTGGGCACACACACAAACACACATGCACCCAGCGTGTTTTTCAAGCCAGTGAGTCCAGGACTTGAACTGCACAGTTGGTCATGTGGGATCCAACTGCCTTAATGACCATGCCACTGGCTGGCCCATTTTCCAGAATTCTTTACTTATACCCACTGGTCATTTGTCCACTCGTATTTTTCCAATAATGCACGTACCTCTGCTGCTCTTACTGCGTTGTAAATTCTTTGAGAGAGCGCATGCGCGCGCGTGTGTGTCTCTGTCATCATGTGATTCACCATGGGGCTGCACAATGCTTATGAAAACTAACTCGTCCCCAATTTGCAGATGAGGATGCTGAGGCTTAGAAAGAGCCTTGTTCTACTCAAGGCCTACAGCTGGCGGGTGAGGAACTCAGATCAGGCAGTGTAGGGTCTCTGCTTCTCCCCCTGCACGCTGCTGATGTTCATGATAGAAACTTAAATGTTTCGCGGTTGGCTTCATGGACTTTGCTCTGAATATTCTCTGTGATACTTATTCCCACTATTTGGGAATGACAGGCCATTTTCCCTTCTGGAAAAACTGTGCCAAAGGACTGCCCAAATTAGCATCTTCTTGGATTGCCTGGCGTGCTGAAAAGCACCAACAGAAACAACCGGAGTGTCCCAGAGACCACACTGCCTTATCCTCGGCGCAGACCAGCCCCTCGGGGACTGCTACGATAGATCTATGAGTGAGATCTCCCGTTATCAGCCCTCCGGTTTGAGGGATTTTGAAGAAGGTTGGTTGTGATTGGCAGTTGAGAGGCGTTTCTGCTACTTCCCAGTTAACATTGTGGTCCCTCCTGCTGGGTAACTTATCCTGGATCATTAACGTATAGGGTCGATTCACGGTTTATGAAAAAGTTCTAGTAACTCCGTTTTCCTTTTCTGTTAAAGTCATTGAATCGAATTACATTCTCATTGAAGCTCTTCTAAAAATCCATTAATGAAAATGGTATCCATCTAGATTTCAATATTTATTGGGCCAAGAGGAGAAATGATGATAGTCCCTAATGAAAATCCATCCAAATGGCTTCTGAACCGTGTCTTGTAAATAGTGTATCAGACCAGCCACGCTCACCCTCTCATCTGCTTTTTTGGCAGTAAATTTGGTCAGCTGAGACCAAGCTACCGTGTAAGGAACAGATTAAACTAACATCCATCAAGGTGAAAGATAATTATTACTTGTGTCAGACAACACCTGCTTTTAGCATTCCTCAACTTCGTTAAACTGGAGACGGGCTAAACTTTCCACTGAATTTTCCATCTGACAGTTGCTCCGGGCAGGGTGTCTACAGAACACCCTTGCTCTGTTTACATTTTTGAGGCCGATTAGAAATGTCATCTGTGAAATATAACCTGAGATCTCGAACTGTAATACATTCACATGTATAAACACAGGGGCTGACTGGAAGTCGAACTGAAGGAAAAGGCAACCCCTTAGCAGAAATCTTTCATCGGACATCTTTTATGATGTTAAACACGCAGATCGTCCGCAGATATTCTTCACAAATCACGCTTGTGCCGATCACTCGGCACTTTGTAGTTCAGGACTATTCATCATTTCTCAACAGCGTATGGTATTTTCCTACAACAGAGAGCCGAAAGTCAGGTGTCACTTGGAATATGTGAGTACTTAGTCTCCTTTTCATAGTCCTGACTCCATGCCTACCATGACATTTTTACCTGGGAAAGGAATCTCTGACCTTGGGCAACAATCTGAAACCAAATGTTTTCTTAAGTGACAAGTCACCCCAGCATGGCTACCGCAGACAAGCCAATGCCTCCAGAAAAAAAGCCAATGTCATGGCCAAGTACACGGCTTGAGTTGTCCCTGGATGGAAGACAGGAGAACAAAAAGTAGAGAGAAGATCCAGTGTGCTTGTAGCTGTTTCAGCTGGGGTGCATTTTTGTACATGTCCAGGGGAAAAAAAAAAGGGAGAACACATTGGCTCCCCTTTCTGGGGGAGGGCAGTGGGCTCTGCAGCTTTTGTGGGCACTAATCTTCCCCTCGACGTCTGTGTTGACTTCCAGCGCTATTTCTTTCTTTAAAAATGAATTACTGGGACCAGCAGTTGGTGTAATGGCTATGTTGCTGGACTCCCATGTGGTCAACCACAGTTCGAGTCCTGGACCTGGCAGCTTAAACTGAGGCCTGGCACATGTGCGTGCGTGCCCAAGATCCTGCGAAGAGAATGGAGGAGATGGGATTGCAGCATGGCCATCCCTCCTGGGGAGTGATTTCTCACTTTCTGTCTCTTTGTCTCTCTCTGTCTTTCTGGTGAACGCATGCACCATATAGCAAAAACCTCTCCAAAAAAATTTAATTTTATTATTATTATTATTAATTTCCAATTTTGCTACAAGATATGCATGCTTACCAGAGAGAGATGGTGAGGGAAAGTGAGAAAACAAGCCACCAGGTCCGTGACTTGAACCATCATCATCCATGTGGGAGTTTAGCACCTTAACTACTATACCACCTACTGGCCCTGCTATTTCTTTCTTTTTTATTTTTTAGAGAGAGATTTGTGCTACAGGGCATGTGTGCTTGCCAGGGAGAGAGAGAGACAGAAAGTGAAAAATCATCCCCCGAGGGGGAGACCACACCTCAATCTCTTCTCCTCCATTCTCCCCTCGGGATTTTGGGCACACACTTACATGCGCCCAGTGTGAGTTTTAAGTCACTGGGTCTGGCACTCGAACTGCGGTCGACCATGTGGGAATCCAGTGACATAACCATTGTGCCATCTGCTGGTCCCTGGCCCTGCTATTTTTTTAAATGTGCTCTAAATACAGGCTCCTATCCAGCTGAAAGTGGAGGGAAGGAGACTTGAGGTGTTCCTTTAATACAGGTGTCAATGTTAAAAGGCATTTAGAATTAATTCTCAGGATTACAGTGACGAATATATACATATGTATATTTGAAATCTTTCCCACAGTCATCTTCAACCTCTCATCTTCTGCATTCCCTCAGGCTCCAAGTTCTCCCGTGGTACCTGAATCTGGTCCCCCTTTTTGTCCCTCACCTCCCAGCCACCCCTTTTGTTCAGCCCTTGGTAACCCCTGACTGGACTGTGGTGGTAGCTATCTCTTCCCCCTCATCAACCCAGCCCGCTCCCATCTCAGTCTGTTTCCTGTGTTCTAACAGTCATTTGTCCCAAACATAGACAGGTCGCATTCCTGTTAAAAACATTTCATCTCTCTCTCTTTGTTTCTCAATTGCCAGAGCTGCATGTGCATTCTCCAGAGACAGAGAGACAGAGAGGAGGGAGAAAGTACCCCTGCCCCCTGTGGTACATGACTACGCTGCAGTGCCTTCTCTTCCATTGTCCCATCCCGTCAGGATTTTCAGCACACAGACACATGTGCCTGGCATGTTTTTCAAGCCACCAGGACCAGAATTCGAACCATGGTCAGCCACGTAGAATCTGATTCCCTTTCTCACTAGCCTGCTAGACTGACCCCCAAAATGTAAAACGTCTAATATCTTGATGACAGGTGCCTGGAATTTTCATCTCTTATTGTGGCCTTCAAGATACCTTTTGTAATCTGGCCCTGATTTTTTTAAAGAGAGTTTCTTTTTTTTTCTTTTTTTTTTTCTTCTATAGGGCTCACGCACTTGCCAGACAGAGAGAGAGAGAGAAGCAAGAAATCATCCCCCATCCCCAGGGGTATGGTCACGCCCCAATCCCTTCTTCATTTTCCTCTTGGGATTTTGGGCATTCATGCACACGTGCCCAGTGTGAGTTTCAAGGCTCTGGGTTCAGGCCTCGAACTATGGTCAGCCATGTGAGAGTCCGGCGCCTTAAACACTATGTCACCTTCTGGTCCCTGGCCCTAATTTTTAAAATCAGCTGTCAGATAACTTTTTGCTGCAAGTAACAGAAACTGTGGTTCAAATAACAGGAAGATCTATTATCTCACAATTCAGAAAGCCCACCAGGAGGGAAGACTTCTGGTTGGTTGTTCCAAGGACTCAGTGATACCGATAAAAAGTCAAGTCACCTCTCTGGTCCAGTCTCGATTGTGTGTTGAATTCTTCCTCCAGCTGCATGGTAAAATGGTTGGAGGGGTTCCAGGCAGCACAGTCAGACCGAATAATATGTGGCTGAAGAAGAGAGGAGAAAACATTCCTCAGAGCTCCTTCCCCTGTGGACTTCCCGTCCTCTTCCATTGGCTGGAACTGGGCTCACACTCAGCCCTGCACCATCTGCAGGTGTGGGACAGGCCTTGGTCCCCTTCCCACCCGGGATGAGAAGTGATGCCAGCCTTCCTTGAGGCACGTGACTTCATGGGCTAAGAGCAGGGACCAGGACCAAACGGACTTTGCTAGGAAAGGAGAGGGAACCGATGCTGGGCAGGCAACCGGCAGCGTCAGTCACCAAGTTTTCTGTCACATGGAGAACCTTACTATTCCCCTGACCTGCCGTGTCCTGCCATGCTTTTCATGGCCTTTGCATTTGTTCTGGAGAATGTCTTGTTTCCCCACGGTTGTCTGAAAGCTCCTCTTCATCCTTAGTGACTGTATTAGTTCTTGTTGCTGCTACAACAAATTACCACAAACTTAGTGGCTTATACAACACAAATTTTGGCCAGCAGTGGTGGCACAGCATGAATGCAATGCTCTGTGATGCTGAAGCCAAATGGGAGGCCCCGGATTTGCATCCCCAGGTCTTCCTGTACGTGCTGGGTATGCATGCATGGCCTGATCTTGGCTGGCTCAGGCTGGATTTTTCTCTCATGGAACAAAGAACCTTATTATTATTATTTTTAAGATTCTTTTCTCCATAGGGCACTTGCATTCACCAGAGAGACAGAGAGAGAGAAACAATGATGAGGAAAGTGAGAAATCATTCCCCAACCCCCACCTCGGGGAGGATGGCCATCTTGCATTCTCCTCCTGGAATTTTGGGAACACATGTACATGCACCCAGAGTGAGTTTCAAGCCACTGGGTCCAGGGACCCAAACCACACAGTTGGTCATGTGGGAGTCCAGCACCCCTACCACTGTACCACCTGCTGGCCCCAAAAGAAACTTTTAAAAAGTCCACAAACTTATTGTCTTAGGGTTATAGAGGTCAGAAGTCTAATATGGGTTGCCCTAGGCTAAAATGAAGTTGTTGGTAGAATTGCATTCCTTCTGGAGGCTCTAGAGAGAACCTGTTCCTTGTTCTTTCCAGCTCCTACCGGTTACCTGCTCCCTTTGGTTCATGGTCACATACTCTGACTACTTCTATTGCCACATCCCTCTCTCTGACCTTCCTGTCTCTCTTAAAAGGATCTTTAAGGTGGGAACCAGCAGTTAGCGTAATGGCTATGTCGCTGGACTCCCACGTAGTCGACCGCGGTTCGCGTCCCGGACCCGGTGGCTTAAAACTCACGCCAGGCGCGTGTGTGTGCGTGCCCAAGATCCCGAGAGGAGAATGGAGGAGAAGGGATTGCGGCGTGACCATCCCCCCTGGGGGGTGATTTCTCGCTTTCTGTCTCTATGTCTCTGTCTGTCTGGTGAGCGCACGCGCCCTATAGCGAAAAACCTCTCCAAAAAAAAAAAAAAAAGGATCTTTAAGGTCACATTGAATCCATAACCCTAATC
>NW_006159692.1:5012983-5015181 GCF_000334495.1 Tupaia belangeri chinensis
CCGGGACACGAACCGTGGTCGACTACATGGGAGTCCAGCGACATAGCCATTACGCTAAGTGCTGGTTCCCTCTCCCTTTTTTTTTAAAGAGAGATTTTTGCTATAGGTTATGTACACTCCCCGGAGAGACAGAAAGAGAGGAAGTGAGAAATCAGCCCTCCCTCCAGGAGGGGATGGCCATATTGCAATCCCTTCTTCTCCATTCTCCTCTCAGGATTTTGGGCATGCACGCACACACACCTGGTGTGAGTTTCAAGCTCCTGGGTCCAGGACTCTAACTGCCATCAGCAGCACCTTAACCGCTATGCCACCTGCTGACCATGATCATCTCCCATTTGAAGACCCTGAACTTGATCACATCTGCCAATCCCTTTTGCTATGTAAAGTAACACATTCACAGGGTCTAGAGGTTAGAACGAGTATGTCTTTGGGGGATTATTATTTTACCAACACAGTGCCCCAGCACAGTGCCATTTTCCCTGTTCCATTCCAGAAAGGTCACTCCGGCAGAGATTGGGAGGAGGCAGGACACTTGCCAACCTTGGGGCACTGGTCTTGGCCCCATCGCTCTTGGCTGTCGAGGGAAGGCTGGATGGTGAGGTTCTGCGGCCACCACCTCTGTCTGACCTGCTCTCTGGGCATGTTCTCTCACCTTCCTTCCCCTGTTTTTTGACCTAACATTGAACTTCCTTCAGGTCTGAGTCAAAGAGACTTTATACCCAACCCATTGTGGTTTGTGGAGGCGTTCACTGAAGGAAATGAAGAGGAAATTCTACCCACAAGACAAAGTGTTGGCTTTATCTGCCCCCAGGTTACAATGATTTTTGTAGAGTAAACCATTCTTTTCTGACCATATGCCATCCTGGCCAGATCCGGGTTCTTGTCTGGGGCTCAAAGTGACCAAGTCACACCAGAATATCCTTCGGTCTCTGTCTCTCTTACAGTACTTCTCCTGCACCTGTGAGAGGCACAGCAGCGTGTACCACTACTGCGAGGAACACAGTTCCCCAGACACAAAGCCTGAGACAAGGAAGATCCTGGTCAGGTGATTTCCTCACAGGTATTCCTAGGAAAAACCAGAAGCGAGTTGGGAATAGGGCAGGAGGGGAGGAAGCCCACCAGAGGTAGACTATTATGTACAACCTGCTAAAGGTAACTTTGGTTCAGTACCCCAGGGAGGTGGTGAAACATGCAGGCCACACCTCAGATTGTCCAGTGACCACCTGTCATTGGTTAAGGCTGCTTTGAAGGAGATATAAACTTCCAGGTACTCTGGCTCCCCATGTCATCCAGGGAAATGGTTCTGACAGCCCAAGGGGAAGCCCTCCATCAAAATAGGCAAGGATGCAGTTGGGGATGAAAGGCCCCTGGGAGACAGTATGACTGGGGATGGTGCAGGGTTCCAAGCAGATCTGGGCAGAGAGCTGACATCCTCCACCACAAGAGAGGAGGCTCTGGTTCAGGTATTTCCTCTTCTTATGTGGCCTGGTCATCCTCACCCCAGTCTATCACCCGCAGCCTCATACCTAGTCTGGGCTCTGGAACACGCCCAGCCCCTGCAGAGAATGGATCTTCCAGTTCAGATACCCTGTGTCAGCTTCTAGTCATGCCCTGCTTCTTCTCAGGTTGTTTAGGCTTTGGAATCCTGAAGGAAGAAGCTAGTTCCTTTTTGAATCCTAAAATGTCTTGCAGACTTTTTAGTCACCCTCTATTATGAAGGAGGTGATCACCTGAGGAGGGTGGATGTTTCTGTCTCCCAGGGAGGCCAGGCCTCCTGCCCTCTGTCTGTGGCTATGAATGGCTGTTGGACCAGAATCTTGGGTACCCAAAAGGTATGGAGTCCATTTATCTCTGAGTCTTTGTCTCCCCACCTTTTTTCTCTCCCTTCCTATCACTGGAACTTGACCTCTTTTTTTGAAAAAATAATTATTTTATTCAACTTCATTAATTTTGTTTATTTTAATTTGAGCAAAGAGGGACAGAGTGAAAGAGAGAGAGAGGGAAAGTGAGAAAGCAAGCCACCTGGTCTGGAACTCAAACCATGGTCAAACGTGTGGGAGTCCGGTGCCCTTAACCACCATGCCACCTGCCGGCCCTGACCCTTTTTTGATCCTGCTTGCTTGGTCTAAACTTCCCTACCTCTCGGCAGAGGCCTGCTCTGCATTTAAGGCAGTTTCATTCAAATCTTCTAGCTCTTT
>NW_006159692.1:5015219-5053933 GCF_000334495.1 Tupaia belangeri chinensis
AACAATGCTGTCCTTGGGAACAGTAGTTGGCGTAATGGCTATGTCATTGGACTCCCATGTAGTTGACCGTGGTTTGAGTCCTGGACCCGGTGGCTTAAACTCATGCCAGGTACAGGGACCAGCAGTTAGGGTAATGGTTATGTCACTGGACTCCCATATAGTCGAACGCGGTTCACATCCTGGACCCTGTGGCTTAAAAATCACACCGGGTGCGTGTGTGTGCGTGCCCAAGATCCCTAGAGGAGAAGTGAGGAGAAGGGATTGGTGTGTGACCATCCCCCCTGGGGGGTGATTTATCACTTTCTATCTCTCTCTCTCTATCTGGCGAGCACACGCGCCCTATAGCAAAAACCTTCCCCACCACTCCCCCCAAAAAAAACCCTCATGCCGGGTGCTTGTTCATGCATGCCCAAAATCCTGAGAGGAGAATGGAGGAGAAGGGATTGGGGTGAGGCCATCCCCCCTGGCATTTCTCGCTTTCTGTATCTCTTTCTGGTGAGCACACGTGCCCTATTAGCAAAAACCTCTCCAAAAAACAATGCTGTCTTCTCAGGTAACACACATGGAGGATTTTCCAAAAACATCAGCATTTAAAAAGTGCGGCACTTACTTTAGCCTACTGAAGCTGACGTAGAAATAATTACGACAGCTCATATCCTGCGCCAGACGTTCCACACACCCTACTTCATTTCATTCACTGCCTCCCAATTCCACAAAGCAGGAACTTTCTTTTTTCTTTTATTTTTAAATAATTATGTATTTAATTTTATTTATTATTTGACATTATTATTTGCTATAAGGCATGCATGCTCATCAGACACACACACACACACACACACAGAGAGAGAGAGGAGAGAGAGAGAGAGAGAGAGGAGAGAGAGATAGAGAGAAAGAGAGAAAATAAACTACCAGGTCCAGGACTTGAACCACGGTTTGCTATGTGGGAGTCCAGTGCCTTAACACCATGCCACCTGCTGGCTCCATTAAGTGGGAACTTTCATCATCTCCATTTTACTGGTGGGGAAGCTGAAGCTCAGAGAAGGTAGGTAACTCTCAGAGCTGAGACTCGAATCCAGGTCTGACTGAGTCCATGAACCCCGTTATTACCCTATATTGCCCCCACCTCATAATGTGAGAAGGGGTCTCCTCGGTGTTGAGGGTTTTGAGCAGGGAGAGATGGATCTGGCAAATGAGCAGGTTTTTTCAGAATTTTGGATTCTGATGGTGTTTAGTCACCCATTTATTAGATTCTTTACCCAAGAATTAAGTAGAAAATGGACTCTTTCTTCCAAATCCCTTTCAGATGTGTTGGCCAGCAGATCAGCCCTCACCACCCTGCAGTGAGTCACTGTGCAAACCAGCTTCATTTCATTGGTGCTCTTCTGGGAAGGGTTTAGACCCTCCACATCAGCTCTTTTTAAGAGCTTTTCTGGAAGCCACATCCAGTGCTTTTGTCTTGTTGGCCAGAGCTATGTCCATGACCACCCTCCTTAGTTCCAAGGCAGGCTGAGAAATAAAGTTTATGTTTTCTTTTTCTTTTTTTGTTTTTGCTTTTTTAAAAAAATTTTTTAAAATAAATTCTTGTTTATTTTATTAATTTGACCAGAGAGGGGCAGAGCGAGCAAGAGAGAGAGAGATGGGAAATGAGAAAGCAAGCTGCCAGGGACTGGAACCATGGCTGGCCATGTGGGAGTCCAGTGCCCTTAGCCACCATGCCACCTGCTGGTCCCTGTTTTTGCTTTTTTATAAAAAGCTCAGCTTTCTCTATCCTTTTCCTCCTTTATCCAGCAGTAAATGAGAAACATATTATCAAGAGCAAATAAAGTTCACACTTGGATTACAAGGATGGTTTAATGTTAGGAAATCTATCAATGTAATTCACTATACTTACAAATTATAGGGAAGGGGCTGGCAGGGGTTTGGTGGTTGAGATGCTGGACTCCTCCATGGCCAACAGCAGTTTGAATCCTCGATCTGGAGGCTTGCTTTCTCACATTCCCTCTCTCACATTTTCTTGTTCTGTTGCTCTTAAAAAAAGTTATAGGGAAAAACCCCTAGGATCATAGATTGAGAAAAGCATTTCATAAAATTAGCAATTTTTCCTATAGTTTGAAACAAACAAGAATAGAATACTTTGGAATAAATTTAGCATAGGAGGTACAAGACTTATGTATACTTTAAACTCTAAAATATTCCTGAAAGAAACTGTAAAAGTTCTAAATAATTGGAAAGACATCCTTGCTCATAGATTGGAAGGCCTGATATTAAGATGAAAATACCAGGGTGAGCAGGTAGTGTGGTATTTAAAGCACTGAATTCCCACATGGCTGACTGCGGTTCAAGTCCCGGACCTGGTGACGTGCTTTCTCACTTTCTCTCTCTCTCTGTCTCTCTGGTACGCTCATGTGCCTTCTAACAAGTGAATATAATAATAATACATAAAATAAAATAATTCTTTAAAGAAAGGAAAAAAAGCTAGCAATACCACTTTAAGAGATCTAAAATAATTCTTTTAAAAAAAAGGACATCTATAGATTCAATGAAATCATTATCAAAATTCCCATATCCATTTTTGCAGAAATGGGAAAGCTTATCCTAAAATTCATATAAAGTTGCAAGGAGCTTTGAATAGAACAATTTTGAAAAAGAACAAAGTTGGAGGAGCTCGTAAATTTCTAAACTACTGTATAAAGCTTCAATCATCAAAACAGTGTGGTTCTGGCATAAGAATAGAAATATAGATCAATGGAGTAAAATCGAGAGTTGTTTTCATTAAGTTGGACTACTGTAATAGAATGCCATAGACTAGGTGGCTTGAACAGCAGAATTAATTTTTTAAAAATGTTGACACAAATATACATAAGTAACTGTATATGTTTATGGAGTGGTTTTTAGTACAGAAATACAACATATTTCGATCAAATCAGGATAATTAGCAATCTAGCATTTCAAGCATTTGTAATTACTTTGAGTTGGGAACATTCAAAATCCTCTTTTACCAATTTTGTACTCTGCAATAAATTATTGTTAACTGTAATTACCTGCTTTTCTATAGAACAGATTTATCTAACTGTAATTTTTTATCCATTAGCCAACATTTCCCTTTCACTCCTCCACTTCCCTCACACTCACTTCCAGCCTCTAGTAACCACTATTCTACTCTCACTTCTATGAAGCTGACTTTTTTTTTTTTTTGGAGAGATTTTCACTGTAGGGCGTGTGCGCTCGCCAGACAGACAGAGAGAGACATAGAGACAGAAAGCGAGAAATCACCCCCCAGGGGGGATGGTCACGCCGCAATCCCTTCTCCTCCATTCTCCTCTCGGGATCTTGGGCACGCACGCACACGCGCCCGGCGTGAGTTTTTTAAGCCACCGGGTCCGGGACACGAACCGCGTTCGACTACGTGGGAGTCCAGCGGCATAGCCATTACGCTAACTGCTGGTTCCCTATGAAGCTGACTTTTTAGTTTCCACATAAGGTACTTTCTGTGCCTGGGTTAACACAATGTCCTCCAAGCTTGTCCATGTTGCCTTGAATGACAGGATTTCATTCTTTTAAATGGCTGAATAGTAGTTAATTCTGTGTGTGTGTGTGTGGTGTGCGTGTGTATATGTTATACCTAGGTTGATTCCCTGTCTTAGCTCTTGTGGATAGTGCTGCAATAAACATTAGAAGGTAATTATTTCAGGGGACCAGCAGGTGGCATGGTGGTTAAGGTGCTGGACACTCCCACATGACCAACCACGGTTTGAATCCCAGACCTGGTGGCTTGCTTTCTCACTTTCTCTCTCTCTCGCTTTTTGTGTCTCTCTCTGGCCAAATTAAAAATAAATGAATGAATAAATAAAATTAGATAATTCTAAATAAAAAAAAGAATGTAGTTATCTCTATAACATATTGATTTCCTTCCTTTTGGAGAGCTACATGGCAGTGAGATGGCTGGAGCATATGGCAGTTCTATTTTTAGTTTTTTGAGGAAACTCCATACTTTTTACTGTAATTGCTGTTCATAGGTCCCATCAACAATCTAAGAGTTTCCCTCTCTCTGCTTCCTTACCAGAATTTATTATTTACCCTTTTGATGATAGCCATTCTAACTAGGATGGTGTGATATCTCACTGTGGTTTGATTTGCATTTCCCTGATGATTAGTGATGTTGAATGTTTTCTCAGATATTTGTTGGCCATTTCTGTGCCTTCTTTTGAGTAATGTCTATTCAGATAATTTGCCCATCTTAAAATAGAATTATTTGACTTTTTTTTTTTTTTTTTTTTTGCTATAGAGTTGTTTGGATCCCTTGTATAGTACAGAAAACCTTTTTGTTCTGGAAGGTGGAAGTCTAAGATCAAGGTACTGACTGCTTAAATCCTTAGTGAGGAATCTTTTGCTGGCTTGCAGATGACTGCCTTTTTGCTGTTTCCTCACATGATCTTTTCTCAGTATACATCCGTGAGGAGAGGGGGAGCTAAGAAATATCTTTCTCTTCTTATACGGTCACTACTCCCATTATGAGGGCCCTACCTTCGTGACCTACTATAAACCAAATTACCTCTTACGATGGTTTGAATGTATCCCCCCAAGAGCCCAAGTTGAAAACTTAATCCGCCATGCAATGGAATTGGGAGATGAGGTTTAATAGGAGGTATTTAGGTAATGAGGAATCTATCCTCATGAATGTGTTATTGCTGTTTTTAAAAAAGCTTGAGTCTGCAAATTCAATCTCTTGCTTTCTCTTGTGTGTTCTCTCTTGCCCTTCTGCCTTCTGACCTGGGGTGATGAAGCAAGAGGTGCATGCCAGATACCAGTCCTTAATCTTGGACTTGCCTGCCTCTGTGAAAGCCAATACATTTCTGTTAATTATAAATTACCCTATCTCAGGTATTCTGTCATAGTAGCACAAAATGAATTAAGATTCCTTCCAAAGGCTCATCTTCAAATACATTACATAGTGGGTTAGGCATCACCTGTGGATTCTGGGGAGACACAAACACTCTGTAAATAACAAGAGTAAAGAAATAAACCTGGGAACCAGCAGTTAGCGTGATGGCTATGTTGCTGGACTCCCACGTAGTCAACCGCGGTTCGCGTCTCAGACCTGGTGGCTTAAAACTCACGCGGGGCACATATGCATGCGTGCCCAAGATCCCGAGAGGAGAATGGAGGAGAAGGGATTGCGGCGTGACCATCCCCCCTTGGGAGTGATTTCTCGTTTTCTGTCTCCAATGTCTCTCTCTTGTCTGTCTGGCGAGCGCACGCGCCCTATAGTGAAAATCTCTCCAAAAAAAAAAAAAAAAAAGAAAAAGAAAAAGAAATAAACCCAACGTCTGTTGCCAACTTATTTTGACAAAGGCACCAATGTTACCAAACCAAAGTAGGTATAGACCAGGAACAGTCATTTGCTGCCACAAAACAAAACAAAACAAAACAAAACAAAACAAAAAAACCAAAACTCTGACTTGAGGTTTGTTGAGTAAGTAGGCTTTATTATAAGTGACACCATCTGGGAGGCAGTTGGAGTCACTCAAAAGGCTGTTTCCCTGAATGTATTCTGGGATGAGCTTTTATAGAGAAATAATTCTCTCCAAGTCTTCAACCATCTCTGTATATGCAAATGGAGAATTGAAACTTGTATAACTCAGATTGGTCAACTCAAACATCAATTCCTTTGGCCTGTTATTGGAACTGGTACTTTTCTGACTGGTTGCTCTGAGGCAGCCAGTATCTATACTCCCTCCCAGCAGTGGGTGTCAACCTTATGCCTCTCAGCCTTCCCTGCTCATGTGCCCTCCCATCAAACTCACAAAACATCAGTCAGTGGTCAGCACCAAGTCTCTGCCACATAGGCTAGTTCTGAATGATTATACCAAGATCATTTAAGTGGGGGAAAGAATAGACTCTTTGGAAAATGGTGCTGGGATGGGTGGATATCCACATATAAAACAAATTTGGACCTTTACTTCATACCACATACAAAAATTAACTTAAAATGGATGAAAGACCTAAATATATAAGAACTAAAGCCATAAATCTATTAGAAAGAAATATAAGAGTAAATATTTATGACCTGGATTTGGCAATAATTTCTTAGGTATGTCACTGAAAACACAGGCATCAAAAGACAAAGATGAATTGAATTTCAATAAAATGGAAAAGTTTTTTGCACAAAAAGTACTGTCAACAAAGTGAAAATACAACCCACAGAATGGGAGAAAATATGTGTGAATCATATGTCTGACAAGGGTCCCTAACAAGTAAGATAATGACATAAGACCTGTTTTTCAAAAAAGCAACTCTAGGGCCAGCAGGTGGCATCGTGGGTAAGATGCTGGACTCTCACATGACTGCAGTTCAAGTCCTGGACCTAGTGACTTGAAATTCATGCCGGGTGTGTGTGTGACCAGAATCCCAAGAGAAGAATGAAGAAGGGATTGCAGCATGGCCATTCCCCCGGGGGGTGATTTCTGACTTTTCCTCTCTCAGTCTCTCTCTGTCTCTCTGGTGAACACAGGTGCCCTATAACAAAAATAAATAAATAAATAACATAAAACTTAAAAAAACCCCATAAACATAGAATAAATAAAAAAATCTAAACATAGAATCCAAATGTAAGCTATGAACTTTGATAATAATGTGTCAGTTTAAGTTCATCATTTGTAACAAATGTACCACTCTAATAGGGATGTTGATAACAGGAGAGGCTGGGCATGTGTGGGAAATCACTGGACCTCCTCCCAATTTTGCTGCTCTAAAGAGGAAAGTCTATTTAAAAAGAAGGTAATTCTAGCAGTAGTGGGCTTTCGATGTAAGATTGCTTCATTCGTGTGTTCCACAAGTGGGAAGAGCTAAGTACTTCCCTGGACATTATAACTGTCAATTGTCATAGTCCTAAAAATTGCACTGGATCTAGGCATGTTCTTCTAGCCAGAATCCAGAAGTAAAAAGGAAGACCTTAGTGGAGTATCAGAAGTTTGAGCCTAGAAAAATAGATTTCACTTTTTCAGCGGGAAGTATTAAACTGGACAAGTGGAGGGCCAAAAGACAAATTATGTTCAGAATCTATCTGGCCAAGAAACAACAGAGAATTGGACGCAATGGGAGCTAGGCAAGAATATCTGTGAAGTTGGGAGGTTCTACCAGTGGCCAAAAACTGTTTCTCTTAGATTACAGAATGTGGCTGCTTAAATGTAGGTCTTTGTTACTTCTAAGGGAATTCTTGAAAAAGCAGAGTTGTGTGGGGTGTTAGAACAAATAATTATCATTTCAACCCTTCCTCCACCATGTCTCAACTGTTCTTTGTGTGATTTCCTTAATTTTTCTAGCTGTCGGCCTCCTCATCTGTAAAACGAAGATAGTGACACCTCATAAGCAGGATTATTGTGAGAATTAGAAATATTATGTACAAACATTTAGCAAAATATCTGGAAATAATATGGGAATTACTAATACTCGTAGCCTGTATTTTAACATTTGACTTTCCTAAGAGAGGAGGATGTGCTGAAGTCACTTGTCTTTGTGTATTTTGTGTGTTGTCCTCTTAGAAAAGGCTATTCCTTTGCTCATCTGAGTCCTAAGAGTGAGTGGTCACGGTTCATCATGCTACATCTTGTCTGTAGGAGATGTTGGCTCTGCACCCAACATGGGCTGCCACACGAGGTGGTAGTTGGAAGCCTGGCCTTTGGTTTTGTGTGTGCCCTGTCTGTTAAGGCTGCTTCTGTTTGTGGCTTGGCCTCCTTGCTTCCCACTCCGCCTATGAGGAGCCACATTGTCTGTTCTAGGAGCCAAGCTTGTCTGCTTCTTCAGGGGAAGCACATCAGCACAGCATGCATGACGACCACTGGGAAACTCACCCCTGTCTGAAATAAGGCAATGCTTTCAAGACAGCATTGTGAGAGGCAAATTATGAGCTGAATGTCCTCTGGTGAGTTTCCTGAGTGTTTCTTCCCACTCAGCAATGGTGAATACCCAAAAGTAGTCAGAGAAAATAAGAGAACTTCAAATCAACATGAAGTCCTTCAAAGAGACAGCTTTTGGCCAGGACTCTTGCCATGAAGGAACAATCTGTCTATAAAATTCAGTTTAGTTGAAAGATGGATTAAAAAAATGAAATAACAAGAACCAAAAATTTCCCTCAGAGGGGAGTCTTTGCTTTTAAAAAAAAAATACCCCAGTAAGCCTCCCCAGGCAGAGGATGAGATTCTGAGATGAGTTAGCAAAGTTGAAAGAATAAATATGATAACCAATTTGGTTATCATTGCAAAGGAGCAGAAAGGGAGAGGAAAAAGGGATGGAGAAGAAAGGGGGTGACACCTGAGAGCCAGTAGGAGAAGCCATAGAGCAGGCTGGCAGGAGACTTTAAGAACTGAGATGTCCAATATTCACTGAAAATTCTGGGGGGCCAGGTCATAGGTGGTGGTTAAGGAGACTGTATTCCACATCGCCAACTGCACAGTTTGAGTCCTGGACCCAGTGACTTGAGAAACACATTGAGCGTGTGTGCATGTGTGCCCAAAATCCTGGAAAGGAGGGAGAGACAAGAGAAAAGATCGTGGTGTAACTGTTCTCTATTGGAGGAGGGAGAAACAAGAGAAAAGATCGTGGTGTTTCTGTTCTCTGTTGGAGGGGGGGGTGTTTTCTCACCTTCTCTCTCTCTTTCTCTCTCTCTCTCGGTGTCTCTCTACCTCGGTGTCTCTCTACGATGAATACACATGCCTTTTGGGGGGAAAAATGTCATATGGGGCCAGCAGGTGGTGTGATAGTTAGTGCTTCTGGACTCTCACATGGTTGACTGCAGTTCAAGTCCTGGACCTAGTGGATTGCTTTCTTACTCTCTCTCTCTCTCTCTCTCTCCCTCTTTCTGTCTCTGGTAAGCACATGTGCCCTACAGTAAATTTAAAAAACTATAGTAACAATAAATAAAGTTAAATAATAATTTTGTTTAAAGTCAGTGTATGTGTACCTGAAAATAATGTATTCCACAGTTGTTCACTGCTCTATAAGTGTCAATTAAGACAAACTGCTTAATAATATTTTGGGGGGGAGAGGTTCTTGATATAGGGCGCGTGAGCTCGCCAGAAAGACAGAGAGACAGAGAGACAGAAAGCGAGAAATCACCCCCCATGGGAGATGGCCACGCCACAATCCCTTCTCTTCCATTCTCCTCTCGGGATCTTGGGCACGCATGCACATGCACCTGGCGTGAGTTTAAGCCACTGGGTCTGGGACTCAAGTTGCTGTTGACTACATGGGAGTCCAGTAACATAGCCATTATGACAACTATTGGTCCCACCTAATAATATTTTTTAAGAGTCAGCAGGTAGCATGGAGGTTAAAACAGCTGGATCCCACATGGCTGACTACATGGTTCAAGTCCCAGACCTGATGGCTTGAAATATCATGCCAGGTATGTGTGAGAGTGTGTGTGCCCAAAATCCTGAGAGAAGAATGGAGAAGGGATAGCTGCGTGTTTATCCCCCAGGTAGTGATTTCTCACTCCCCCTCTCTCTATATATGTCTCTCTCTGGCAAACATGTATGCCCTATTGCAAAACTACTACCAAAAAAAATCATTTAAATCTACCCTTAGCATTATGTCTCTTTGCTCTATCCATTACTGAAAGGAGTGTCACAGTCTTTAAACATAGTTGTGTATTTTCCCATTTCTCCTTTTAATTCTGCCTATTTTTGATTTGTGAATTTTGAAGATCCACTACTAGATGTATATGCAATTAGGATTTTTTTCATTAAATATTATAAAATGTCCCTCTTTATCTCTAATAATTCCCCTTAGTATTTGCATGATACATCTTTTTTTTTTTTTCATCCTTCTTTCAACTAGTCTGTGCCTTTATATTTAATGAGTGTGTCTTGTTAACTACACACTTTGACTCTGGCAATCTCTGACTTTTAATTAGTTTAGTCCATTTATAGTTGATGTAATTGTTGGCATGCGAGAATTCAAATTTAATCTTGCCATTTATTTTCTCTTTGTGACTTCTGTCTTTTGTTTCTCTGTACCTAATTTTCTACCTTCTTTTGGGTTAACTAAAAAATGTTTAGTATTTCATTGTGTTTCTTAGGGTAACAATAAATTCTTACTGTAAATTTTAGCTATATTTTTTGTTTTATTATTTTAATGGTTATTCTAAGGACTAAACATGCACGTTCATCCTATGCAGTATACCTTAAATTAATATTCTACCACAATGCAATTGCTACAGAACTTGATATAATTTACTTTCTCTTATGCTTTGTGCTATTGTTTCCATCTATTTTTCTCCTGCATATGTTTTAAACCACATAACAAATTATTTATATTGGGCCAACCCTATCGCTTGTGGTTAAGGTGAGCCAGATCCCACATGGCCAACTGTGACATGAATTCTGACCCTGGCAGCTTGAAAAACATACCAGGCACATGTATGTGCATGTCCGAGATCTCAATAGGATGGAGAGATGGAGGAGAAGAAATTGCAGTGTGACCATACTCCATTGGGGATTGTTTTTCCCTCTTCCTCTCTCTCTGTGTCTCTGGTGAGCACACACACCCTTTGATTAAAAAAAAATAGTTTGGATCAGCAGGTGGTGTGAGGTTAGGTGGCTGGATCCCACATGGCCAGTGACGTAGTTTGAGTCCCAGGTCTGGCACCTTGAAAATTACACTAGGTGTGTGCTTGAGCGCTCAAATTCCCAAGAAGAGATGAGATTTGAGGTATGGCTATTCTCCTAGGGGGTGATTTCTCGCTTTCCCTATCTATCTCTGTTTCACTCTAGTGAGCACATGTGCCCTATAGCAAACCAAAAAAAAAGTTTCTATCTTAGTTTATTGTCTCCTAAATATTTAAGCAAAGGAAGAAAAATAGTCTTTTACATTTGCTCCTATTTTTTATTGTGTCATGTAGGTCCTTATTTCCATTTCAAATCATTTTCCTTCTTCCCAAAGAATCTCTTTAGTCTTTCTTCTAGTGCATTTCTGCTGGCAATTAATTTTCTCAGCTTTCCTTTATCTGAAATGTCTAGGTTTCACACTAATGTTTGAAGCGTTTTTTTCCTCTACATATAGAATTTTAAATTTACAGATTTTTTTTTTGTAGCACTTTTAAAATAGTGTTTTACTCACGTTGGACATGTGTGTGTGTGTGTGTGTGTGTGTGTGTGTGCCCCAAATCCCAAGAGGATGATGGAGGAGAAGGGATTTGGCATGGTCATCACTCCTGGTGGGTAATTTCTCACTTTCTGTCTCTCTCTGTCTCTCTGCTGAGCACATATGCCCTACAGCAAAAATCTCTCTCTAAAAAATATGGTGTTTCATTTATTTATCATTTTTTTCTGAAATCTATAGTTTCTGGTGAGTGGTCTGCTTTATTCACGTGGAGGTCCTTCTACCCTTTTACTCTGCCTGCTGTTCAGATATTACCGTTATCTGCCTGGGGTTTCCTTGGTGTGCTGAGTTAATTCGTGAGTTAACCAAATAAGGAAAAATTTTGCCTAAATATTTCTTCGAATGTATTTTTTCTACCCAGCCCTCTCTTCTCACCATTAAGGATTCTATTTATCTGTATGTCAGCTAGCCGATACATTCCCATGGAACATCATTGCTTTGATCTGTTTTTCTTTTTTGATACTTTTTAAAAAAATTTATTTCTTTATTTTTATTTAATTTGTTATAGAGTACATGTGCTCACCAGAGAGAGACAGAGACAGAAAGGAGCAAATGAGAAAGCATGCCTCCAGGTCCCAGATTTGAATCACTGTTGGGCATGTAAGGGTCCAGTACCTTAACCACCAGGCCAACTGCTGGCCCCTTTTTTCAATCGTTTTCCTCTCTGTTATTCAGTCTGTATACTTTTTATTAACCTACCTTAAGTTCACAAATCCTTTTTTTTTTTCTGTATTCTCAAATTCGGGATCATCAATCAATTAAAAAATTTCAAATATTCTATTTTTCAGTGCTGGAAGCTTCTTTGGATTCTTTCTTAGAGTTTCCACATTTTTCTGAAATTACAATTCCTTCACCCATGACCTTAATCTTTTCCTGTAAATTTTGAAATGTATTTATTATTTTTAAAAGGTTTGCTGGGCCCAGTAGATGGCATGGTGGTTAAGGTACTGGATTCTTACATGGGTGTCTGTGGTTCAAGCTCCAGACCTGGTGTCTTAAAAATCACATCAGGCTAGTGTGTGTGCATGCCCAAAATCCTGAAAGAAGAATGGAGGAGAGGGAACTGTGGCATGGTCTTCCCCCTTGGGGGTAGTTCTCACTTTCTCTCTATATATCTCTGTCTCTCTCTCCAGCCAGCACATGTGCCCTATGTTAAAAAAAAAACTAAAAATAACTGAATTAATTAATAAATAAAATAAAATTGTTTGCCAAGGGGCCAGCAGGTGGCATGATTGTGTCTGGACTCCCACATGGCTGACTGTGGTTCAAGTTCCAGACCTGGTGGCAATGGATAAAATTAAATAAAATAATTCCTTAAAAAAATTGTCTGCCAATTCCAAGATTTTTTCACCTATAGATCTGTTTCTATTGATTCCTTTTTTTTTTCCTTCTCTATGTTTTATTTACATTTTTTAAAATCTCTTCACACATCTAGGAACTTTTGCTTGACTATTATACACCTAGACATGGCTTCTGCTTTTGTCCTGTAAAGGGTATTGAATTTAGGGCTTGCCCTGTAGTATAGTAGTTAAGTGCCATGCATGTAAAGCTGGACCCCACATGACTGATTGAGATTTGAACCTTAGAACCAATGGCTTGAAAACCACCCGGGGCCCTCGAAATCCTGGTGGGATGAAGAAATGAAGGAAAAAGGGTGGTGGCATGACCGTGTCCCATTTGGGAAGTACTTTCTCTTTCATGCACAAGTACACAGACTCATTAGCAATAAAATAAATAAATAAATAACAATAAAACAAGTAAAATTAAGAGTATTGCATTGAGTTTTGGCAGACAGATTACCTTGATCCTTTCTCTTTCATGCACAAGTACACACACTCATTAGCAATAAAATAAATAAATAAATAACAATAAAACAAACAAATAAGTAAAATTAAGAGTATTGCATTGAATTTTGGCAGACAGATCACCTTGATCCCGTGATGGTTTTGTTTACATTTCCATAGCTTACTTATTTGTATTTTATCCATAATTTCAGGGCAAAATCTTTAGTACTGGGATGTAATTCTTTTGTCTAAGGATTGGAACTATTCCTAAGGTGTGTTTCTGGGTTCCCATAGAAGGATCGAAGTGTTGACCAACTTCCTTTAGCTTCCTGAGATTCCCAACTCCAGATTTTCAGCAATGGGTAGCTTCTTAGCTTTTACAGTCTTCCAGATGTTCCCTTTCACTGGGCGCGTTGTAATCTTCACATGCATGCACAATGCAGGGGTTAGCCAAGGATTGGAGGAAAATTTATATGGAAAATTTGAGGCTCCTCTTCCATGAGTCACAATTTCTGAACATTTTCCCTTCAATTTTCAGCTGCTATGACATTCCTGAATTCCAAACTCAGACTCCTTAGCCTGATAAAACTAACACTTTCTGCTTAAACGCCATCAGTCCTGCACACGAAGACTGAGGCATGCCCTCAGGTGAAAATCTACTTAAAAGGAGATTTCACCCATTTCATTTCCCTTCTTTAAGAGTCTCTTTCTTCTAGTTTCTGCTGACTTTTGGTTGCGCTCTACTGACTTCAAACTGTTATTTTATTTTCTCCTGTGTTTATAATAATAATTATTATTTTTCAATTTGCCAGAAGGCATGTGTGCTCACCAGAGTGGGGAGGTGGAGTGGGGGGAAGCACCCCCCACTGGGGTATGATCACATTGTAATCCCTTTTTCATTTCTCCATCCTGTTGGGATTTAGAGCATGTATGCACATGTGCTGGGTATGTTTTTCAAGCTTCTAGGGCCACCATTCGAACCAAATGGTTGGTCATGTGGGATCTGACTCTAGCCACTAAGCTATGAGGGCTATCCTAGTGAATATAATCACTGATGGTTCAAGTCCCAGACCTGGAAGCTTGGAAATCATGCATTCCCAAATCCTAAGAGGAGAATGAAGAAGGGATTGCAGCATGGCCATCCCTCCTGAGGGGTGATTTCTCACTTTCCCTCTCTCTGTTTCTCTATATATCTCTCTGGTGAGTGTTGGCTAAAAACAAACAAACAAAACAAATGCAATTATATTTCCTCAAATCACTTCCATCTTCCTTGGTTTATGTTCTTTAAGGAACTGTTTTTGAGATATGGATTTTTGGTGCAAAGTTTATTTGGGAAGTGATTCAAGGGAACACCTGCAAAGGAGTGAAGTGAAATCTAGAAGCCAACACATGATGTATTAAATTATGAGCTACAGCTGAGCTCAGCCCTGCTGCAAAACTGAGAGACAAGGAGACCACGTGCCAGAGTCATCCCGAGCAAGGTATGGGTGGAGTATTTACCCACCAAGTCCCTGTATTTTTCCAGCAATGCACAGGCAGTTATCCAATGCCTCACCAGGATAGCTTCCAGCAGCATCCATTCCAGAACTCCTGCTCACTTTGCACGCGCTCTTTGGGCAGTCATAGGTGTTCGTAGCAAGCAGCCGGAGGAGTTTAGATGTGAGTGCCGAGGGGAGATTGGGTTGAGTCCATCCTACTAAGACAAAAATAATTCCTATCATGTCTTAAAAGGCACTGCCTGCCATTCCTACCTGATCCCTCACCATTCTCCCTTCTACCCACTTGGGCCGAGGCAGGTCTTTCTTTATTCTTGAACACACAAGCTTGTCTCCTCTTTGGGGTCTGTGTAGCTGTCTCTCTGACTTGAGAGTGTTATTGTGTTGGCTCTTTTTTTTTTTTAGAGGTTTTTCACTATAGGGCGCGTGTGCTCACCAGACAGACAGAGAGAGACAGAGAGACAGAGAGCAAGAAATCACCCCCCAGAGGGGATGGCCACGCTGCAATCCCTTCTCCTCCATTCTCCTCTCGGGATCTTGGGCACGCTCGCACATGTGCCTAGCGTGAGTTTAAGCCACTGGGTCCGGTACTTGAACCGCGGTTGACTATGTGGGAGTCCAGTGACATAGCCATTACGCTAACTGCTGGTTCCCATGTTGGCTCTTTTTTTACATTCAATTTTTTCTTGCATGTTACCTTTTTAGGGATGCTTTTCCTGAGCATCCTGCCTAAAGTAGCCCTCAACTTTTTCACTATCACAACATCCCATTTTAATTCTTTTTGCCCCCTTTTAAAAATATGTTTGCCATAGGGTGTGTGTGCTCACCATGGAAAGACAGAGATAAAGAAAGTGAGAAATCACTCCCCAGGGGGCACAGCCATGCTGCAATCCCTTCTCCTTCATTTTCCTCTCAGATTTTAGGCACATGCACACTTGTGCCTGGTGATTTTCAAGCTGCTGAGTCTGGATCTTAAACCATGGTTGACCATGTGGGAGTCCAGCAACTTATCCACCACACCACCTGCTGGTCCCCCCCCTATTTTAATTCAAAGCATATCACTATCATACCTCATGGATTTTATTGTAATTTATACATTTGCTTGTCTATCATTTGCTTCTCCCGCCAGTGTAAAATCTGTGTGAGATGAGAATCTTGTTTATATCATCACTGCTGTAAACTCCTAAGTTTATGATAGGAACTCACAAATATTTTTTTTCCCTGTTTTTGGAGAGGTTTTTGCTATAGGGCATGTGTGCTCGCTAGACAGAGATAGAAAGAGAGACAGAAAGCGAGAAATCACCCTCCAGGGAGGATGGCCATGCCGCAATCCCTTCTCCTCCATTCTCCTCTCGGGATCTTGGGCACGCGTGCACATGCGCCTGGCGTGAGTTTTAAGCCACTGGGTCCAAGATGTGAACCACGGTCGACTATGTGGGAGTCCAGTGACATAGCCATTACGCTAACTGCTGGTCCCACTCACAATTATTTATTAACTGGATGAATGAGCATACTAAAATTTGCAAGGTGGACCAATTCAAGTATCCATCAAGTGATGAATGGATAAACAAAATGTGGAAGTTACATACAATGAAATATTACTCAACCTTAAAAAGGAGGAAAACTCTGACGTACTCCAAAATGAATTAATCTTGAAGATATTATGAGCAATGCTTTTACTGTCTCATGGGGCTAAGGAAAGTTGGAATCTAAGATCTAAAACAGTGCTTGGCTGACCCTCCATTATGCTAGGTGAAATAAGTCAGTTACAAAGGAAAAAATGTTGGATCATTCCACTTACATAGGGTACTTAGAGTAGATACATAGATACAGAAAGTCATGATGGTTGCTATGGTTGGAGGGAGGTGAGAATGGAGAATTAGTCTTTCATGGATACAGAGTTTCAGTTGGGAAGAAGGAAAAAATTCTGGAGAGGTTGGTGGTGGTTATAGAATGATATGAATGTACTTTATATCACAGAACTGTACATTTAAAAACGGTTAAAATGGCAAATTGTATGTTATGTATATTTAACCAAAATTTTTTAATCCTCAATTTGAAGAGAAAAATAAAGACTGGGTTTGAAATTTGACTCAGCTCTTAACTTGCAGAAGCTTGAGGAAGTTACATTATGAAATGTCTACCAACCGGTCTTCTCGTTTGCAAAATGAGACTAATGATAGTACCAACTCCGTAAGTTTCTTACGGTAATGCAGGAGTTTCTGGACTCAGAAATTTATGATTTATTCCTATTTCTTTTTTTTTAAAGTATCTTTCTTTTTTTTTTAAATTTATCATCATCATCTTATTTATATTACATTGAATCGTATATAACTTTACAGTACATTACATTTCTTTTTCCAGAGGGTGATTCATTACAATGTCTAAAGAATTTGGGAACTGATTGGCATTGTTTTTGGTCAAATAAGACATTAAAAACAGAATACACTGAAACAAAACTTCCATCCATTTTGATCATCGCTTCATAAAAGATAAAACATTTTATTTATCTCCCCAGGAACAAGAGAGACAGTGACAGATAGAAACCTTAACAGTCTTGAGACTGTGATCCACTCTTGGCTTCAGCTTCAGCTTTAGCTAGGCCCAGACCGTGGGCACACACATATCTGGAGCACTCGGAGTTCTCTGGACACAAACCTGGAACTTGCCTGTGTGGGTCAGCCTCGTTGAGCACCATGTTTTACTGCTGTGTCCCCATCTGGCCCCAAGATAAAACATTTTGATGTAAAAATCAAAATCTAGAAAGAGAGCAATCTCCAAGTAAGAGACATTAATTTTCACAAATTTTTCACTGCCAATAATTGTAGACTAGATAATTTGGACCAACCCTACTGCTGGCAAAAGCTAGAAACACATTTTTAAAAATCTGTTTGAAGGCCATAGCAAGATAAAGAAATAGTGAAGAACTGCTGGTCCAAGATCTAAGAGAGGAAGGAAATCCAGAAATGTGGTCCTGGTACTTAGGGTGTTTGTGGGGTCTGGGTGAAGTTGTTGAGAGACTGAGCAATGCTTTACTGTCTCACGGGGTTAAGGGAAGAAAAGTTGGAATCTAAGCTATAAAATAGTGGTTGGCTGACCCCTCCCACTACTGCTTCTTTGGGTGGAGATCTTCAAAGACTGAACTTTATTAAGAGTGAACTTTGGGCTTCTTCTGCCCAGCTTTGAATGGTATCAATCCAAGAAACTGGATTAAAGTAAACCTGGATTGCTAGTCCCCTAAGCACCTGGAGCAAGCCCATCTAAAGCTCTTTAGAAGATAATAACACCTTAGGCCTTGAAATAATTCCGCAAATGGCTTTGCAAACATGATATGTGGCACACAATAAAAAGTAATCAGGTACACGTGGAGACAAGACAATATGAATTAAACCAGTGGGGAAAAAAGATACTAGGGACCAGCAGTTAGCGTAATGGCTATGTCGCTGGACTCCCATGTAGTCGACGGTGGTTCACGTCCTGGAACCAGTGGCTTGAAACTCATGCCAGGCACGTGTGCACGCATGCCAAAGATCCCAAGAGGAGAATAGAGGAGAAGGGATTGCAGTGTGGCCATCCCCCCTGGGGAGTAATTTCTCGCTCTCTGTCTCTCAGTCTGTCTCTGTCTGTCTGGTGAGCGCACACACCCTACAGCAAAAAAAAAACCTCTCCGAAAAACAAAAACAAACAAACAAAAAAGAAACTAGACTGTCCCATACAGTCAGTAGATACTGGAATTCTCAAACACAGACTTTAAAATAACTACACTTAATGTTAAAAGGAAAGACAATAAAACCGAAAAGTTTGGCAGAGATCTGGAAACTAAGTACATGATAGATTTGGAAAAAGAATTAGATAATAAACCTAAAAGCAGCTTAGCGGGTAGCAGGCGGTTAGGGCAGCTGCTTTCCACATGGCTGACAGTGCAATGTGAGTCCCAACACGGCAGCTTGAAAGATATACCAGGAGTGTGTGTGTGCACATGCCCAGCATCTCTAAGAGGAGAATGGAGAAGGGATTGCAGTGTGGCGATCCCCCCAGGGGATGATTTCTCTCTCTCTCTCTCTCTCTCCAGTGAGTGCATGCACTCTCTAGCAAAACAAAACAAAACAAAACAAAACAAGAAAGAAAATCTAAAACAGAAAAATATAACAACCCAAATCAATAATATACTTAATAGATTTTATAAAAGATTAGTGATGGTTGAAGAGAGATTTGGTGAAATAAAAGATATGTCAGTGGAAGAGATCCAGAAGGAAGCATAAAAAACCAGAAGGCCAGAAAAACAAGAGAGGATAAGGGACAAAGAGGATGAACAGGGCACTGTGACTTTTCCCTGAGTTAACAGGGCTGCAGCCAGTGAGCCGGAGCCACACGTGAGGGGAGGGAGGCGAAGGTTTTCCAAGGCATTGTCCGAACTCCTTTCAGTGATGGCGCTTAGCTCCCGATTTTGAGTTATTGGTTTGCAGGAACCTGGAAAGGGGGTTTGCGGCGCTCTCGAGCACCTCTAAGCCGGCGGTGAAGCCTGAAGGTGGATCCTCTGGAAAATGAAGCTGTTGCCCCGGAGTTCACCAACCGGAACCCCCAAAATCTGGGGGTAGCCCGGAAAGAGCGGGATTGGGCGACCATGTGGCCCTCGCGTGAGTTCTGGCACAGGCTGTGAGTTACAAGGACGCAGCATCAAATCGAAGCATTTGTTGAGCATTGCAACGGCCAGGTTGTGGTTTCAGCATATAGTGAATGGGCTATTAAAAAGCACCTGTGCAGCACCAAAAACGTGGTGGCTTGTGAGAGTATAGGACGAGTTCTGGCAGAACGCTGCTTAGAGGCTGGGGTCCACCTCAGGGCCTACCAACCAACCCCTTGGGAGGCAGCCTCAGACTCGATAAAACGACTACCATGTGCCGTGACAGAAGGTGGTGTGGTGCTACAGGAAGCTCGGAGACTCTATCAATAAAATAGAAGCATTAATTATTGAAAGTATAAAGTAAACCTGTCAGCTACTACAGCCATCGAAAGAAAGCATCTGGAAGAACACCAGCTGGGAGGTGTTGCCACAATAATGTAACTGAGAAATGTTATGGATAGTATTTATGCTAATGGTCATCCCTGTTCATTCCCCTACTCCTTGTGTTTGTATTAAAACCAAGGGCTTAATTTGCCCTCCTCTTGGACCTGAGGAAAGTATGTAAGAATTGTTGTGTGAAAGTTATAAAGTAAAGGTCTATCATGAAAAAAAAAAGATGAATAGATTTAATACACACACAAACATCATCGAGTGTGCGTGCATATATATATATATATATATATACACACACACATAAATACATACATATATATATATAATCCCTGAATTAGAGAAGATAAAATGAGGTAGAAGTAATATGTGAAGAAATGAAGATTTGAGACTTTTCCTAAATTGATAAAATCACCAGACCACAGATTCAACCCCAGATAGGTAAATATAAAGAAACATACACCTGCATACTTCACAATAAAACCACACACACACACACTCACTCACACGACAAAATCTTAAAAACAGCCAGAAGCTGGGTGTGGTGGTATGTCCCTATAATCTCCACACTCAGAAAATGGAGGCAGGAGAATCATAAGTTCGACGTCACCTGGGCAACACAGCAAGACTCTACCTCTAGAAAATAAAGCAACAATCAGAGAAAGATGATGAATTACCTTCAAAGAAGCAACAATTAGACTGACATGCAATTTCTTAAAACACATAATGAATGACTTTTCAATAGAAACAATGGAAGACAGAAAACGATAGGATGGTATTTAATGTGCTAAAACAAAATAACTGTCGACCTACTATTCTAAAGCCAGGAATATATCATTTAAGAAGGATAACCAAGGGACCAGCAGTTAGTGTAATGGCTATGTCGTTGGACTCCCATGTAGTCGACCGCGGTTCGAGACCCGGACCCGGTGGCTTGAACTCACGCTGGGCGTGTGTGTGCGTGTGTGCCCAAGATCCTGAGAGGAGAATGGAGGAGAAAGGATGGCGGCATGGCCATCCCTCCTGGGGGGGTAATTTCTCGCTTTCTATCTCTCTGTCTCTCTCTGTCTGTCTGGCGAGTGCACGCGCCCTTTAGTGAAAATGTCTCCAAAAAAAAAAAAAAAAGAAGGATAACCAAGACGGGTACCATCAGCAGACTACAAAATAAAATATAAAAGAGTATTCTTTAGGTAGAAGAAAAATAATCCTGAATGAGAACTGAGACATACAGGAAGAACTAAGAACAACAAAAAAGGGCAAATACATGGTAAATCTTAATAAATATTGACTCTATAAAAGCAATTATAAAATCTAGGGATGTCCAGAATATAGGGAGAGTTAAAATGCATAATTATGACAACACAATGGAGTAAAGTTTATTAGGAAGTGGGAAAATGTATCAACACTAGAACTTCATAAGTCAAGGTTGTATATTATAATCTCCAGGCACTATGGTCTGAATGTTTCTGTCTCTTCACCTCATCTTTATCTTTATTATTATTATTATTATTACCAAAGTGTTCTTGCTGGAGGTGGTGAAAGTAAAGGAGAGAAACACTCCCTGGTAGGGCATAGTCACACCATGATTCCTCCAATGCTCCTTCCTATCAGGAATTTAGGTATGTACTCACATGTGCCTGGGACGTTTTTTAAGTTGCTAGAGTCGGAATTCAAACCATGGTCAGCCACGTGGAACCAGCTTCAATGCATAGCCCTTAAGCACTGTGCTGTGCTACCCTCCAATTCATACACTGAGACCTAGTCATCAATGTGATGCTAGAAGGAGGTGGAACCTTTGGGATGTGATCAAGTCATGAAGATGGAGCTCTGTCATGATGGCATTAATGACCTTATAAAAATGGCCTAAGAGAGATTCTTTATCCCTTCTATCACGTGAGGACACCGTGAAAAGGTGACATCTTTAAGTCAGAAAGCAGACTCTTACCAGACATTAACTCTGCTAAGTGCTTTGGTCTTGGGATTTTCAGCCTCCAGTAACTGTGAGAAATAAATTTGTTTATAAGCTACTCAATTCATAATATTTGTTTTAGCAGTCCAACAGACTAATACACTAGAATATATCTCTAAAGTCAGTAGTGTATATAACTTCCAAGCTAATGGTAGAATAGGTGGATTAATAAAACGATATTCAGTTAATCCAAAGAAACAAGAAGAGAGTCGAAGGGGATATAAAATAAGTAGGACAAGTCAGAAAACAAATTAAAAGATGGTAGCTTTAAACTCATATAAACCAGTAATTGCATTAAATGTAAGTGGATGAAGTATCCAGTTAAAAAAACACAATTGTCAAATTAAAAATATAAAAACCTAAATCGACTTGTTTGCAGTAGTACACATCAAGTATGATAGAGAAAACCTTCTAGACACTGATAATGGCTAGGGTTTGAAGTGGAAGGATTTTGTTTCCTTATTTTCAAAGCAGTAATAATAAAAAGATAATCATAGTTAATTTTGTTAAACATTTAGTAAAGGACTAGAGTAAGCATTTTATGCATTTTTCTCTCAGGTATCAGCATCAGACAGACATTTTCCGTTGACCTTCTTGAGATCAGTCATACCAAAGTGGGGGTGTGTGTGTGGACATACAGGGATAACAGGTTAGCATTGCACTGCAGGAGAGATTTCTGGGCACAGTTGCTTCTGAGCCAGAAGGTGATGTTTTTATTTGGTTTGGTTTGTTTTTTTGCCATAGGGCATGAGCACTCTTCAGAGAGAGAAACAGAGGCAGAGAAAGGGGAAGAGAGAAATCATCCTCCAGGGGGGTGGCCATGCCACAATCCTTTTTCCTCCATTCTCCTTTTGGGATTTCGGGCAAGCACACCCATGCACCTGGCAGGTGATGTTTTCATTTTTAAAGTAAAAGCTTTAAAATAATCAGTCTGATATGTAATCAAACAAAACAAACCCTCCTCCCATTCCCAGCTCCACACCCTTCCCTGTCAAACTCAACCAAGATTTTGAAGGTGGAGGCAGAGAAGGGTCAAATGACATCACACTGACTTTGCAGGCAAGAGATGAAAGGAGTGTTAGGTTTGGAGTCAAGGTTTTTATCCTAACTCTGCTCTTTTCCGTTGTGTGACCTTGGACAAGTCACTTCACTCACCAAAGCTCAATTCCTTCACTACAAGTTGGGGGATTCTTACCTGGCTCCAAGGCTATGTCAATTGCAGTGAAGGAAGCCCTGTCTTCTACATGGAGCATTCCCTCTCCAATTCACATGTGTATAAGCCAACCTTAAACTCTCAAAGCCGAGGTCACTTAGCCCAACATGTTTGTCCTACAGGTGAGGAAACCGAGGCACAGAAAGGCCGAATACTAGCTGTGTGATCTTGGACCAAGTTCTTAACCTCTCTGGTCCCAGTTTCCTAATTTATGAAATGGAGATGGTCCTATTGTTTTTGTGAAGAATGAATGAAGAAATGTGTGTAAATAACCTGGCACTTGGTAGCCATTCAATGCATGATAGCAACTTCTGTCTCTGACATGAATATTATTTTTATGTTGTGTAGCACTTGAGAAGTCTCTGCTCTGAGGTAGGAAGCGCTGGCAGGCTACAGTCATTTGGTCACAAACCCCGGAGCTGGTGGGTTGTCCTGGGGAGACCTTCCTCACGGGGTCAGCTAGAGTTCAGTGAACTCGCAAAGCAGCGTGATTTTAGACGCTCCAAGGTACATCCACTCATCTCCTTTTCACTCCCTCTGCCTGTTATTAAACTGGTAGTTTTTACAACATCAATAAAGAACTTTCCTACCCAATTACCCCAGACAATAGGCTGAAAAGCAGTTTCGACTATGAAAACTTCATGTTGGGTTTATTTAGATTGTTTTGCTGTGTCAAATCCTCACTTGAGTTCAAAAGTTCAGCTGAACCATGAACTTTGTAATCTCACAGCAGGCAGTTCTACAAATATAGTGGAAAGTGAAAAAACATACAATATTTAAGGTGGGCTTGTCACGTTGTATATAATCTGGTTAGGATTGGTGTACGCAAAACAGCCTTTAATTTCCGAGCTCGGTGACCTACTGAAAAGAAAGAGGGAGAGAATTAACCAAACTGTTCCTTGAGTTACCTGACTTCTGAGGCTTCCAAGGGAATGCACATCCAGTGACTAATCGTTAGTGGACAAACTAAAGCCAGCTAATCTTCTTAATAAATTGTGAAGTCTTGTATACCTCTTGGTTTTAGTGGTGGCTTTTCTGCCTGTCTGGAACAGGCAGCATATCAAAACAAAAGGGTCATGACTTCATGTATTTGTTAAAGTTAGAATCCACGTTCTCATATAACTCAGGCTTGACTTGACCTGGTTACACAAGTGTAGGTGGAGTGAACATTTCACAGGAATGAGAATAATGCTGTACTTTCACTTGTCTACTAATAAACACACACGGACACAAATTAAGTTCAAGAACCTCCTCATTTGGTAAGCCGTGTGCGTGTGTAGTGTTAGGTCCAGGGGTTAGGCAAAAGGAGATACCAAAGTCACTGGGAGAGGGTGTCTTTCAGCTCAGACCTGAGCAAATCCTTAGTGCCATTGAATGAGATTTCATAGGACATCGATACAGTCTTCATGTGTCATGAGGAAATGTCTGTCCCATTGGTTTTTATGTTGCAATGTGTGAAAAAGTGAAGGGTCAACTTGAGGCAGCTGACTTGGGGAAAGGGGGTCAGTCCAAGCTATAAGGCACATGCACTTGCTAGAGACAGAGAGAAAGGGAAAGTGAGAAACACCTCCTAAGGGTTATGGCCACACCTTATTCCTTCCTCCTCCATTCTCCTCTTAGGATTTGGGGCACATGTGCAGACCTACACCCACACACACACACACACACACACACACACACACACACAGCATGTCTTTGAAGCCACCGGGTCCAGGACTTGAACCATGTAGTTGGCCACGTGAGATCCAGGCACCTTAACCTCCACACCATCTGCTGGCCCCAAGTGAGTTGTTTTTATACAGCATCTGTTAATTCCCCTTTGTTTCCTAAGGGGTTGGTCTGCAGGGTCATAGAGAAAAGCTATGCTTGGTCATTTGTGGAAGTGAAGAGGAAGGGACAGGGTAAGAATGTCAAGTCCTATGACCGATGGTTCCTCAGAGTTAAATAGAATTAGTTTTTTGAAAGCAGTTTCCCTTTTTCTTATTATCTCAAAGTTGCTAGGATTTTAGCTCTAGCCAGCTCAGCACTCTTTTTAGAAAAATCCTCCCCACAGAGACGGTCTGATGCTATCCTGTTGTCCTTAATAGCATGCTTCTCTGTACAGGAAGGTCTTGTTCAGTTTAGTCAAGAACTAATGAAACTTTCCATTTTTTCCAGACATAAATCATCACAATAAATTTAGTGCCTCCAACTGAGAAGCATGATAATAAAGGGAGAGAGTGGAGTGAAGACTGTGAAATTTGGTTGACCTAGTTAAAGGTGGTCTGTCTTCCTGGTGGGGTTGTGAGGCTGGAAGGAAAAATAAGGTTCACTGCTTTTGTGGCTTGATGAACTGGGCTGCCCAGATTTTGCAGCTCTGTTTCTGGTTGACCTGCCCTGTATAGTGGGGCTGCGTGTCTCTTGATGAGGCTAGGACAGGAGGGGAGTTGGTGGCATTCTTTTAAAGGGCATGTAAGATAGTGAATAATGGCAGGAGTTTTTGTTCATTCAGAAAGCATTTATGGAGGACCCACGTCAGGAGCACAGTGACTGGGGATCTGGCGGGAGGAGGTCTGGTGGGAAATGAAAGAGACTTCTGTAGGCCGGTCCCCGAGATGAAAGCAGGGTATGGCAATGGGAGCTGTGGTCTGGTCTTACCCTGTGACTGTGTCTGCAGAACAGTGAGAAAGGGAGATGGCTTCTTAAGGGACAAAAATGCATGTGACAGGGACTTCACACTCAAAGTGGGCAGTATGGGAAAATAGGACAGAAATAAGACTTCCAAGGTCTGTGCTGCCTTAGGATAGGCTGAATTTAGAGTGTATTTGTGAGGTAAGGATGGTGGAGATGGGCAGGAAAGGACAGTATTTTGAATACAAAAAAGCCTGACTTTCTTCTCAGCGTGGATCTATACTGTGTCCGTGTGATTTCCCTGCCAGTATGAATTTCACTCCACGTTAGTTTTTAGGTCTTCACAGCTGCTCAGAGGTCTCCATAACTCGCAGTGACTTGTCATTTTCTCTGTGTCTGTATCTACTCTCTAATCCTTACACAGTCCTGCAAGGTATGTGCTAGATCTCTAGCTTATGGTTGAGGAAACTGAGGTCCAGAGGTTAAATGACTTAACTGGGTGTGCCTGTCTAGACAGTGCCAGGGTGGTCCAGGAGCCAGCTCCTCTGATGTTAGACCTTACTTGTCAAAGGGAGAGAAAGTTCATCTGAGTCCTGGATGGTGGTGGAGACAGAGATGACTGCCTTTGTGTATGGCCTCAGGCCACCATGAGGACTGCTTGGGTCTGTACCACCATGTTCTAGGACGGCTTTGAGAAGGACACCCAAGCTTTCCTGGGTAACATCCTTGCCCAGATGGGTATCACTTGCAATCCCTACAGGGTAAGGTTTTGAACCTGGGTTCCTGTCTAACAGGACTTCATAAAAAAGAATAAAGCTCATTTTGTTTATCTGTTTATTTATTTATTTATTTTTTAATTGCCAGAGGGCACATGTGCTGACCAGCGAGAGACAGGGGGACAGCGAGAAAGAGGGAGAAAGCACTTCCCAGCAGGGTGTGGTCTTGTTGCAATCCCATCCCCTTCATTTCTTCATCCTAGAGGGATCTGGCGCACGCACACACATGTGTCTGGCATGGTTTTCAAGTTGCTGGGTCTACGACTTGAATTGCTATGTGAGATTCAGCTCCCTTAACCACTAAGTTATGGGGCTGGCTCTAAAGCTCTTTTTTTTTTTTTTTTAAGAATTATTTTATTGGGAACCAGCAGTTAGTGTAATGGCTATGTCGCTGGACTCCCACGTAGTCGACCGTGGTTCACGTCCCAGACCCAGTGGCTTAAAACTCATGCCGGGCACGTGTGCGTGCGTGCTCAAGATCTGAGAGGAGAATGGAGGAGAAGGGATTGCGGCGTGACCATCCCCCCGGGGGGTGATTTCTCGCGTTCTGTCTCTATGTCTTTCTCTGTCCGTCTGGCGAGTGCATATGCCCTATAGTGAAAACCTCTCAAAAAAAAAAAAAGAAGAATTATTTTTTTTATTTATTTATTTAAATTTGACCAGAAAGGGACAGAGTGAGAGAAACAGAAAGTGAGAAAGCAAGCCAACAGGTCCGGGACTCGAACCATGGTCGACCATGTGGGAGTCTGGCGCCCTTAACTACCATGCCACCTGCCAGCTCCAAGCTTGTTTTAAATTGACTCAATAAGTCCAGGATACTTTGTGAGACCTGTTGGTGATGAGAAAAACAAGAATAAAGAGCAAACTCAAAACAAACAAAATTAACAGCAATAACAAAACAAGTAAAAGAGCCAACACAATTTGTTAGCCACTTTTCCACTTCTAGTCCATCCTTAGGAACATCATTTGGTCTGTAGTGGTGCCAAGGGCGGTGACTTAGGAGGCTATGTTTAGTCATATGGTCCATCCTGTGAATCAGCGCTGATTGGCTGCCAGGGCTGTCAGTTACATAGCTCTGAACCTGGCAGAGAACATTGCTCTGCCATTCAGGGGAATTTGGCTTTGGGAAACTGAGCACCTGAGTGAGTATACAGGGAAAATTGCCCCTGGTAGGGGCAGGATTTGGAGTCAAGAGAAAGAAGAAGACGGTCTGCTTAATGGGAACAGCATGTTACGTTCACAAAGGTGACAGACCTCTTCATGTCTGGGGGACAGTCAATGGACCACTTTACCTGGAGTGAAAGTTTGTTACAGGGAAGTGAGAGGGGACAAGGAAGAAGGCTTGGTCTATAGTGGGGGACTCAGGGAGAGCCTCAAATGCCAGGTTAAGGAGTTTGGGCTATAAATTATTAGGTGGGGGGTTATTGAAAATTAAGTGTGTCTACAGTTGCCCTCCCTACTACTATACCTTCCAAACTTTCAGTTACTAGAGATATTCAGGATAGGGGTAGTACAGGGGTGAATAATAGAGGAAGGGAGGGGAATACGGGGAAAAATAAATTTAATTGACACAAAAATGAAAAGTTATTTGCTGATGATAACATATAGGGTAATGTCTTTGTTTGACTAATATGCTGGAAAAAGCAATGCTGTACACTGTAAAGATATATGGTGATTAAATGGAAATTAAAAAAAATAACTAAATAAAAAGAAAGTCAAGTGTGGAGAGAAATCCAGGAATCTATTTTCTGAATATTTTCTTTCAAGTTTATTTATTTATTCCAAGAGTGAAAGCAATGGAGAACGACAGAGATACAGCACCCCCAGTAAGGTCACAATGCCACAATCCACCCCCAGCTACAGCCAGCCCAGATCATGGGCATGGGCAAGTGTGTACCTGGTGTACTCAGGGAGGTCTCCAGCCTCGAACTGGCAACCTTCCCATGTTGATCTGCCTTACAGAGTGTTGCATTTTATCATTGTGCGACTGTCTGGTCCACATTTTCAGAATATTAACTTCGTAGTGGTATGCAGAGCATATTGAAGGGCATGACTCTGTAAGTAATTAATGGCAGACAATAATCAAATGTCATAATCACAGTTTGGGCCAGCTTCTAAACTAACACAAAGATGATCATTATATGAGTAACTTGTGTCTCTGCTGCCTCCTCTATTCTTAAGCTGATTGCTGGTTTCTGGTCATTTACCACATATTATTTAGCATTTTTCCTATTCTGGCAGTGCGTTTCTCCCTGTTTAGCACCAACAACCTTCTTCTCAACATACAGTTATTTATATGTCTGTCTCCACTGCTACGGCACCTCCCTGAGGAGTCACATGTTCAGTTTGAGTTTGTTGCCTCGAACATGCCTGAACTAAGATGACTAGAGCCAAGATGATCTCGATCAAAGAAATGGCAGCCCTGCCTCTTGGCCTGAACTTGGCTTCCAGGGTGGAATCTGTTATTAGATAAATAAGGTATTAAACACATTTTAATAACTCACAGAAAAATCATTCATTCACAAAAAAAATTTTTTTTTAAAAAGAGTGGGCATCTCAGCGGCTCCCAGTCAAGAGATCTGAGCATGCTGGTAGGAATGTAATTTCACAATCTTGCAAAATTCTTGTGCAGTTCCCTGGAGAAGATAGACTCCTGGCTGGCAGACTGTGCTCATGAATGCTCATGAACGCTCATGAACAAGAAGAAAGGCTGGAGGTCATCATTCCTCCCTCCCTTCAGTATGTATGAAGCCCTACTGGGTGCCGGCCCTGGGCTCAACCCTGAGAGTGCCAAGTCCTCTCAGTCCCAGCCCTCAGGGAGAGGCAGGGCGATGTGTCAGCTCCTGGAGGTGAATACTGGTCCCACAGAGGCCAGTTCAGGCAAGTGTTTAGGGCAAGATCAATCGGTTCTATCACTGGGGGAATGCACAGGTCTGGGAAGGTTTCCTAAGAAAGATCAATTACTTTGTGTGACTTCTCTGTTTATTTATAACCTTTAATAGACACAATAATCATATGTATGGAGTACAGGGCGATTTTTCAGTACCTGAATATGATGTGTAGTGATCAAATCCTGGCCATGGTAAGCATCACCACAGATGTGTATCATTACTTTGTGCTGGGAGCATTCCACTCTCTTTTAGCTATTCTGAAATATACAGTAAGTCACCGTCAACTATATTCACCCTGCTGTGCTATTGAACTCTAAAATTGATCCCTCCCGTATTACTGGGATTTTGTATCCATTGACCAGCTTCTCTGCGTCTTCCACCCTGCAGCCCCAACCTCTTGCAATTGTTATTCTACTCTTTATTTCTTTTTTTAAAATTCTATTTATTATTATTATTATTTTATTTGACCAGAGGGAGGCAGAGAGAGAGAAAGGGAAAGCAAGAAAGTAAACCTCCAGGTCCGGGACTCAAACTGCAGTCAGTCATGTGGGTATCCAGCACCTTCAACCATCACACCACCAGCCGGCCCCTCTACTCTTTACTTGTAAGAGGTCAACTTTTTAGCTTCCACGTCTGAGTGAGAACATGAGATTTCTCTCTTCCTGTGCCTGGATTATTTCACTTAACATAATGTCCTCCAGACTCATCCGTGTCGCCTCAAATGTCAGCATTTCATTCTTTCTTTTTATTTTTTTTAAGATTTATTTAATTTAATTGTATTAATTATCATTATTATTTTAATTTGACCAGAGAGAGACAGAGACAGAGAGGGAAAGTGAGAAAGCAAGCTATTGGGTCCGGGACTTGAAGTACAATCATCCATGTGGGAATCCAGCACTTTAACCACCATGCCACCAGCCAGCCCTGAGGATTTATTTCTTTTATTATTGGAGACGTTTTTGCTATAGGGCATGTGCACTTGCCAGAAAGACAGAGACAGAGAGACAGAAAGTGAGAAATCACCCCCCCCCGGGGGATGGCCACGCCACAATCCCTTCTCCTCCATTCTCCTCTTGGGATCTTGGGCACGCACGCACACGTGTCCGGTGCGAGTTTAAGCCACTAGATCTGGGACTTGAACCACGGTCGACTACATGGGAGTCCAGTGACAGCCATTGTGCTAACTGCTGGTCCCTTATTATTATTTTTTAAAGCTTATTTTCCGCTAAGAATTTGCAACACTGGTTTACAGGAGCAGCACAAGTGATCTCAGCTGCCACGCCAGGCCTGTGCTTTCTCTGTGAGGCAAATTAGTAGCAGAAATGTATTGCACCTATTACATGGATGAGAAAATTGAGGCTCAGAAGTTGACATTTAAGTCCCGGACTTTTAAACACATTATTATACCAACTGGGGAGTTTTTGTTAGCATTTCATCATTAATATTTTTAAAATCTTCACTGCGGAATCCCAGGAAACGTCTGACAGATGGGAACTGGATCCTTCCCTGTTTTTCTGTTTTCCATCAGCATTTCAGGATATTGGAACTGGTTTCCTGAACCTCAGCTCCCGCTCAACATGTATTAGCGCCTTTGCCGGATGTAAGGAGGCCCCAGGCCTTTGCTTCCCCTTTGAGAAAGATTTTTTACTGAAAATCACTCGCTGCCTCCACCATCTTCAGCCAAGATGTTCTCATTTTCTCGGAGCCAGAATAAGCTGGCAGGGTGCTAGAGTCAACGGGGCCGGGCCCGCGTGTGCTTCCGCTGGCCGGAGCGGTGGGCCAGGCTGCTGCATCCTTCAACTCAGACTTCTCCGGCCTGATGGATCGCTCCTGTCTCTTGCTCTGACTTTTCACTAAGATTTCTTTCCAGAATGTGCGCTGCTAGGCCAGGATCGCCCATGTGCGTTTTCGCTTTGCCACTGTTGACGAGACCTCTGGGTATGCTGACACCACCCACCGCTGCCCCATCTGCTCGAGCTGTCTTTTACCTGTCAAAACCCGGGGCTGTGCTAGTGCGGGGCTTGAGCCTGTCCAAAGCCACTTCCGCCCCTTCCCCTGCTGCTGCCACAGAGCCGCAGAGCAACCACCTCCGGAGGTTCTCGCCTGGCCCAGGTCCTCCACATCCTGAACCAGGCCTCCTGGTCCTCTCTCTAGGTCAATTGCATCAGGGATCTCTTTTTGTGAGAAAAAAAAAAGTCATAATGTTTTCTCAAGAGAACAAGAATAACCATTTATTTTGGCTTCCCAATATCAATTCAAGGAAATCTCTTCCCTGGCCTTTCGGTTGTTCCTGGAGCCCGCGGGTTTTTGTGCTCAACCATTTGCCCAGGGTAAAACTCCTTACATCGCATCCCACCAGATCGCATTCGGTAAAGTGGGAAAACACTTAAGCACAATACCTCTTCCAGAATTCGTGAAAGAGTCCTTTTGGGGATAGTTCATAGAAATCAGGCATTTCTTTTGGTGCTGTTTTCCATTTTAGAAGCCACGGTTCAGACTGGCTTTTAAGACATGGGGACAGCACCAGGTCTTCCCGGGTGGGTAGAAGGCACCCCTCCAGATGCCTGGAGCGCTGGAGCTCCTGCTTCGAGAAGAGCTGTCTGTGCGTCTGCTGGCCTCTGCCTCCCTCACATAGCTCACATTTTCCTGTCATTGCAGTGTCATCCCAGCTGCATGGTATGAAACTAGTATTTTTATCTTTGACCTTTGAAAAAAATATTTCTCTCTAGGGCCTTGAGACAGTAAAACTGGACTGTGTGTCTTCATCATAAAAGAAAAAAGATCCCCTCGTGGTTTTCCCAATTGCACAGCACCAACACTGGTCTAGGGGCCTGCTTACACCAGCAGCTGCCACTCAGTCCCTTCTCTGGAGGGGTGGGGAGGGCAGGTATGTGTGGTTTGAAGGAATTCTCAAGATGACTCTGATAAACATCATCTTGTTCAGAGTCCCACGTCTAAACAGGGACACAGCAATTTGGCTGCTTTGACTAAACTCACAAGGATTCCAAATCAACTCTGGAACCTCGGTCAGACCCTTTAATAGTTTCGCTTTGGTCAAAATGGCCGACGTGGTCATGTGTAGATGTTTAATTATGACTGAATTTCAAGTTCTTTAGTTTTTCTGAGAAACTTTTGCATAAATCCTATAGTTTAGGCTCCATTGGGCTTACATTCCTTGCAAAAACTTTGGCAGGTTGTTAACCATTCTGGAGTGTCAGTTTCCTTGTCAGCAAAAAGGGATGAATGTATACCTGGGTCCTTGTGAGGATCAGAGGCAGGTGTTTATGTTGCCAAACTTGGTGCCTGGTGACTGTCGGGCACTCGATAAGTAACTGCTATCATCAAGAAGATAATAATGATATGTACAACTGCAAATAAAGTGGCTTGGTTTTCTTCTCCTGGTATACTCTAATCTCCATGGGCAAGGTAACCTAAAATGCCCAAAACTGAAAATTACGGTGATAACCCACCATGTGTGGAGCTTCCACTATGTATAACAGTATGGGGTCTGGTGCTTTTCCAGGCTCTTTCATTAGTTCTTTATTATTATTATTATTATTATTATTATTATTATTATTTCAGAGAGATTTTTGCTATAGAGTGCATGTGCTCGCCCAAAAGAGAGAGACAGAGACAAAAAGTGAGAAATCACTCCCTGGGGGGATGGCCATGCCACACTCTCCTCCTCCATTCTCCTCTCGGGATCTTGGGCATGCACGCACACGCGCCTGATCTGAGTTGAAGCCACCAGATCCAGGACTTGAACTGCGGTTGACTACATGGGAGTCCAATGACATAGCCATTACGCTAACTGCTGGTCCCTTTTCATTAGTTCTTATCTCAGTGGTTTGAGGTATTCTCATCTACAGATGACCACAGCAGTGAACATTTACAGATGACCTAGCAGTTAGCGTTCTTGATTGCAAGCAACAGACTAATTTAAGCAGAAAAGGAATGTATTGAAAAGATATCAGAGCACCCATGGAATCGTTAGGAAGCTCGGGGGACAAGATTTGGAAAACAGAGCAGGAGCAGGCTTAGAAGAGCTGCTCTGTGGGCCTCAGCAAGCTCCATTACGAGCTCTTCATCCCGCTCACTGGCCCTGGGCCCCCCCCCGCCACTTCACCGAAGCTGGCTGTTGCTGCCTCGGTGTTGCTGCCTCGCTGTTGCTGCGGGAAGAATTTGCTCTGTGTGTTGCTTCCTGAATGACCAGTGTGTGTGTGTGTGTGTGTGGGGGGGCGCATCTGCTCATCTGCTTGCTCCAGTGTGGCTCACACACGCCCTTCCTAGTGTAGGGGTTCTGGGAAATGAAGTCTTTGACTTTTTTTAGAATTACTTTATTTAACTTTCTTTCTTTCTTTAATTTTGATGAGAGAGGGGGGAAGGGCAGAATGAGAGCACAAGAGTGAGAGAGACAGAAAGAGAAAGTGAAAATGCAAGCCACCTGGCCCAGGACTCGAACCACGGTCGGCCAAGTGGGAGTCCAGCATCCTTAACCATCATGCCACCTGCTGGCCCCAAGTATTTGGCTTTTGAGAGAAGAGAATATGCTTTGTTTCAAGGCTCATATGGTGGAGAATCACCAGAGTAGAGAGGGAAATCACATCACTCAATCAGCTTATCTTTCCCAACCTAGAATCTCAATTCATAAAACGCTCTGAGGGAAGGAAGCAAACTTTCTTCAGAAACAAAATCAAATCAGTAGGTAAAGCAAACATTGGTGCACCCTTCCTGGAGCGCAATTTGACAATATGCATCAAGAGCCTCAAAAACGTTTATATCTTTGATTCACCAATTCCTCTTTTTTAAAAGTTAAGCCCAGGGTTGGGGTCAGGAGCAGGCGTGGTGGTTAAGGTACTGGACTCCCACATGGCTAACTGTCATTTTAGTTCCAGACATGGTGGCTTGAAAATCACGCTGTGTGTGTGTGTGTGTGTGTGTGTGTGTGTCTAAAATCCTAAGAGGAGAAGAGAGGGGAAAGGATTGTGGCATGACCATCCTCTTGGGGGGGAGGGGTGATTTCTCACTTTCCCTCTCTCTCTCTCTCTCTCCAGTGAGCACACGTGCCCTATAGCAAAAATCTACGAACAAACAAACAAACAAAAAAAGGCAGGGAGAAATATAGAGCTGTAGAGAAAGTGTATGTTACAGATGTTCATTTATAACTGGGTAATTTATGCTAGCAAATTATTGGTTCTGATTTTTAAAATATACATTTACATCGATATATAACCTATACAAAAATCTCATAAGAAATATCCCAAAATATAAACTGGGAAGGATTATGACTGATTTTTCAATGTTATTTTAAATATTTTCTTGAGCTTTCCAAGACTTTCTATAATAAGTGTGTGATTTCATTTACAATTAGAAAAATTATATGTATTATTCTTTTAAAAATTCCATCAGATAATACAATCTTCAAAGAAACCAAAGTGAAAAAGAGTTCAACCAGTTTTTAGGGGGGGTGGGGCTGTTCCAGCCCTCCCGAGGGGCCCTCTGTATAGAAGGAAAATTAAAACCTGAAAGTTTAAAGTCAATCAGTTTATCTTAATGGGCCCTAGATGAGGAAAACTTCAGTCATTTCCCTTGCCTGGCACTCTTGCGGTCAGAGGATGAAGTCCAATCATGGGGTCAGTTGGGTTTATACATTCCATGGCAAACCAATTTGGCCATTTCTCTGCATTTCCCAAAAGTTCTCTGACTTCCTAGACAGGAATTGTGAGCACAGGGAGACCTTTATGCTGGTTGCTGCCGCACATCTGGTTTACGGTGTGTGCCAGATGGGCTCCTTTCATCTGTGGAGGGGGCAGCAGGGGACACACGAGCCTCTGTAGGTACAAGGAACTTCCTCAGTAGAGGCCCTGGTTTCTGGGGAAGTGTGTCAAGTGAAGTACACCACAATGGAGCCACCATGTCCCCTAAATTGAGGGGAATATGCTTTTCATTAGTCTGCCCACTGACCTCCAGGTTCATTGCTCAGCCTGTAGATGCTTTGGGCTATTGCTTGGCTTCTGATACCATCATGCATTACAGGAATATTTGCTGAGCATCTGTTATGTGCCCTGCACTGGAAAACAGCAGTGAACAGGAAGACGTGGTCGCTGCCTTCGAGGAGTTCTAGCACTCGGGGGCAGACTGTTGACTTTCTTCCCTCACTAGCCCCTGTCTGTGTTTGGTTCATACCTGGCCTCTGACTGTGCTAGCCATTCCATCCCCTGAGATATGTCCGGTTAGAGACAAAACATCGAAAAATACTCAGTAAGAGTGAAAGGAAAGATATTGCTGGAAGAAGGAACCAGCAGGTGGCGTGGTGGTTAAGGCACTGACTCCCATATGACTGACAGTGGTTTGAATCTTGGACCCAGTGGCTTGCTTTCTCACTTTTTCTCTCTTTCACTCTCTCTCTCTCTCTCTCTCTCTGGTGAGTGCACATGCCCTTTAGCAATAATTAATCAATTGATTGAAAATAATTATTAAACAATTTTAAAACTTTAGAAAAAAGATAAAAATAAATATTAAAGGTATTGCTGGAGGAAAGCAATGAGTGTATCTGGTAGCTGAGATGGACAAGGGGGTCTTTGGGGAATCCTCAGCATGGGTCACGTTCAGTCTCTTTCCAGGAACTTCTTCCAGCTGTGCCTCCGCCCAAAGCACTGTTCCTGAAAATTCTCCATTCCTTGCTGAATGTCTGGGAGAAAGGAATCCACCCTCCTTCCCTAGTTGCCTTCAAACTCCTCCCATGAAGGCATTCTCCTGGCCCAAAGGCCCACCCATCCCCCCATTCAGGCACTTTCCTGGACAACCCGCCCAAGGTGCCTAAGTAGCTGTCATGTCACGTCACAGGACATTTCTTTCTATATCCGAAAACCACACAGCTGGAAGCACTGGAATTCTCACAGTTCTTTATAACAAAGAGTGAATGCTATTTACGATGCCACTGGGATTTCTTGAGAGCTTAAGATGCTTTTTAATGTATTAAAGACAGAAGAAATGCTGCTTTGAGATCTCTTGGCTTACCTGTTTGGTGCCATTTTTCAATTGAAAAATAAAGCTGACTCACATATTCTTTAGGTCCCAGACCTCTCAGGATCCAGGTAGGAAATAGAATTAATTCCCAATGACTTGGGGCCAGCAGGCGGCATGGTAGTTAAGGTGCTGGACTCCCATGTGAGCACCGTGGTTTGAGTCCTAAACCTGGTGTCTTGTTTCTCTCTCTCTCTCTTTCTCTCTCTCTCTCTGGTGAGTGCACATGCCCTGTAGCAAATTAAAAAATAATAATGATAAATAAAAACTAAATAATTCTTAAAAGAAAAATCCAGATGGTTCAAGTTAGGAGACTTTTGTGAAATGACCACTTACAGAGGGGTGATTCGTGTTGAGAACCCACAAGGGGAATCCAGGCATCAGGAGACTAGCAATAGTGGGAATCCACGACCATACCTGGGCCTGAAGGAATGAGAAGAGCCAGTGTTCCTGAAGAGCAGTGGGAGGAGGAGCCCTGGAGGAGGAAGCTGGTGGGAGCCAAAGTCTGGGAGGGCTGTAGCCTCCATGAGGATCCCGGTGCTGAAGCAGAAGAGGAACAGGGAAGAAATATAAGGGGACTTAAAAATCTTTATGGAAAAGTGGAATTAAAGTATGAGTTTATGTTGATGCAAAAACATTTTGAAAGTCATGAGTAGTTTTTCTCCATAATACGCATTTTTCTGTCAACTTGTTGAAGACCCTTCATACCCTGACCTCTTTCTCTTCCACCTGCTCATCTCCATTTGCCAAACCCAACTGGAAGCTGGAGGTCAAGGGAGAAGGCTGATATGATCCTTCAAGGTCAGCTTCTGAGGACAAGAATAGGGCAAGAAGGTAGAGAAAGGATTGGATGGGCCAGGGCTGGGTAGAATTTAGAGAATACCTGGCACAGGTACTAAATCCCTCCAGAAAATGGACTGTCTCAGAGCATCATTTTTCATCACTTTTGCCAAATATTACTTTATGGTCTAATCATTCAATAATTGTGAGTCAGTAATATGCATGGTAATTGTTCTGGAAAAAGAAATGTAATACACTGTAAAGATATATGTGATTCAATGTAATATAAAAAAGATGACAACAAATAAAACTAGACAACAACAACAACAGAAAGAATTGTGTGTTAGGTCTCCTCGCCCCCAAATGCTTTCACAACCGATTATCCTTGTAACGTGATCATTTTTGTTTGCGCGAACGTATTTTTGGGGCACCTACTGTGTACCAGGCACTTGGAAGGCAGTCCTTGTGCTCTCCGTCCATCATGTCCATTCGTGGAAGTCATCTCACTTCCCATTTTTCCCAGTGAAATTTGAATTCATCCTCTCTATTGGTCTAGTATTTATCTAACCATATCTGCTTCACTCTTTTGGTGAATCCCCACTTTAACTTGATAGTCTGCCCTGGACAATAGAGTCCCAGGCCTGCTCAGAATCGAACGGAAACTTTATAGCCTTTCCTGGGTGAGAACTCAGGCTGTTTTACGTTTTTGCTTTTTCCTTTATGCAGAGGCAGTACTTTTGGTTCTGTGGACAATTTTCAACATAAAGCTTGTTCTTGCCAAATGCAGGTAATAGTTTAGCAAGAGAACAGTCTAAACAGTCTGTCTGTACCATTGACTTTCACATTTTTAGACTGCAGAACACAATAAAAAGTAGATTTTAGTGCCTTACCCATAGTACAGTGGGTTGAGTGCAGTGCATAGGGAGCCAGATCCCTGAGAGTTGACCAGTTCAAATCCCAGCACTGGTGGCTTGAAAAACATGCAATGTGTGTGTGTGCCCCAAATTCTGACAGGATAGAGGAGCAGATGAAAAAGGATGAACTTGACCATGGCCCATTGGGGGTTTTGTCTCTCTCCTGGCGAGTACATGCACTCCCCTAACCAAAAAAAAAAAAAAAAATACATTTTATATCCATGAAATAATACTAATCAATACCTTCTTTTGATGTATTGCATTCTACTCTGTTCTATTAGGTTCTTGGGAAAGCCAAGACACATTTTTTCAAAGAAAAATATATCATGACTTTCCTGACAACCTAGTATTTTTTCTATTCTATTCTGTGCTATTCTATTCTATTCCATTTCTTCTTCTCCTCCTCCTCCTCCTCTTCTTCTTCTCTTTTTAAGAGAGAGCACGTGCTACAGGGCACGTGTGCTCACCAGAGACATGAAGAGAGAAAAACAGAAATCAGCCCCAAGGGGGATGGCCATGTTGCAATCCCTTCTCCTCCATCTCCTCTGGGGGTTTTGGACATGTATGCATATGTGCCCAGCTCGAGTTTCAAGCCACCAGGTCAGGTACTTGAACCACAGTTGACCATGTGGGAGACCAGTGCCACAACAACTACACCACCTAGTGACCCCATCCATTTCTTTTTTAAAATGCTGATAGCAACCAATTAGGTTGTTCAAAGTCATGACATATTTTTTCTATGTAAAAATGCATCATGATTTTTCCAACAACCCAATGTGTTGATTTAATAGAATATTAATAGGTTGCATTCTTCGTTTGGGGAAACATTGGCTTGTACAGACTGTCTTCAAACTATTTTAAAAATAGATTCAGCATTGGAATCTTTATTTAAAGGGTGGTTGAGATGTCCTAAATATTTATTTTTCAGTCATTATCAAATGGGCCAACTCACCAGTTTTCTTTCATTTTAAGAGAGACAAACTGGTCTGACCAGTGGCACTGTTCTCCATCCTCCCTCCCACCTCCACTTCCCCAATCTGGCCAAGGGGCTTCATTGATTGCCTGTTTGGCATGTGTCTGG
>NW_006159692.1:5053945-5062435 GCF_000334495.1 Tupaia belangeri chinensis
ATGGGCAGCCATGGCTTACCAAGCCTTCTTTGTACACATAACCAGTGTTTCTTGTTTGTTTGTTTTAACCTGAGGAAATCTGGCTATGTTTGACTTCTCTTTTGGGGAAAGATTTCACTACGAAGACAGTGCAGGTGATCCTAGGTAAACACCTGACTCAGGAAGGCTTATTACCAAGGGATTGGGGAGATTTCAGTGGAATGGAGTCCTCTCTCTGCACTGAGACTACAGGGAGAGGGACCCAATGGATGAAAACCATAGCTGCTACTATTCAGGCACTCTCTGTGTTAAAGGGGTTCTAGACAGTACGTCACTTAATTCTTCTTCTTTTTAAAGAGAGTTTTGCTATAGGGCACATATGCTCACCCAAAGAGACAGAAAGTGACAGAAAGTGGGAAATCCCCCCCACCCCCCCACAAACACCCGGGAGATGGCCATGCTGCAATCCCTTCTCTTCCATTTCCCTATTGAGATTTTGGGCATGCACACATGTACGCCCTGTGTGAGTTTTACACTGCTGGGTCCAGGACTTGAACCACAGTCGACTTCATAGGAGTCTAGCAACATAACCTTTACACCATCTGCTGGTCCTTCATTTAGTTCTTATAATCATCCAGTGAGTAGGTATTATTATCTTCATTTTAGGGCAGAACTATTTAGACTGTATGTGTCCTCTATAATGTGGTCTCTGTGGGAAAGAAAAAATGCCTGCTGCATGTTAAGTTCTCAATATCATACTTTAAAAAAATTATTTATTTATTTCTTGGGAGAGAGGGAGAGAGAGACAAGCACCCCAACAGCGTCTTCGCACACCATGCTGCACCCCCAGCACCAGCCAAGGAGCATCATTGTGTGTGTATGCACCTGGCATTTATGAGGAAACCTTGAGACACAAACCTGGGACCTTCCATGTGGCCTCAGCACCACAGAGTAACGCATAACCGCTGTGCCACAAGGGCTGGCCTCAGTAACGTACACTTCAAATAGACTGACTCAGTGACCAGTTAGTGCATGCATTGAATATACGTAAACCGCGTCTGGCTACTTTTTCTCTCCCTAGATGATAATGCATTCTGCATCTACATATCTAGAAGAAGAGAATGGGAGACTATGGAAATAAAATAACATCATGGGGCGGGGGAGAAGTAGGTGGCATGGTGATTAAGGCACTGGAATTCCCACATGGCCAACCATGGTTTGAGGCCTGGATCTGGAGGCTTGCTTTCTCTCTCTCTCTCTCTCTCTCTGTCTCTGTCTTTCTCTGGCAAAACTCATGTGAAAAATAAATAAATAAAATAAATAATTCTGAAAAAAATTGTAGATCTTGTTAAAGAAAAAAAAATACAACATCATGGGGTAGAAACAGAAAAAAAATGATGGAAGAGGATTGCTTTAAGATTTCTAGGAAAAATGGATATTAAGACTCTTTGAGAAAAATAGTTTTCAGAGACTTGATGCTCTGAGAACCTAAAAAAATCAGCATGAGCATTCAAGACATTATGGCTTTCAGCCAATTTTTAGGCAGTTAAATAGTGTTGACATGCTTTGTAAAGACCTTCTCTTTTAAAACTTTGCCTAAAAAAAGCCAAAGCCACAACCTCACAGTCAAGATCAAAGGCCAAGTACACATTTTTGGTACCTGGACTTTTAAATTTGATGTGCTATTGCTACAGTTATGTTTGATAAGTGAATTAACCAGAGATTTTCAAGTCTAATGGAGATTAGTCTGTCTTATATCAATATCGATGAAGTAGCTCTCTGGGTTTTAGCTTTCCAGGACTTAAATTGTCCATGAAATAACTGCTTTGCCCATACATTAGCCAAAAAGAAAGCAAGGCGGGTAAGTTGATAGTTATAACTTGAGATGGGGGTGGAGGTAGGACTCCCTTTGAGATATGTCTCCAAACATTAAATGTGGAAATTAAATTACAAAAATTAGAAAGAAAGAAAACAGGGAGAAGAAAAACCACACACAATTATAAAATGCTTACATTACCTAAGTAACACAAGATCCAAAGACGTGGGCCCACAGAACCAAATGCTTCTAGTGCCTGGGAAGTTCTATGTATCCTCAAAAATGCCATGGCTCTGGAAACTTCTTTTATTTTGTTCTCAGATAAATGACCAATAGATCTGTGATCCAAACAACTGAGGACAGAAAACCAAGTCTGGGGCCAGCGTGAAGAAAAGCTATGTATCTACAAACACAGGGGTGGGTAGAAGGGCCAACTCTCATGAAATGGGATTTTGCTCTCTTCCAACTGGACATGCACAGGAGCTAGGTTTTTATTTAAAGTATTAACTTATTTTTTTTTCCCCTTCAAGTTTAGCCAGAGACCTCATGGAGGTCTAAACCCAAGCCAAGCTTGATCTGCTTTAATTCAACCACTGTTGATTTATGGCTTAGCAAAAAATGTCTGAGAATTTTTTTAAGCTAAAAAAACCTCTTTTTACCCCAACTTGACTCTCTCACATCTCAAATACAGCTGAAGGGATATTTCTCAGACTTTCAAAAGACAAAGCCAGCTTTGGAATGGAAAGGAGCTCAGAAAGCTTCAAATCCCAGTGAAAAATCCTGTGAAAGCTTATATACAAGTAAAAACACACGTATTGGAAGGTCATAGGACACATTAAATATACTCATTTGATTCCCTCGAATAGTCTAGAACAGGTTCAACCCAGGGTGGATGAGGAGGTATGGGGTGAGGGTGTCCTCTGAGGGTTTGCACCAAGAGAGACACAGAAGTTCTCTTATCTTTGTTTTAACTAACTCTTATCACCCTCTGTCTAAAAAAATTAAAAGGGACCAGTAGATGGCATAATGGCTATAGGGCTGGACTCACATGTAGTTGACCGTGGTTTGAGTCCTAGACCTGGCTTAAAACTCATGTGGGGCGTGTGTATGTGTGCATGCCCAAAATACTGAGAGGAGAATGGAAGAAAAGGGACTGTGGAGTGGCCATCCCCTCTTGCAGTGATTTCTCGCTTTCTGTCTCTCTGTTTCCTTGGTGAGCGCATGTGCCTTATAGCAAATATCTCTCTCTCAAAAAAAAAAAAAAAAAAAAAAACACAAAAAACCGTCTCCTTGTCCAGACAAAATGAAACTTGTGGTGAATTTTCTTCTCTACCTGGCTCTGGATTGTACATTATTACACAATGTGAGCAGGGATTGGACTACCTAAGCAACTACTAACTGTGAAAACCCCAAGCCTCTAGTACCTTTCAGCTCTAACATTTAATAGATCAAACCCAGTTTATAACATGCAGTCCTTTCTCTTCCTCCATAACATTTGGGAACAGCTGTGAGATTTAACTATTTGCAAGTTGTGGGTTTCTATTGGGTTGTTGTAGAAGTCATGATATATTTTTTTTCTATGCAAAAATGTGTCATAACTTTTCTGACAGCCCAATAGTTTGTACCTTTTTTTTTTTTTCCTACATGAGCAGCTATCTTTCCCATAGGATTGCAAGCTCAGTGAGAGCTTGAATCCATCATATGATTTGTCTCATTTCTCACTGTGACTTCCGACCTTCCTCTTCTGCTCTCTTGCATCAGCCCAGTGACTGTCAGAGTCCCCAGCCTCAGAAGAGCACTCAGAAGGAACAAAGCTAAAAGGCAGAAGCTGGGCCAAAAAGACACCTTTTCACTACCAGACTGTGGTGCTGGAAGCCACATACTAACTGTGGTTTGGGCTCCCAGCCCAGTGGGCCTGAAAACATGGCAGGTGGGCACGCACACACATGCCCAGGATCTTGGAGGATGGAAGACTGGAGGAAAGGGATCACAAACTGAGCCTCTTGCTCCCTCAGTCCTGCATGCACTCATGCTCACATCATAAATTAAAAAAAGAAAAGAAAAGAAAAGAAAAAAGTCTTTCTTCTTGATGCTGAGTAAGAGGCAAGCATATAACTTCTGATCATTTTATTGTGCTCTTCTTCCTGTGGTATCTTCGAGAAGCAGGAAAGGCGCATTCTCTTCCATCACATATTGGTGTACTGTGTGTTTCTCCACCGAGAGCATCATTTTGTGAAGAAATCACTGGTTATCCAGCAGCTCTGCTCATGAATGTTAATACACATCCAGCCCTGAGACTGCTTTGGCTCAGGCCTAGAATTACTGATTTTACTTCTAATGCTTTAAATTCCTTCCATGGTTTTAGTTTTTCAATGTCAAGAACAGGCTCTCACTCTTTTCTCCTGCCACTACAATGAACTCCTCGGAGACCAAAGCCACATCTGGGCTGTACATTAGCTTTTTGGCCTCAGACATCATACTGGTTGCATATCACATAAATGGATTAATGGGCAAGAAATAGACTTGACCACAAAAACAAATGAGATAATGGAACGGAATCGTGTTTAAGTACAAAAGAGCAGTCTGATTCTTGTCATGTACACTTTTCACCAAAATAACACACCAGCATTTCTAAGTGAATTTATAAGAACAAAATCCTGGGGCTGGCAGGTGGCTTGGTGGTTAAGGGTGCTGGACTCCCACATGGCTGACTGTGGTTCAAGTCCTGGACCTGGCAGCTTGCTTTCTCTCTCTCTTTCTCTCACTCTATCCCTCTATGGTCAAATTGAAATAAATAAATGAATGAATAAATAAAGTTAAATAAGTTTTTAAAAAAAGAACAAAATCCTGCCATCTACTGAGCACTTATGTTATTTTGAGTCCCATGGAAAGGACTTCATAGGTATTATCTCATTTAACCCTCACAATTCTAGGGGTAGTGTCTATTTGCAATCAGGTTCTAATGCTGTTGAATTTGTACCACTAAAGTTCATTATGATTCATTTGGCTCATACGTGGGGTTACGATGTTGTGATGTCTAGTGTGTGGCTCTCTTATACCATGTGAAGATTTTGTAGTGCTTAGTACTTGCTTCAGCTATTTGCTGTATTCGCTGCTATAAGAAGTAGATCCCCAAGATCTGCTGCTTAAATAATAAAAATGCTTATTTCTCTCATGTAGAAATGAAGGAAGCAAGTGTCAGATTGGCTGGTGGCTATATTCCACATGGTCATTCAGAGACCTTGGTTCCTTTCATATTTTTTCTTCACATTCTCCTAGGTGTGACGTATGAAGGCATCACACCAGAAGTGGCATATATTCCTTCTACTTTCTCTGGAGAAAACCAAGTCACACTGCCATGTCTAATGTTAAAGGGAGCTGGGAAATGTATCCATGGGCAGCCCGTGTTTAGCTACAGTTCTATCACTATGAAAGAAGGGATGATGAGGACGTAGCAGTAGATCACTATATCCATTGCAGTCTTCAATATGTAAACAAGTGGAGAGCTAGGCCTATGTCTAGTTCATATTTGTTCCGATCACAGAACTCAACAGCTGCTGCACAAATAACAACTTCTGGCTTATGTGCTAGCACTTTCTACTCCAGTGTTTATGGCAGACATCACTAATCAACCATGGCAGTCTTTCTGCCGAGTTTGTGTATACCCTCAGAATTCTTTATACTGCAGTGCCCCCCGGAAGCCACTAGCAATAAGTGGGAACTGGTACAGGATCTGAATCCTAGGATCCCTCCATGATTGTAAATATTCAAATATGGAATAAAGAGGAGACAGCATTATATCAGTTTTCCTTCTATTTCCATGGGAACAGATATATTGGTAGCCGTGGCAATTTTAAAATATGTCCTATAAATTTTTGGGAACCAGCAGTTGGCGTAATGGCTATGTCGCTGGACTCCCATGTAGTCGACCGCAGTTCGTGTCCCGGACCCGGTGGCTTAAAACTCATGCTGGGCGCGTGTGCGTGCATGCCCAAGATCCCGAGAGGAGAATGGAGGAGAAGGGATTGTGGCGTGACCATCCCCCCTGGGGGGGGTGATTTCTCACTTTCCGTCTCTATGTCTCTCTCTGTCTGTCTGGTGAGCGCACGTGCCCTAGAGTGAAAATCTCTCCAAAAAAAAAAAAAAAAAGCAAAAAAAAAAAATATGTCCTATAAATTTTTGACAAATCTTCCTTCAAAATGTAGAACTTAGTAGGCTAGATGGTGGCATAGTGGTAAAACATGATGTTCTGCAGGGCTGACTCACCTGGCAAGATTCTGGGTTGGTGTCCAGAGATTTCCTTGGGTGTGCTGGGCATGCATGTGCCCATGATCTGGGGCTGGATGAAGCTGGAGGTGGAGCACAACACCAAGATGCTATCAGGGTGCCATCTGTCTCTATCATTCACAGAATAATAAATAAATAAACTTTAAAAGGTAGAGTTTAGTTCTCCCTTTGAAAGTGGGAGGAGACTTAAAGGCTTGTCATAAAAAGGATTCACCTTCTACCTGCTCTTTCTCACTTTTCAAAATGCTCACTCTGGCCAAAGCCAGCTACTGTGTCATGAGGACACTCAAGCACTCTGGAGAAGTCTAGGATGAGAGGAACTGAGGCCTCCTTCCAACGACCAGCACCTATTTGCCAACCGTGTGTGAACTAGTGTGGAACTGGATCCTTCAGCCCCAATTGAACCTTCAGATGATTCAGCCCTAGGCAACATCTGCTTGTGGGCTCATGAGAGATCTCAAGCAAGAACTTCCCAATTGCACTCTTCCCAAATTTCTGACCAATAGAAATCACAAGAGATAATAAATGGTTATTGTTGCTTTAAGCCAGTAAGTCTTAGGGAAACTTGGTATGCAACAAAAAATGTAGACAAAAAACTAAAATAGCTACTTTCTCCAAAAGAGAACTTGGAGAGTGTCAGGAGAACTATGAGAAGAGCAGAGAGCAGAGAGATGAAGATTCAATCTTTATTTTTTAGTAGTTGGGCTATTTCAGTGATGGCAGTTCCTGACTTGGACTAGACCAAGAATGACTTCATCTTTATTAGGGTGATCAAAATTGACTTGCTATTTAAGGAAGAATCAATACATTCTCTCTCTCTCTCTCTCTCTCACACACACACACACACACACAACACACACAAATAGAAATGAAGAGTTACTTGTGGTTTTCCCAACCAGCTAGATTGCAAGAGGTGCAATAGTTCAAAATTCCTCCTGTTGACTCCAATATACCTCCCAAACTATACTTACATCTTCCATTTTCAGATGGCTTACCGCAGTGACCCTTAACTTCTCCTGAGATACCTCATCCTACTGTCCAGAGATCCCACCCATTCACATAATTCTGCTGCAAAATCTTCCTTCTCTCCATTTAACATGGTCTTGTTTTTCAATCTGCAATCCACTTTCAGCTTCATCCAGCCCCAGATTATGGGCACATGCATGCCCAGCACACTCCAGGAAGTCTCTGGACACAAACCCCAAATCTTTCCCTGTGAGTCAGCCTTGCAGAACATCAAGTTTTACCAATCCAATTATTTTTCATACCGCAGCTCTGTGAGAGAGGACAAACTCACTTTCCTACCAAACCTGTGCTCACTCTCATGGTCTGGTGCAGGGCTTAACTGAGACTGTGTTAAGGATGATTTTGTTTTTATCTGTGCTCTCTTGAAGGCAAGTAATACAATCATACAAGTTTTTTAAAGCAAGGATGGATCATTTGTAATTGGAGTTCAGGGACATCTCGCTACATTAAAGAACAAGAATGAGCCAAGCTTCCTAGGACTTGTGGTTGGGAAGTGGGAAACCTTCCTTAACTTTCTGGATCTCCGGATCTCTTCTCTGCCTTTCTCTGGAACTCTGTCATTCTCAGCACACAGTTATTTCTGATATTTGGTCTCTGGGGCAGATGCAAAGAGTTACCCACTGTGCCAAAATGCACATGCAACAATTCCAGACAGCCCGAGACTGTAACTCTTCCTCAATTTCAGCGTCAACTTCCTCGGTTGAAACTCATCAATAGTAGGTGGCTGAGAGACAGTTAAAGGAATCATAAAATGAAGCACTTTACAATAGGTTCTCTGTAGTGTATACGTACATCTTGGGGGGCTAGTGCCTCTATTTCCATGAGATTCTCAAACAAATCAAGGGACAAACGTCCACAGGAATAGGACTTAGGTTTTCAGATGCCATCACTGTCACTGAAGCTCAACGATGGCTCCAGAGAAAGTGGGACCCTTTGCTCCACCTCCTGCGTGTCTCCATTGTAGGATAAGTACCTTTTCCATCAGTACATGAATGGAGGCTTAAAAAAATATCCTCTCTCCCCAGTGGGAACTTTCTGGGGTTGACCAGCAGTCTCCACACATAAAACCTCACTATCCTTCTGTCAGGTACCTTGGCCTCTCACGCCCACCTCCCACCCCGCCTTGTGTCTGCTCTACTAAGCCCCTGGACAAGTCCAGAAATATAAATGGCGGAGGACACACACTGAACACTTGCTCTACGAAGTGTTTCTGGTCTATGGTTCTGTATTAGGACTTGTTTGGTTGAAAGTGATAGAAATCTGGGTCCAACAGGTGGTGTGGTGGCTAAAGGGTGCTGGACTCCCATATGGCTGACCATGGTTTGAGTCCTGGACCTGGCAGCTTGTTTTCTCATTTTTCCTCTCTCTCTCTCTCTCTTTCC
>NW_006159692.1:5062454-5152408 GCF_000334495.1 Tupaia belangeri chinensis
CCTCTATGGTCAAATTAAAATAAATATAAATAAAGTTAAATAAAATATTCTTAAAAAAAAAAAAAAAGAAAGTGACGAAAATCCAACTGTAGCTCACCTAGGCAAGTAGGCTCCTCACTGTCTCATGTGTGCGCACCATAGACAGTAGGTGGAGTGTTCTCTGGCACAGCTGAACCCAGGACTCAGAGATTCTACCAGGCAGTGTTTCTCCATCTGCGAGCTCTCGATGTGTCAGTCTCATTCTCTTACTGTCGATGGTCAGCTTCCATTTGTTGGCGAAAACTGGCATAGTTGCAGACAGCTGTAAGCTCATGTCAGCTCAGTCTTAGAGGGAAGGAAAGAACGCTTGCTTAGATGCCAAATATAAAAACTCATGGAGGGACCAGCAGATGGTGTAATGGTTATGTCACTGAACTCCCACGTAGTTGACCGTGGTTCGAATCCTGAACACAGCAGCTTAAAACTTACACCAGACACATGCGTGTGTGCCCAAAATTCTGAGAGGACAATGAAGGAGAAGGGACTGTGTGGCATGGCCATCCCCCTAGGGGGTGATTTCTTGCTTACTGTCTCTGTCTCTCTGATGAGTGCACAGGTCCTACAGCAAAAATCTCTGTCTAAACAAAACAAAACAAACAAACTCAGGGGAAGGTTTGAGTTGCCTGTATTGGGTCACATACTCATCCTTGCCTTCACAAAGGCCAAGATGATGGGGTACTACGCCCTCCACCTCTAGCTGGAAGGCAGCATAGTAGGGTGAGTGGCCTCACTATGACTGCGTGAAATAGGAGATAGTAGTTCTTCAAAAGACGTGATATTTTCCAAAAGATGGAGGCAGGGAAGGGATGCCAATGGTCAGATTAAAAAACAGACAAACGGACAAGCAGATGGCGTAATGGCTATGTCGCTGGACTCCCATGTAGTCAACCGAGGTTCGAGTCCTGGACCCAGTGGCTTAAACTTGGGCATGTATGCACATGGCTGGGTGCATGTGTGTTCATGCCCAAGATCCCAAGAGGAGAATGGAGGAGAAGGAATTGTGGCATGGCCATCTCCCCGGGGAATGACTTCTCACTTTTTGTCTCTCTCTCTCTCTGTCTGGCGAGTACATGCACACTATAGCAAAAACCTCTCAAAAAAAAAAAAGAACCCTCCCATTTTTAAAATATTCTCTGTGGGGACCGGGAGGTGGCATAGCGGTAAAACGCAAGACTACACGGGGCAGTTGCAGGTTTTTGTCCAGTGACCTCCCAGAGTACCTCAGCGAGCCACACACATGGTCAAGGTTGGCTCAGGCTGAGGCTGAGGCCGAGGCTGGAGTGGACTGTGGCATGAGGATCCTCTCAGAGTGCTTTCTTTCTCTCGTTCTCTTGTTCATGGTATAAATAAAAACACTTCCCAAAAAACCCCCAAAAATTCTGTCTCCCAGGTGCATGTGCGTGCGTGCCCAAGATCCCGAGAGGAGAATGGAGGAGAAGGGATTGCGGCGTGACCATCCCCCCTGGGGGGGTGATTTCTCGCTTTCTGTCTCTATGTCTCTCTCTGTCTGTCTGGTGAGCGCACGCGCCCTACAGTGAAAATCTCTCAAAAAAAAAAAAATTCTTTCTCCAGAAAGGACAGATTCTATATATGGCATTAAAGTGGATTCAGTCATTGAATATAGAAGTGGGTATAGATTTGGAAGGACCAATAGGTGGTGTGGTCGTTAAGGTGCTGGACTTCCACATGGCTGATCACAGTTCAAGTCCCAGACCTGGTGGCTTGCTTTCTCATTTTCCCTTTCTCTTTTTCTCTGGTCAAATTATAAAATAATAATAACAAAAAATAAAATTGAATAACCATATATATTTTAAAAGTAGATTTGGATATGTCCTAGCTCTGCCTAAAGTAATCAACATTGTGTGGAGCCAGCAGTTAGTTAAGGTGGCTCGACTTCAACATGGCTGACCACAGTCCAAGTCCCAGGCTCAGTGGCTTGAAATCACACCAGGCACATGTGTGTGCATGACCAAGATCCCGGGAGGAGAACAGAGAAGAAGGGATGGCGACATGGCCATCCCCTCTGGGGGGTGATTTCTCACTGTTTCTTTCTGTCTCTCTGACAAACACACACACACCTGAAGGCAAAATCCTAAAATAAATAACTAAGATAAAATAATCAGAATTGTGAGGAGCCAGCCCTCTGCACTGTCTGGACTGTGAGGACAATCATCTGTTATTGGGGCAGAAACAGCGGCCTTCCTCTCTGACCCTGCGCCTTCTAAGCAGGGAAACTTCGACAGATGCCTCGGCACTTTGACACGGACCAGCCCGTTGCCAACAAATATTTAGTCTCTTTAAAATGTCTTAAATTGGGAGAGCTTGTTTTGAAGTTGAGTGGCAGTAAATGGTGGAACACATTGGTTCATCATTGTCATTTTTTTAGAAGAGAAAGAAAGAGAACAGACCAGAAGGGGTGCCTGCTGGGAACCGAGAGATATGGGTTCAGCCCCAGCACGCTGCTGATTCCCTGGGATCTGAGCAAATGGCCCTTCTGTGGACTCTGCTGGTGCAGCTATTAAAGCAAAGCTCAGAACTCCCCTCACCGGACGTTCTCGGGTGCCACCTCTGCTAGCTGCTTTACTCACACCATGGTTCTCAAACTTCATGGGCATCAGAGTCCCCTGGAGGGCTTTCTGGAACACGGATTGCAGGGCCCACTCCTTGAGTTTCTGATTCAGTTCATCTACGGTGAGACCTGAGAGGTTTTTTTTTTTTTTTTTTTTAAGTTGCCAGAGAGTACATGAGCTGTGGGGGTGGAGGACAGAGTTGTGGGGAAGTACCTCCCTAATGGGTGGATTACACTGCATTCCCTTCTCCACCTGACCTCTGTAGGCATCCAGGGCACATTTGCATGCCTGCACCCAGAGTGGTTTTCAAGCCTTGAGTTAGGATTCCAGCTGCAGCTGGCCATGTGGAATCCAGCTCCCTTAAACCACTAGGCTATGGAGGCCTCCAATATTCACATGCCTTTTGTTTGTTTCACATTTATTTGTTTGTTGTGATTTTCAAGGCTCCAGGTCTGGGATTTGAACTGCTGTCTGCTATGTAGGCATTCAGCACCTTAAACATCATGCCACCTGCTGCCCCCCACTCCCAGAGTGTTTGCATTTGTAATAAGTTCGCATGTGATGCTGATGCTGTTGATCTGGGGACCATACTTTGAGAACCATTGATTTATATGATCTCATTTAAGACTTACGGAACATTCTGATATTATATTCCTAGGTTTTCACATGGGGAAACTGAGGCTCAGAGAGCGATAACATAGATAATTGTCAGAACAATTTAGATCCAAGACTATTTGAACCCAAATGCTCACTGTGACTGCATTACCTTCCTCTGAGGCTTCTTTCCAGCTTCAACTTTTTCAATATTGTTTTTAGAGTTTTAGATTTTTGCCTTGGGGCATGTGTGTTCACTGGGGAGAGTGAGAGAGAGAAAGAGAGAGAGACACACACACACACATAGAGAGAGGGAATGTAAGAAATCACACCCCCCTCCAGGAGAGATGGCCATGCTGTAATTCCTTCTCCTCCATTCTCCTCTCAGGTTTTGGGTGCACACACACATGTATCCAGTGAGTTTTTCAAGCTGCCATGTCTGAAACACAAACTATGGAACTAGCCGTGTGGGATCCAGCATCTTACCACCACGTCACCTGCTGGCCCCTCAGCTTCAACGTCGTTTCTAGTTTATAAACAACAAAACTCACACACTGAAGACCAAATCAAAGCTCTCCATAAAGACCCGAGAAAATCCCAAGCATGTGCAACTTCTGCCTGTGACAGGTGAGTCAAACGTTGAACCCAGGTACAGACGTGAGGGACTAGAACCACGGGGGTGGGGGGGGTGGGGGGGGCAGTACAGCTTCATTAAGGCACCCCCTGCTGCCGCCTTGAACTTTTCTTTCCCTTCTCCTGCAGTTTATTTGGCATCCGCTGAGTCTGTTAATCCACAGTCATTTGGGTGGCAGAAAAAAAAAAAAAAAGTGGAAATGAGCTTTCTTCAATGTTGACTTTTCTTTCAAATTCATGACAATGCGGTGTCCCCGGGAATGGTTATTTTCTTCCCTTTCTCCCTAGCGTGAATTCTCAAGTAAGTAGCAAATTATTTCAAATGCGCGCCAATTGCAGTGGACAGCTGCCAGGAGAGAAGTGAAAATAAACTGGTGACAGGAAGTGTCGCAGTTCACAGAAAGGGCAGCGAGGATATAGTGGAGCAAGTCCATGACACTTCTGGGTCCACATGCTGAAAGACTCACCCGGACAGACTGGGCAGCCACAAATCTACTAATTCATTAAGTGAGGGGAAACGCTCCCAGAAACATTTCTCTCCTCTCCTAACACCCTTTGTCTTTTAATTTCCAAATGTGGGTTCATTCCTATGTCAAGCAAGCCTGGGTGGGTCTCTCTAAACAACTCCTTCATTTGTGATGGAACACACTGCAGCAAACGAACGCTTTGACTCTAAGTGTTTTAGCAGGCTGAGGTTTCCAGGCTTTAGGATCACAAGACGGATATATGATCAGTGTGAACTAGAAAATAGCATCACTAACAGCATGAAGGATGGTGGAAACAAAAGCGAATCCTATGGAACTTTGCCCGGCAAAGGGATTACAAGACTGAAAAGAAAGTTTCAGGGATAAAAAATTATAGTGAAAGTTAGTCATAAGATAAAATAAGATGACAGAGCCAAGATCAAGTATATCAATCATAACAATAAATGTAAATGGGCTTAATTTACTTATTAAAAAAAAGATTTCCAGATTGACTATAACAACAGTATCTCACACTCGGCTCTACACAAAAAACACGTGAAAAACAAGAAATCCTAAAAGGTTAAAAATAAAAGAACAGGGTCAGCAAGTGGCGTGATAGTTAAGGTGACTAGATCTCACATGGCTGGTTTGAGTCTCAGATCCGGTGGCTTAAAAAACACAGTGGCTTGAAAATCATGCTAGGCACATGTGCATGAGTACCCAAAATGCTGAAAGAAAAATGGAGAAAAGATTGTGGCATGACCATACCCTACCACTGGTTCTTGTTCATATTCACTCTCTTTCTCTCTCTTTAGTGAAAGCATGCATCCTCTAGGAAATAAAAATAAGAATAAAATAAAAGGATAGACAAAGATTAAAGCAAAGACAAATTAAAAAAATTTTTTTGAACTTTTTGCTACAGGGTACATATGCTCACCAGACACAAGAGAGAGAGAAAACCCCTCAGAGTGAATAGCCATTATGCAATCCCTTCTCTTTCATTCTCATCTTGTGATTTTTGTTTTTAAGAATTATTTTATTTAACTTTTTATTTATTATTATTTTCCAGTTTCGATCAGAGAGAGACAGAGGAAGAGAGAGACGTTAAGTGAGAAAGCAAGCCACCACCTTCAGGACTTGAACCGTGGTCAGCCATGTGGAAGTCTAGTACCTTTAATCGCCACGCACCTGCTGGCCCCAAACTAATAATTATTAACAAAATAAAAACCTAAAAAGACCATCCTATCTGAAAATTTAAGAAAAAAGTGCTAATGGGCTGCCATTAGTGAGAAAAGTACAACATGAGACTACAGAAATTTCTTAAAATAGCAATAATTGAAGCCCAGCCACAGTAGCATAGCCGTAGTGCAATACTCTGCAATGCTGGAGGATGCTGGAGGTTATCGGGAGATTAGGGTTTGGTTCCTAGTTTCTGGGTGGACATACTGAGCATGCCTATGACCACGACTGACAGGGAAAGGCCGCAGCAGGAGGCATGAGTGCCTTTCTCACTCTCTCTCTCTTTCTCTCATAAAAGAAAGAAACTCAAAAAAAAAAAAAAAAATTTAATAATGGAGGCTCGGCCCCAAAGCCTAGTGGTTAGGGGAGCAAAATACCACATAGCTGACTGGGTCTGAAAAACACTCCAGGGGAACAGCAGGTGGTGTCATGGTTACGTCGCTGGACTCACACATAGCTGACTGCAGTTGAGTTCTGGACCCAGCAGCTTAAAACTCACACCAGACGCCGGTGCGTACATACCCAAAATCCCAAGAGGAGAATGGCAGAGAAGAGATTATAGCATGACCATCTCTCCTGCAGGGTAATTTCTCACTTTCTATCTATTTTTGGTGAGTGCACATGCCCTATAGCAAAAATCTCTCTTAAAAAAGAAAGGAAAAACATTCTAGGTGTGTGCACATGCAAGCCCCCAAAGCCTGCCACGAGGGACAAATAGAGGAGAAGGGATTTCAGTGTAACCACGCTCCATTGTGAGTGCTTTCTCTTACTCTCTCTGTTTCTCTGTCTCTCCTTCTCTCTCTGGCAAGCGCACATACTCTCTGGCAATTGAAAAAAAAACGAAAACACAATCAAGTCTTTGTTATTTAGCTAAAGTAATTAACAGAAGAAAAAGTATAGCATTACATACCTGTATTAATTAAAAAAAAGAAATAAATATCCCATTCAAAAAGCAAGAAAAGAACAAGGTAAACCAAAAGGATCTTAGAGGAAAGGAATTAATAAAGATAAAAGCAGAAATTAATGAATTAGACAGTAGAACTAACAAACTCAAGGATAAAATGAACAACAAACTATGCAAATTACCAGCTGAAGTAGTCAAGGAAATAAACAGGAGAAAGCACAGACATAGAAATTAGCAATATTGGCTGTGGATGGGTGGGGATTACCATCAAAGCAAAGGAACTCTAAAATAAAAACATAAGAAAGTTTTTCTCAACTCTTTGCAAAAATATTTGAAAACTTAGATGAAATGGATAATTTTCTAAAATAATACAACCCACTTCAATTGGTCATGGTAGAGACACAAAGTCTTAGCAGACCAATTATCACAGAAGAAACAGAGAAAGCAAGCACTCTCCCAACAAAAAGCACCAGGCCTGACTGGCTTCACAGGGAAATTCTAGCAATCCTTTAAAGATCAAATAATCCCAGTGCTACTTAAGAGCAAAGGAAAAGAAGAAATGCTTTAGAAAATTTGAGCTTTAGTAAGAATAACAACTACAATGAACTAAAACATATAAAATACAGTTATACCTATGAGTTAATAATATAGATCTAAAAAAAAAGAAAAGTAAAAACTCACCCCCTTTCAGATGATGCCAAGGATCTTTAGTTTGAAAGCTGACCATGAAGAATCAAGTATCCATCCTGCTTTTCCTATGTGAACTCCACCTTAGAATGAGGGTAAATTTTTCTTTGCAGAAACATTCCAGCAAAGAACTTCTAGGTTTAGAATATCACTCTTCCGTAACCTTTAACAAAATTCGTGAATCTGGGCTATAATCATCAAAGGCTACTCACTTCTCAAAAAGAGAGCTCAAGAGACAGGTATTATATGTCTCCCAGTGGAAGTTCACCGTACCATCTGCAGTGTATTCTCAGCACAACCTGACCAAGCCTCCACAGCTACTAATTTATAAGAAACACATGGTCCAGAGGAATATATTAACTAATGCCATGGAGAAACCACCAGCAAACCCCAGGCTACCAAAACACTATAGGACAAATGACTCCGTTTCCTAAACAAATGAATTACAAGAGGGAAAGAAAAGACAGAAGGAGATTTGCGGCATGCACACACGTGCACCCAGTGTGTTTTTCAAGACACGGTCTGGGATTCAAACTGTGGTTGGCCATGTCAGATCTGGCTCCTTCAATCACTAGACCACATGGCTGACCCATCCATGAACTTGTTGAATATCGCTTTTATAGTAAATAAAAGAAAAATCCAAGGCTGGTCCCATGGGCTAGTAGTTAAGGGAGCTGGATTCCACATGGTTGACTGTGGTTTGAATCCTGGCCCCAGAGGTCTTAAAAACTCACTAGGTGCACATGTGCATGCCCCAAATCCTGACAGGATAGAGAAATGGAGGAGAAAGGATTATGGCATGACAATGTCCCGTAAGAAGGTACTTTCTCCCCTGCCTTCCTGTCTGGTAAACACATATGCTCTCTGGCAACTTGAAAAAAAAAAAAAATACCGGGAACCAGCAGTTAGCGTAATGGCTATGTCGCTGGACTCCCACGTAGTCGACCGCGGTTCGTGTCCCGGACCCGGTGGCTTAAAACTCACGCCGGGCGCGTGTGCGTGCGTGCCCAAGATCCCGAGAGGAGAATGGAGGAGAAGGGATTGCGGCGTGACCATCCCCCCTGGGGGGTGATTTCTCGCTTTCTGTCTCTATGTCTCTCTCTGTCTGTCTGGCGAGCGCACGCGCCCTACAGTGAAAATCTCTCAAAAACCAAACCAAACCAAACAAAACAAAACAAAACAAAAAAAACCCAGGAAAATAGAAAGAAATACAATCCACTCGCAAATCCACTTCCTGGCATTCAGGGACCACCATACAAAATTAATATTTTCTTCCAGGGCTTTTTTTATGTAAATGAGATCAGGCAGTTGGAAATACATTTTCAAAACCTAGACTCATTGAAATAATAAGCTGACCTTGGATGGTAAAGACCTCAGAGTGGAACATCAGTGTATTGAGGTTATCTATCTCAGTGCCTCAACTGTGCATCATTTTAGTCCCCCCTCCCCACTTGGGGCCACTGGGCAATGTCTGGAGACATTTTTGTTTTTCACAACTCAAGGGGTAGGTATTACTACTGTGGTCCATGAAGCTAACTGTGCTTTACATCCTGGCTCCTGGTGGCTTGAAGAACACACCGAGTGTGTGAGCACGTGTGCCCCACACCCTGACAGGATGGAGAAATAGAGAAGAGACTGTGGTGTAACCACATCACATGGGAAAACTTTCTCTCTCTCTCTCTCTCTCTCTGGTGAGTGGATGTGCCCTTTGACAAATAAAATTAATTAAATTTCAAAAAAAGCTTATTTCTTCCATGTGTGACACATACAAAGAGAGAGACAGGCACCTCCGATGAAGTCTTCCCGCTGCAATCCGACCCGCGCCCGCCGGGCACCCGGCCCCCCCCCCCCCCCCATGAACTGGGAGACTTTGATACATGAATAAGTGGCACTCCTGTATGGCCTCCGCATGACGGTGTCACACTGGCACGGCTGTCCCTGGGAGTGTCTTTTGGTGCTTCCCCTCACTCAGGGATATGAGGTTCCAGCTGATCTTTCCGAAGCAGAAACTGCCTGGACTTGGTAGAGCAGAGTCAGAGGAGATGGGTCTCTCTCGACCTTGCTGGCCTGAGCTAGCGCTTCACCCCCCCTGCCAGGTGCTCCGTCCCCACCGCCCTCTCACCTCCCACCACCACCCTCCCTTCTCGGCATCTGTCTCATGCTAATAAAGTCCAAATTCTCCAAGTGACACGTAGAGTCTGGGCTGCTGCTCTGTTGGCTGTCCGGTGGGCATTCCTTGGAGTGAGGAAAGGAAGCCCAGACGCTCGCCCTGGAAACGTGGCCTCCGCCTGCGGAAACGTTGGCAGCGACTCCAGGGAAAGGAGCAGGGGACTGTTTTCAGGGCGAGGCTGCCGGCCCCTTCCCGAGATTCTCCTTGGCACAGACACCAGGGGGCGCCTAGGTGATGCTGGCTGTGACACCTCCCACTCCCACCTCTGCCTCCTCTAGCTGTTAGCCAAGGGCCGGGGAAGGAGGGTGCGGGAAGTAGCACCCCCTGGACCCCGCACGTGCTCCCATGTGCCGGCCTGGCTGTCCTCAAGCCACATGCCACGGTGGGCACTGGGTGTGGCTTGTGCAAGGAAGACTGAAGCTTTACGTTTATTTCATTTTAATTTAGAAGCAACGCTCAGTTCACTTACTGAAAAAAAAATCTTAAAAATACATTTGGAACAACTTAGGTATGTGGAACATACCTTTTACTTTTACAATTGCAAATTTCATGAAATCTAAAAACAGAGCAAATAGTTAGAGTGAAAACTTAGCCTCTGAATCGAGATGTGCTCTAAGTATAAAGTATGCCCAGGTATGCAAGACTTGGTATGAAAAAGAATGTAAATAGATTCTAATTCTATAAATATTGATTACTAGTGGAGATGCTGATGTTCGGGATATATTGGGTTAAATAAAATAGATTACAAAATCGGGGCCAGCAGGTAGTCTGGAGGTTAAGGAGACAGGGTTTCGCATCATGGCTGACAGTGCAGAATGAGTTTCGGGCCTGACATGGTGTTCGTGTGCCCAAAACCCTGAGAGGAGAATGGAAGAGAAGGAACTGCGGCGTGGCCATCACCCCTGGGGGTGATTTCTCTCTCACTTTTCCTCCCTCTCTTTCTCTCTCTCTCTGGCAAGGGCATGAGCCCTATAGTAGAAACAGAAGTGTGTGTGTGTGTGTGTGTGTGTGTGTGTGTGTGTATAGATAGATACTACAGAATTATTCTGACCTTCTTTTTACTTTTTCAGTGTGGCTACTAGAACATTTTAATTATTTACGTGTCTCACGTTGTATTTCCATTGGAAAGCAGTGCTCTGGACTTGTAGAAGCAGAAAACACGAGAGCTGGAAGGGGTCTTAGCGCATCCCCTCATTTTAGAGCTGAGGAGTCTGACTCACAGGGAGTTTCAGTGATGCTCTTGAAAACTGGAAACCAGACCTCTTTTCTCCTGGTCTAGGTTGCACCAAAGCGGGGACATTACAAGTAAGCCAAGTTTGGGCCAGCAGGTGGTGTAGTGTGGGGATGCTGGACTCCCACATGGCCGGCCCTGGTTTGAGTCATAGGCCTGGCAGCTTGAAAATCACAACAGGAGTGTGTGTGTGCATGACCAAAATCCCAGGAGGAGAATGGAGAAGGGATTTTAGGGCGGCTGTTCCCCCTGAGGGTGATTTCTCACTTTCCCTCTGTGTCTCTCTGTCTCTGTCTGGTTCATGCATCCTATTGCAAAAACCTAAATAATAATAATAATAATAATAAAATAAGCCAAGTTGCAGAAAGTGAGGTAATGGGTTGAGATACAATAACAGGGCAGTGATAACAATAAGATGTGTCAAATGTGAAATGGTTTTCGTTATTATTCTTGCCCTTCTCTGAGGAGCATAATAGGCCCAGCATGTGTTCCCTGAGGTTACTTTGTGTTTTTGTTTGTTTGTTTTCTTTTTGGTTGTTGTTTGTTTGTTTTTTAATAATTATTTTATTTAAATTTATTTATTTATATATTTTAATTTGACCATAGAGGGACAGAGAGAGAGAAAGAGAGGAAAGTGAGAAAGCAAGCCTCCAGGTCTGGGACTAGAACTGTGGATGGCCATTAACCACCATGCCACCTGCTGGCTCCTAGTTTTGTTTTTTAGGCACCTGCCCCATTCTGGCACCTGGATCGCTGGAGTTTGGAGGGTGCAACTGGGGGGCTGGTCCTGTGAGAGATGCCCCCATCTCGTTCCCACAGGCTCACAGTGAGGCTGACACAGAACAAGGGGTTTCTGCTTCTTTCCTTGTCCTCCTGTCTTCCTTCCTAACTCCTCCTATTCTACTGAGGGGCAAAGACATTTTTTTTTTGCCATGGAGATGCCAGCCCTGGTCCCTACCACCTGACACTTGTTGCCCTGTGAGCACGGTGTTGTGTAGCCTTTTTCTACCAGAACTTGGACCATTTCCTGTCGACACCAAAATATTAGAAGAAATTGCAGTAGGGTCATTATCAGCCTACCTTTCTTCCTCTCTCCCTGCTTCCTTCCTTTCTTCCCCACCCCCTCCCATCTTTCTTCCCATCCTTTCCCTTATTCTATTCTCTGCATTTAATTTCAAGTTTACAATAACTTTTACCAAAAAAAAAAAAAAATTTCTCCCATGAGAGAGAAAGACAGAGAGAGAGAGAAGAACGCCACAGGATCTCACACCGAGACCCTCCCCTAGCCTCAGCTGCCCCACGTCATGGGGAGGGGCGCTCTTGCACACACCCAGGCTGTGCAGGGTGGCCCTGGAATGTGAATGGGGACCTTCGCCTGGGAGTCCAGTTGCATTACTGCTGCACCACCATCTGGCCCCGGAACTCTGGTTTGGAGCTAAGCAGTATATTGGGATTATTTATCACTTGTCTTTTCTCCCCACAAATTAATACCTTGAGGCACCATGGTCACAGACCTCCACGTTAACAATTTTACTATGGGATTAGGTCTTCCTCTGCTCTGCAGCAGCTCCTGGCGGCTAGTACTTTGTCCCATCAGTAAGTCCTGGTTGGCATGACTGTGCGGGGGCACCTTGTCTCTAAGAAGACGGGGTGTGTGGGCAGGGGCCAGGGAGAGATTGTGACCGAGTAGCTGAGTTTTGGTGGAACAGGAGATGCCTGGGCCTGCTGGCCTGTATCCCTGCTGTTTGCTTCCCTGGAAGGCTTCCGGACTCTGCAGTTGTGTGGGTGCCGTGTGTGGCCTGGGCCTTCTCCTCTGGCACACGCCTGAGGAGTGGCTGCCTGCAGCTCTCTCACGAGCCTCAGGACCGTCCTGCAGAGGGCCGTTGCGGGCCTTGGCAGAGGCCCGTGGTTCTCCTTAGAGCCAGCAGCTGGGATTGGTTCTCTGCCCCCAGGCTGCTGGCCATGGGTTAGCCCATTATCACCCTGGTATTGGCTCTCTGGGAAGGCTTCTGGGTGCAAGTGTGCCGTAGAACCTAGTGGTGGCTGCCATGTGGCACGCTGACCCCTGGCTGTCTCCACCTTCCCAGGCTGTGCTCAGCCAGGCTCCTTGTCCAAACCCAGGACCTCATTGGCAAAGCTGCTGCAGTGTTCAGAAATGAGTTTGAAAAACAGGGGAACTTCTGTCTCCTCAAGTCCTTTGGAAACCCAGAGCCTCCTCCCTTGCTGGCTTCACTGTTTTGCTCAACTCCACGTTCATGCAGCAAACAGGGGAGAGGGCAGAACGTCATGGAATACCAAGGGCCAAGAGACTATACACAGGGCACCTCAAGGCCTTGGAAATTGACAATGCCCCCAAAGCCATCGCTGACTCTTTCTGTGAATTGTCTCTGACTTCTCCAGGCCTAAGGTATTCAGACCTGGCAAGTGAGAACATCCTTTCACTCACTCGAAGGTTGTTATTTAGGTGAAAGGACCTAGGTAAGGTGGAAGGAGTTTGCAGATCAGAAGGAAGGAAGCACGTGGTTACTGTCACTGTGGATGCCATAGACTGCTCTTGACCTGGACTCCAGCTTTGGAGACTTCCTGGCTCCCTGACCACACCAACCTTCTTGCTCAAACTTCTTTCTTCCTTTCTTTCTTTTTTTCTATAGGGCGCATGCGCTCGCCCAAAATGGCCACACCACAATCCCTTCCCCTCCATTCTCTTCTCGGGATCCTGGGCACACACGCACATGCACCTGGCGTGAGTTTAAGACACCAGGTCTGAGACTCGAACCGCGGTTGGCTACATGGGAGTCCAGTGAGATAGCCAATACGCCAACTGCTGATCCCTCAAACACTTATTTTTTCTTTCCTTCCTCCCTGCCTTTACCTCAGCCATACACATCTAATTTCAGACCAATGCCATACTGAATAGATTTATTTATTTAGTTTTGGATTTTTGGCCATAGAGCACGTGTGCTCACCAGAGAAAAACAGGAGGAAAAGTGAGAAAGCACTCCCCACCCTGGTGGGGGAGCAATCCCTACACCTTTCAGGATTTTGGGCACACACGCATGTGTGCCTGGCATGACTCTCAAGCCATTTGGTCCAGGATTCAACCATGGTTGGCCATGTGGTTCAGTGCCTTAACCACCATACCACCTGCTGGGCCCACTTACTCTAACAGATTTAAGAAAATCCTAAAGTTACTAAAAACTTTTCGAAGTAAATTTTTATCAAAATACAGTTGAGCACAATTTAAGAATGCAAATAATACAAGCCAGTCAGAAGGCATGGAGGCCAAGGGGGCTGAATCCCATATGATCAACCGAATGGTTCAAGGCCTGGATTCAGTGGCTTGAATAACAAGCTGCGCATATATGTGTGTTCCCAAAATCCCAAGAGGAGCATAGAGAAGGGATTGCAGTGTGGTCAGCCCTCCTGGAAGGTGCTTTCTCATCTTCTCTCTCCTGTAAGAACATATGCCCTGTAGCAAAGGGGGAAAAAAAAAGGAGAGAAAGAAAGGATAGGAAAGAAAACAAGAATTCAAATAATCCTAACAAGTTTATAGTTAAAAACAAAAAAGACAGACAGTTCATCTTATTTAATGCCGAGCCAAGGGGTGTACTATTATGACATTTATTTTCTTTTTTAGTTTCCTGGGGCTAATTACTGCTCTTGCTTTCTTCTTTGCTTAGATTTCTTTGAACCTTTGGCTAAGTTTTCCCATATCCTCTGATAGACCAGAAATGTTTCTCAGTATAATTTTTCACTAAACATGTCTATTAGTCTCTTCATTCCACGTTTTCCCAGAGAGGGTGCTTCCAGAGCTATCCTCTAAGTCTTTGAGACCCGGGGCTCTCTGGGCCTCCTGGCAGTGTTGAGGATTGGGAAAGTGCAGAAGCTTGTGACGACCACATCTGTAACTCCACCTTGAGTCCTTGGCCCCACAAGGTGTTCACCCACCTGCCCTTACATTTTCCTTCAGAGGGCTTGGCCAACATTTCACTGTCTACCAAGAGGCAAGTGCAGTAGAGAGGAAGGAAACAGGTACTGTTCCAGCCGCCCCTCGGTATTTGTGGGGATTGTTCCAGAACGCCCAGTAGACATCAGAATCCACAAACACTCGAATCCTTCATGCCAATTGGCCTAGCGTTTGTGTACTTTAAATGACCTCTAGATTACTCACAACACCTGACATTGTGTAGATGCTGTGTAAATAGGTGTACTGTGTTGTTTAGGGAAGGACGACACGTTCATTACAGACACAATCCATGTTTTTCCCAAATATCTTCAAGGTTGGTTGAATCCACAGATGCAGAACCCCACATACAGACGGGGGGCTAGGCCCTACCAAGGCTTCAAGCTTCCATTTGCCAGTGATTGGGCAGAAGCACTTGGGCAGAATTCTGTGAGATTTGGTCAGGTCGTTGCTAGAGTACATTTATGGTGGCCCTGAATTTGCGCAGGCTCTCAAGGTCTACACTAACTCAAAAGAATGAATTAACTAGGAGGACACACAACCCTCCCGGCATCTCCCAGATCTTGTTATTCCATTCAGAGCCAGCCTTCTAAGTGGTCCACGTTCTCACCTGAAGCGAGTTCTGATGAGCTCCTGCCCCAGTATCAACTCTCCTTGGAAAATTCTTCCAGAATTTCCGCTATTACTGTGCTCACCTCCATCGCCCTAGACTGTTGTCAAAACTCACATTTCACACTTTAAACTACATCCGTTCTTCTCTGTGGGGAGAATACATATGTCCTGTTTTCTAGGGAGCAGGAGGGTGGAGGGGCATGGGAAGAACTCCCCACAGGGCCACAGCCACCGCGGTGTCAAGTGGGTGACAAGCACTCCACTGGCGGCCTTGTCTGGGGAGAGCAGTGCCAGGGGGCAGTGGGCACAGGGTCTAAGAGCAGGCCCCCGTCTCCTCTTCATCCTCGTCCCTCTGCCGCTGTTCTCACTCCCGAGTCAGCTGTGGAATACGTGGGCTTCTTTTCATGCTCTGGAGCAAAGGGCAGACAGCAGAAAGGACGGACTCTCAGCTCCTCGCCTTCGCCCCTGCCCACGGCATAGCCTGTGAGAGGGAAGAGCTCTAGTTTGAGCCGACTGGCACCCAGAAGGACCAGGAGAAAGTCCGATCTTGTTGACACAAGGACGCCAGCACCACCCTGTGGCACCTTGATAACACAGTCTGCTGGAAGTCCACAGACGCCACCGAGGTCTCCCCGGACAGGGCCGGCTGGACCAGAGGCTTAGTTCATGTCTGGAATTGTGGAGCCCCAGCCCCTTCTGGGGGTCTCCCAGCTGGCTAATTAGCCCAGGAGGGAGGGCCTACCCTCCAGTTCAAACTCCCCTGTTCCATGAAGTGGAGAATTCAGGGAAGGGGTAGCCAGAGCTGATGAGATCTGGGCTCCGTAGGACGTCCTGGCGACCCCCATTCTATATAGATACTGTGTCCTCCCTCTGGCCTTCCCTCCATCTCTTCCACCTCCCTCTCCTCTCTCTCTCTCCCTTCCTTGTCCCCTTTGTTTCTCTGTCTCTGGTGTTCTCCACACACAGCTCTCCTTTCACAAATCAAGCAAACATGAAAACAATGAGGCAGGGGCCAGCCAGTGGTATGGTGGTTGAGGCACCTGGTTCCCACATGGCCCACTGTGTGGTTTGAGACCTGAACCAGGAGGCTTGAAAAAACATGCTGGCATATATCCGTGCTTGCCAAAATCCCAAGGGGAGAATGGAGGAGGAGGGATGGGATGGTGGCATGGCCATCCACCTGAGGGGAGGGGGTGTGATTTCTCATTTTGCCTCTCTTTGGTGAGAGCATGCACCCCACAGCAATTTTTTTTTTTAGAGGTTTTTGCTATAGGGTTTTTGCTCTGTCGCCAGAAAGACAGAGACAGACAGAGAGATAGAAAACAAGAAATCACCCCCCAGGGGGGATGGCCATGCCACAATCCCTTCTCCATTCTCCTCTCAGGATCTTGGGTGGGCTTGCATGCACATGCACCTGGCGTGAGTTTAAGCCACCGAGTCCGGGACTCAAACCATGATCGACTACATGGGAGTACAACGACATAGTCATTAGGCTAACTGCTGGTCCCTCCACAGCAAATTTTTAAAAAATTGTATTTTATAAACATGCTTCTACATCATAGAAAAGAAATGGGAATGGTTGCTTAAAAATCTACACCAAGGGCCGGACAGTGGTACAGTGGTAAAATGCAAAGTTCTGTGCAGGTGACTCACATGGGACGTCCCAGAACCACATCCGGGGACCGCCCTGAGTACACCCGACATAGACGCACCCATGACCTGGAGCCGGGTCAAGCTGAGGGTGGATCGCTGCATCGAGACCCTGTGGGGATGTTGTCTCTCTCTCTCTCCTTTTCTCACTCATGGATTAAATAAATAAACTTAAAATCTCATCATATGGATCTGTTACAGTTTAACAAATCCCCTATCATTGGACATACTGTATATTGTTTCCAGTTCTTTGCTATTTCCAATGCTGCTTTAAATATCCACGGACAAGGAACCAGCCGGTGTGTGCTGGTTAAAGCAGCTGGAGCCCATGTGGCCAAGTGCACATTTCGAGTCCTGGACCTGGTGGCTTGAAGAACACATTCGGTGCATGTGCACATGTGCCCAAAACACTGAGAAGAAGGAGGGATGCAGAAGGGACTGCGACGTGACCCCACGCAAGGTGCTTTCACTCCTCTTCTCTCTCTTTCTGTCTGTCTGTCTCTCCAGTGAGCATACTTGCCCTCTGGCACATTTAAAAAGAGAGAGAGACTAAAAATAAAGACATCCTTAAGAAAGAAAACTTTTCCTTGCTGGGTCTAGTCACGTGCTGGTAAACTTCCTCGTTTCAAAGGCTGCGGTGTGATACCTGCTGCTTCTGACCGGGTGAGCCGTGGAGCACAGCTTGGGTCTTGAAGTGGGAGAGGTTTTTGCGAATGTCGCAGACACCAGGGCGTTTGGCTCAGGAATGTAGTCTGGGCGTCTTCCAGGCACGGGCGCTTGTGCCAGGCTGGCAGGTTCTCAGCGTGGCCGGGCCCCTGTCTCCCCTGGCTTCTGAGAGCTTTGTCTCTGCCATGGGGGAAGGAAACCGTCTAGGTCTAGAAATACGCCAGAGCACCAGATCGATGTGAGAAAAGGAAAAGTCTGGAATCAGGAGAGGTTAGCACTCAAAAGCAACCCACCACTGTCTAGTTTTCCTCTCGGACCGTTTTACAGGTGGGAGAGACGGGAGCCCAGAAAGCTTCGTTACCTGTTGGGAAGTGTTAGAGATGGGTCTCAGCAAAGCACCCAGAGTCCAGACGGTTCTGGGCATCCCACCGTCTCCCCAGTCACTGTTTGGTACAAACATCCCATTTTTAGGTATGCATGAAGATAGGAAAAGTCAAGCATTGGATGAAATGGAAACCACTGAGGGAGCTAGGGAAATGGAGCCCAAATGCTCTATGGCAAAGATATGCCTAGAAAGTTCTGGCATTTTCCTTCCTTTAGTTTTTGGGGGAGAGCCTTTTCCCCCAAATTAATGATTTTTTAGCATAAAGGACAACAATTTTTAGGACTTCATGATAATGGGAATGATTTCTTTTGCCATCAGGTTTGGCCTGATTTGGTTAAACTAAAAATTAAAAACAAAACTAAACCTTCTGAGAAAATCCTTTAAAATGGTTACCTTGTAACTCCATACAAAAAAAATGGCTTTTTAGGGGACCAGTAGGTGACATAATGCTTACTTATGTCACTGGACTCCCACATGGCCGACCACAGTTTGAGTCCCAGACCTGGAGGCTTAAAATTCACACTGGCACATGTGCATGTATGCCCAAAATCCCAAGAAGAGACTGGAAGAGAAGGGAGTGCAGCTTGGTTATCCCCCTGGGGGTGATTTCTTTCTTTCTGTCTCTCTGGTGAACATATGCACCCCATAGCAAAACTCTCTCTAAAAAACAAAATGGTATTTAGGAGCCAGCTGGTGGTGTGGTGGGTAAGGTACTAGACTCCTGCATGACTGACTCCAGGGTTCAAGTCTCAGACTGGCAGCTTGAAAATCACACCAGGCAACTGTGCCTGGGTGCCCGAAATCTTGAGAAAAGAATGGAAGAGAAGGGATTGAAGGGGTGAGTTCTTATTTTCCTTCTCACTGTCTCTCCCTGGTAAGCAAGCTTTATGGCAAAAAAAAAAAAAAAAAAAAAAAAAAAGGTGTTTGAAATTTGTTAATCTACTTATGTGCTAGATACTGTTCTAGATTCTGGGGATACAGCACTGAGCGAAACATACGAAAAACCTAAAAGCCTTGCCCATCCAGAAATAGTCGTAGAGTGGATAAAATATTAGACGTGCATCAGCTGGCAATTTGTAGTTACAGTCTAAATAAATTCAACTTTAAATGTTAACCATCAAACACCACAGTGTTAAATGAAAATAATGTAACTGTTAATACATTTTCTAGTTCTTTAACAAGAGTTTGGAACTATGACACTGGATAAAACTATTTTATATATTTATATGTCTATTTCTCTTTTTCATAAAACAACGGGGCCAACAGATGGTGCAATGGTCAAGGCCCTGGGCTCCCAGGAGATTTTAATCTCTCTCAATCCAAAACTGATCTAGTGGACGATAAGAATGTAGGAGATCCAGACCAGCAGGCAGTATGGCGGTTAAGGTGCTGGATCCCACACCGTTGACTGTACAGTTTGAGTCCCAGACCCGGTAGCTCAAAAAATCACACTGGGCATTGCGTGCGCATGCCCAAAACCTTGAGAAGAGGAATGGAGGAGAAGGGTTGTGGCATGGCCATGTCCCCTGGGGGTGTGGTTTCTCACCTTCCCTCTCTGTTTCTCTCTGTCTCTTTCTGAGGAGTATATACATCCTATGGCAAAAAAAAAAAAAAAAAAAAAAAAATCTAAAAATAAAAAACAAGAAAGAAAAGAAAGAGAAAACTTAAACATACAAATTTGATCTGTCCCAGTCTTAAGTTTTCTAGAAATTTTACTCCTTCAAAAGGGAATTCTAGGATGTAAATTAGCTTTTGGGTCAAAATCTTCTGGAACAGTAGACACTTGTTCTCAGAGGCTGAAGGATTCTAGTCAGAATTCTTTGGTTCTAAGGAACAAAATACCATTTGAGGGTGCTCAAGAAAAGAAGCCTTGGGCCAGGAATTGACATGGTGGTCAAGGGGCTGCATCCCGCATGGCTCACTCCGCTGTTCAAATACCAGACCTGGCAGCTTGAAAAGCATGCCAGGCACTTGTGTGTGCATGCCCGAAATCCCAAGAGGAGGATGGAGAAGAACAGATTGTGGCATGGCCATACTCCCTGGGGGGTGATTTTATACTCTCTCTGTCTCTGTACATGTCTCTCTCCCATGAGTACACATGTCCTATGGCAAAAATATATTTAAAAAAAAAGAGAGAGAGAGAGAAAAGAGAAAAAAGAGGTGTTTGTGTGTGTGTGTGGGGGGGGTAGGGGGCGTACGGCTTTGTTTACCCATAGCAAAATCTGTAGGCCAGAGCCCAACTGGATCTCACTGAGACAAAGATGGGAAACCCGAGTGTCTGTCAGGAACAGCCTCTCCCCACTCTCTTTCTCTCCCTCTCTCCCTGTTTCCCCCACCCCGAGTGGCTTCACAGCTTTTCTAGTGCATGTGCTCTCTCTCTTTCCGCCCCCTGAATTTCTCTGTGTGATTTCAATTTCTCCTCTCCCCAGATCTCACCTTGCTCACGAGCCATCATGGACGCCTCCACCTCAGTTCTGCCTGGCCCTTCAATGGCAGTGTGGCCACCGGCATCATTTGAGCATCTCCCTTTGGTGGCTCTTAGTTTAAATTCTGAAGAGAGAATTTGACTAGTCTGCCTCCTTTCCTCGAGCCAGACACACGAGCTGTAGAGTGCCGGCTGGTGTATGGATGGTCTCTTCTTGGTTCAGACGTCACTTCTCATCCCATTGCTGCCGCCAGAGTCAGATGATAGAAATGACCATTGGGGGGGCCGGCAGGTGGCCACATGGCCGACTGCAGTTCAAGTCCCGGATCTAGTGGCTTGCTTTCTCACTTTTCCTCTTTCTCTGGTCAAAATTTAAAATAATAATAATAAATTGAATAAATAATTCTTAAGGAAAAAAAAGAAAAGGCATTGCATTTGAGTAATTTTCAGGCTGAGCTCAGGGTGGAGGATCAGTCAGGGAACTCTTGTTGGCAAATTTCTGCTCAAAGGGACCAAGGGATGAGCTCAGTATAGATCGTGGGAGTTTGGTTTAATCAATCTCCAGAGAACGGCAGAGTTACAGGAAAGGACATAAGGCAAACCATTAAGCTCAAAGTGTCCCTCTTGTCAGAGAGAGCCGAGCAGAGAATTCCACCTCGGAAGTCCAAATGGGCTGATGAGAAAACTGAGAACAGGAGGAGGGCCAGTTAGAAGGCCCGGCGCTTCGATCAAGTGGGGTAACATGCAGATTTGCAAAGCCAGCGATCAGCATTCCCTGTGCCAATGCTGAGGGGGTGAACGAGTTGTTGAGTGTGCAGACTTTGGGGTCTGAGAGACACTTCTAGAGTTGCACGATTTGGTCAGTCTCAGTTTCCTCATCTGTAACATAGAGGTTGCCTCTTCTTTCCGAAATTCTCTTTAACCTGGCTCAACACTGCTCTGCTGAGGCTGAGGGCTAACATCTCTAGGAAAGATGGTACTTAAATCAAAATTCACATTAATTTTTTTTATGACAGATTTTTGTTGTAAGGCTTGTGTGCTTGCCAGAGAGACAGAGACAGAGAGAGGCAGCAAGACAGAAAGGAAGAAATCACGCCCCAGGGAGATGGCCACACTGCAATCCCTTCTTCTCTATAATCCTCTTGGGACTTTGGGCATGTACACACATGCATCTGGCACGAGTTGTAAGCCGCTGGGTCTAGGATTTGAACCACAGTTGACTACGTGGGAGTTCAGTGACATAGCCACTTTGCCATCTGCTGGTCCCAACATTAAATTTTTGAAAGATTTCTAACATAGGGCACATGGGCTTGCCAGACAGAGACAGAGAGGGGTGGGGAATGAGAAATCATCCACAGAGCAGATGGACTCACCGTAATCCCTTCTCCTTCATTCTCCTCTCAGGGCACATACACACAAGTGCTGGGTGTGATTCTGGAGCCTCCAAGTCCAGGGCTTGAACCATGGTCTCCTATGTGAGAGTCCAGCACTTAACCACTACGCTACCTGCTGGCCCCAGCAAGTTTAATTTCTTTTTTTTTTTCCTTCTTATTTATTTATTTATTTATTTATTTATTTATTTATTTATTTTTGCTATAGGGCACGTGCGCTCGCCAGACAGACAGAGAAAGACAGAGAGACAGAAAGCAAGAAATCACCCCCCAGGGGGGATGGCCACGCTGCAATCCCTTCTCCTCCATTCTCCTCTTGGGATCTTGGGCATGCACGCACACGTGCCCAGCATGAGTTTTAAGCCACCGGGTCTGGGACGCGAACTGTGGTCGACTACCTGGGAGTCCAGCGACATAGCCATTACGCTAACTGCTGGTCCTAGCAAGCTTAATTTCTAAATGAGAAAAATTTTATTCAATTGGCTTAATTTTTGATAAGGTGCAATAAGCACCTTAAGTAAAAGATGTTCATACCAAGTGAGGACTTGAGTAAAGACTCCCTAACAAACTGCTGGTGGTGTAACCAGGAGAAAAGTCACCATTATGTGTTCCGTATACTCCAGAGAAGCTTCTGTATATGTGCCCCAGAAGGTGTGCACAAAAACGTTCTGGGCAAGACGGTTTACAACACCAAACTGGAAATGACCAGATGTCCACCAACAGGAGAATGGATAAATAAAAGTATTGTGTTTTCATACAGTGAAATAGTATAGAGTCGTGAAAATTAAAACACTCCAAATACATGCAACAAAGTAGAAGATCTTAGAAACATAAAGTCGACTGATATCTAAAAAGTAAGTAGTGCTGGCCAGCCAGGTGGTATGGTGGTTAGTTAGGTGACTGGATCCCATATGGCCAGCTGCGTGATTTGAACCCTGGACCCAGCATACTGGTGCATGTGTATGTATGGCCAGATCCCAAGAAGATAACAGATGAGAAGGGGTTACAGTGTGGCCATCCCCCCAGAAGGTGATTTCTTACTTCCCCTCTCTCTCTCTCTCTCTCCAGCAAGCGCATGTGCCCAATAGCAAAACTGAAAAGACAAAAAAGGTACATAGTAGATTACATATAGTATGATACAGTTTTTATAAACTCAAAATCAAGCCAGACACAACAATGTATTTTTTTAAAGAATTATTTTCTTTTCATTTATTTATTTATTTATTTATTTATTTATTTATTTATTTATTTTAATTTGACCAGAGAGGGACAGAGTGAGAGGGAAAAGGAAAGAGGGAGAAAGTGAGAAAGCAAGCTGTCAGGCCCAGGACTTGAACTACAATTGGCCATATGGGAGTCCAGCATCCTTAACCACCATGCCACCTGCTGGCCCCCACGACCATGTATTTTTAAAGGATATATATAGAAAATAAAATTACTCTTAGAAGATAGCATTGTTTTTTAGATTATATTAATTGTCATTATTTATTTTTATTTGTTTATTTTATTTTATTTTTGAAGTTGACTAGAGAGAGAGAAAGAGATGGCAAGTGAGAAAGCAGGCTGCCAGGTCCAGGACTTGAACCTTGGTCAGCCATGTGGGAGTCCAGCTGCCTTAATCACCACACCACCTGCCAGCACTACTTTCGATTTCTTGTTGCTTTTATGATTTGTCATAAAGATAGTATTATTGGGACCAGCAGTTAGTGTAATGGCAATGTTGCTGGACTCCCATGTAGTTGACCGTGGTTCGATTCCCAGACCCGGTGGCTTAAACTCACACTGGGCGCGTGTGCGTGTGTGCCCAAGATCCCAAGAGGAGAATGGAGGAGAAGGGATTACGGTGTGGCCATCCCCCCAGGGGGTGATTTCTTGCTTTCTGTCTCTCTATCTCTCTCTATCTGTCTGGAGAGCCCACGTGCCCTATAGCGAAAAACCTCTCCAAAAAAAAAAAAAGGAGCATTATTAATAATAGCCAAAAGATGAAGACAAACCAATAATTTTATTTATTTCTTCCATCAGAGAGACAGAGAGACAGTTACCCCCAACAGGGTCTTTGTGCTGTGATCCACCTCCAGCCTTAGTGGCTCAGAGTACCGGCACATGTGTGGGTGCTTGGTGTGCACAGGGAGGCCTTGCAGAGCATAGTGTCAACCCTGCAGCACCAGCTGGCTCCCTGGTCCCCAGCAGTGGCTTTCAACTGATGAATGAATCAATAAAATGTGGTATATCCATATAATGAAATGTTATTCAGCAGTAAAAAGAAACAAAGACCTAACCTGTCACAATGTGAATGAACCTTGAAAACTAGTGAAAGAAGCCAGTCATGAAAGAGTACATTCTATTATTCCATTTACATAAAACTGCAGAGTAAGTAAATCCACAGAGACAGGAAGTAGATTACTGGTTGCCTAGGTGGGTGGTGGGCAGACACAGAGAGATGGGGAATGACCACTAATGGGTACAGAGTTTTATTTGGGAATGATGAAAACGGGCTGGCAAGACATTTATGGGACACAGAAATGGATTATTATCTATTGAGGATAACATGTATAGTATCCTTAACTAGACTGGCATGAAGTGTATTCATTATGGGTAAATTCACTTTACAAGCTAAGCAATATAGAGAATTTTTTTTTTCCAAGAGAAGCAGTTTTAACTTTAATAAATAAAAGAAATGCTAAGGAACTTTGCTTAAAACTTAAAACCAGGAAACAGGTTAGGATTCTGTTCAAATCATAGGCACATGAACCTATCAACAACTCAAGACAGGACAAAAATCCTTAAAGCCAGAAAGCAAAGCCTAGAAGAAAATCAGTAATGTTTTAATCAAAAGTCATAAAATGCAATTTCACCAGTTTAATCTCATGTACTCAATCTATCTTCTGTTGTGGTTCAATCTTCCCGATTAAATTCTAGGATATAATATTCAGCTCCATTAGTGTCCATATGATTAAGTTGGTAATTTTCTTAGTTTTTGAACTCTTATTTCTGTATGTCTGTATTTAATTTTCCTGGTATAGCACTCCCTTGAGAACTTCTTGGAGATCCGGTCTGGTGTTGATAAATTCTTTCAGGTTTTGTTTATCTGAGAATGTTCTTGTCTTTTCTTCATATATGAAGGATAATCTTGCCAGGTACAGTATTCTTGGTTGAAATTGGTTTTCCCTGAATACTTTGAATATATTTTCCCATTGTTTCCTCACTTGCATTGTTTCTGATGAGAGGTCTGCTGTTAGCCTGATGGGATAGCCTTTGTAGGTAATGTGACATTTCTCTCTTGCCAATCTTAGTATCTTGTCTTTGTCTTTGTGGTTTTGGTCAATCTGGCTATAATATTTCTTGGAGAAGATCTTCCTGGGTTGATTCTATTTGGGGTCCTTTGTATTTCTTGGGACTGGATCTTTGAGTGCCTCTATAGGTTTGGAACGTTTCCTACAGGATTTCATGGGATAGATTATCAATGCCCTTATGAGTCTCTTTATCTTCTGGGATGCCAATTATCCGGATGTTTGGATGTTTGATGATATCTAGTATTTCTTGTATATTATTCTCATTTTGGGGGGCCATTTTCTCAGTTTTAATGGTGGATTTTTCTAGGCCAGCAATCTTCTCTTCTATGTCTGAGATTCTATTTTCTGTATGATCTAGTCTGCTTTTAATACTTTCAAGGGAGATTTTGACTTCCTGTATTGTAGCCTTCATCTCTAACAGGTCCATTTGATTCTTTTTTAAAGTGTGTAATTCCTCTTTTAGATCTTGCAAGAATTTCCTCACCTCCTGGAACTCATCAGCTCCTTTCTCCTGCCTCTTCCACAGTCCATTGTCTCTCTTCTCTTCCGTCTCTGTTAGCTTCATCATTATGAATATTCTAAATTCTTTATCAGACATTTCCATGATTTCCATTGAACCATCTGTGGATGAAGAGAAGTTATTCTTTTCCCTTGGATGAGGGAGAGGTATTTTCTTGCTTTCCCATATTTCTTGTGACCCACTAGAAATGTGATGATTTATAACCATCTCGTGGGTTTTTTTTTTTTTTTTGTAATTCTTGAAGTTCATTCTGTGCATTCAGGACCATGCAGAAGGAGGTAATCTGGAATCTCTTTGCCATTTTTGTCCCTTTGTGCAGCAGATTCAGTGGATATTGAGAAATATATTAACCCCAATAGTATTTGGATGTTTGACTATGGTTCCCTTAGTTCCGTCTAGAAACACAGTGAATGGAGATTGAGCAGTAGAGTGATGAGATAAAAGAAAAAGAAAAGAAAACAGAGAGAGAGAAAAAAAAAAAAAAACAAAGAGACAAAGAGAAAAAGAAGGAAAAAAAAAACACAACCAAAAAATTTACTTCTTTATTTTTTTAAAAAGCAAAAAATAACAAAACGCATGGTGTGAAATCACTAGTTCTCAGGAGCCATGGAGGAGTCTTCTTCTGAAGGCCTGCCCCTTGTCTCTCCTGGATATGGGAGGGGGAAAGGTGATTATTAGCAAGATAAAGGTGGGACTAAAAGCCAAGAGAATATGTTACCTTATAAAATTTTAAAAAAGAAAAATTACAAAAAAATGAGAAGACGGAGATAGGGCAGAGAGAAACAGAGAGATGGCTAAAGGGGCTCCCTACCATTCGAATTTGTGGGCTGGGGGCTGAATTATCAGTAGAAAATCTTTATTTCTCTTTTTTTCCCTGAAATCACTAGTTCTCAGGAACCAAAAGGAGTCTTCTTCTGAAGGCCTGCCCCTTGTCTTTCCAGTCAAGTTTGTGGGCTGGAGGCTGAATTATCAGTAGGAAATCTTCATTTCTCTTTTTTCCCTGAAATCACTAGATACATATAGCAATTGAATGTATAAAATAAATCAAAATTGGGAACCAGCAGTTAGCGTAATGGCTATGTCGCTGGATTCCCATGTAGTCGACTGCGGTTCGCATCCCAGACCCGGTGGCTTAGAACTCATGCCGGGCGTGTGTGCGTGCATGCCCAAGATCCCAAAAGGAGAATGGAGGAGAAGGAATTGCGGCGTGACCATCCCCCCTGGGGGGTGATTTCTCGCTTTCTGTCTCTATGTCTCTCTCTGTCTGTCTGGTGAGCACACGCGCCCTATAGCGAAAAAACCTCTCAAAAAAAAAATCAAAATTAAATTAAGAAAGAAAATGTGTTAAAATTAATGAAGGCGATGGTCTCACAACCCTATGACCATATTAAGAATCTTTGAATCATGTATATTAAATGAGCGAATTGTTTGTTATATAAATTATATCTTGATACAATTGTCCAAAAAGTAATGAGTAATAGACATGATAGGAAGGGAGTATTTCTGGGGCTGGGGAACACTCAAGGTAGCCTCTCTAGAGTTAGGAATGTTCTAGTTGTAAAGTCTCTATATCTGGGTATTGGGGGATTCATTGGAGTTCTTGATTTTTAGAAAACATATATAACTTCCATATGTGTTGCATATATTGTTTTGTAGGTGTCTAATAATTAATTATACTTTTTTTTTTCAGTTTTTGCTGTAAGATGCGTATGCTTTGCCAGAGAGAGAGAGAAAGTGAGGGATCAGCAGTTAGCGTAATGGCTATGTCTCTGGACTCCCATGTAGTTGACCGCAGTTTGTGTCCCAGACCCGGTGGCTTAAAACTCACACTGGGCGCATGTGCGTGTGTGCCTAAGATCCTAAGAGGAGAACGGAGGAGAAGGGATTGCGGCATGGCCATCCCCCCGGGGGGTGATTTCTCACTTTCTGTCTCTATGTCTCTCTCTGTCTGTCTGGCAAGCGCATGCACCCTATAGCATAAAACCTCTCCAAAAAAAAAGAAAAAAAAAAAAGAAAGTGAGAAATCACCACCCAGGGGAAATGGCCACACCACAGTCCCTTCTTCATCCTCCACTTGGAATTTTGGGCATGCATGTACATGTGCCCAGTAAGTTTCTTTTTATCTTTCTTTTTAAGAATTATTTATTTATTTTTATTCATTATTATTATTATTATTTAATTTGTCCAGAGAGAGAGAGAAAGGAAAGTGAGAAAGCAAGACACCAGGTCCTGGACTTGAACTGCAGTCAGTCATATGCGAGTCTAGCACTTTAACCACCATGCCACCTGCTGGCCTCCAGCATGTTTTCAAGCTACTGGGTTTGAGTCCGGGACTAGAACTACACAGTTGGCCTTGTGGGATCCAGTGCCTTAACCACCTGCTGGCCTCATAATAAAAATTTAATATTTAATACAAAGTGTATAAAAGGACATATCATAAAGGTCTCACTTCCAGCCTCCCAGTTTCCTGCCCTGAAGTCTTCATGTTTACAAACATGACACGCGTGTGCATATTCAGTAGCAACAGCACCCTGTTGCACACACTACTTCACAAACCTAACGTGCTTTGGAGAATGTCCCAATCCTTTACCCAGGTTAGCCTTGCTTACGTAATGGCTGTAAGTCCTATTTGGGAAGAATGGACATTCTGGAGTCAAACTACCTCGATTGTCCTCACAGCTTCCATCTCTGCCTTGTTCAGATCCGTGAAGCGAAAAGGCCACCTCATAGACAGCGTACCCTTCCGTCACCCTCTCCTCCCTACCCCGCATTGTATTTCTTCCTACCTAACCTGGCCTAACTTGTGTGCGTTTGTTTGTGTTCGATTGTTTGTTATTCACCTTCCGCACTAGAAAGCAAGCTCTATGAGGACTTTGTTCCTTTGCCATGCAGGGTGTGTTGCAGTAGTCACACAATAAATATTTATTAAATGATTAAACAACTACACGAATTAACTAGTTAATGCTCCTTTGAAATGCCAGCTCCGTGATAGGACTAGCTGTACACTCTTGAGCAAGTTATTAAATTTCTCTTCCCCTCAGTTTCATCTATATAATAGCCTAATAATAGCCATGAGGATGAAATGAATTTATATATCCAAAACAATTAGAACAGGGCCTGGCACACAGTAATACTCATTATATGTGGGCTTTTACTATTAAAGCATCCCAACACAGGGATGCACACTAGTTTCCACTTAAGTTGTTTATAATGGGACCACAATGAGAATTTCAAACATAATGCCATTTCGCATGTGAGCCAGCCTTTAGTTTTTTCTAGTAATTGCCTAAGTGTGTGTGTGCTTGCCAGAGAGAAACAGAGAGTTAGAGAGAGAGAGAGGGAGAAGGAGAAAATACCCCCTCCATGGGCCCTGGTCAGACTGCAGCCCCTTCTCCATTTCCCCATCCTGTTGGAATTCTGGGCACACATGCACACACGTCCGGCATGTTTACCAAGCTCCCAGGGCTGGGATTTGAGCCATGGTTAGCCATGTGCGATCCTTTTAACCACTAGGCTATGGGGCTGGCACTGAACAATTCTCTCTGTGGGTTGAATTTCTGGAAGTGAAATTGCCGGGTTCAAGGGCACATGCATTTTTAACTTTGAGGGCCAATGCCAAGGTGAAGAGATAAATAATGAAGAGCAGAACTGGACCACACCGAAAGGTGCTGCTCCCTAATGCTCCACGCTTACTTAAGTCCCCAGACGGCGTGACCGAATCTCCAGAGCCTGGTGGCAGCAGTTCCTTCTGCAAGTGTGATCTGCAAAGTCCCTGCAGATTCTGAAAATTGCAAAATGTTCCATACTCCTCCTGGCTAAGTGCCAGGCAGAGCTGCAACGCAAAAGTGCAAACTGGAAATATTCCATATTTCAAAAGGAATTTTTAAATTTCATTTCATTTTATTTTTATTCATTTGTTTATTTTTATTTGACCAGACACACACACACACACACAAACACACACACACACACACAGAGAGAGAGAGAGAGAAAGTGAGAAAGCAAGCCAGCAGGTCCGGGACTCAAACCTTGGTTGGCCATGTGGGAGTATCCGACGGCGTGACCGAATCTCCAGAGCCTGGTGGCAGCAGTTCCTTCTGCAAGTGTGATCTGCAAAGTCCCTGCAGATTCTGAAAATTGCAAAATGTTCCATACTCCTCCTGGCTAAGTGCCAGGCAGAGCTGCAACGCAAAAGTGCAAACTGGAAATATTCCATATTTCAAAAGGAATTTTTAAATTTCATTTCATTTTATTTTTATTCATTTGTTTATTTTTATTTGACCAGACACACACACACACACACAAACACACACACACACACACAGAGAGAGAGAGAGAGAAAGTGAGAAAGCAAGCCAGCAGGTCCGGGACTCAAACCTTGGTTGGCCATGTGGGAGTATCCAGCGTCTTAACCACCATGCCATCTGCTGGTCGTCAAAATATTCCATTTTCTATCTGACAGATAGTAATGGGGAGAAATACTGTTTTAATATTTTAAAACTGAAATTCAATTTTTGCTTCACATTGCAGTGCTTTATATTTCAGACTTTTTGGAAGGTTATGTGGTGTAAAATTTTTTAAATGTGCAGCATACCTTAAAAAAAAATGTGTGGTCGATCATTTGAACCCTCCCTATACAAATTAAACTTTTATATAATGATTGGGGTGGGAGGTGGGTCAAGAAATATTGTATTTTTTTTTTAACTTTATTGGCTCTTTTTTCCTGTTGAGTCTAGTCAATAATCCACATTCTACCGCCACTCAAATGTCAAAATGTTTCAAAAATATAAAAAAAAAGAAGAAATGAATAGAAGTGTCCTTGTTCTTTAAATTATTTCTGTGTTACCCTGAACTGTAAGTGAACCCTCCTTGCTTATAAAAGAAGCAGCTGTTCATGCAGTTGAAACCATGGTTCATTACAAGCTGACCTCGAATTCAGGAGTAAAACTTCCTCTATTTTACTACGACTATTCAGACAGGGACTGGAGATAAACAATCATCAAAATCAGGATGAAACTTGACTGGGAAACCCTCTATGTTCTTTGGCAGAATTATAGCGGCGCTGGGATTGCCAGGAGTTAGACAATGTGAAATGACCCTCAAACATTCCCTTCTGAAACCCAGTGGGCCCGGCTGCCAAGTTCCAGCAGACAAAGGCTGATTGTAACGACTTCTTAAGCATATACTTATAGAAACATTAATTATCACCAAGCCTATTTTAAACATTTATGGAGTGTGGAGATGAAAGGGCCCTTTTATATCCATTTTTATATTCCCCCTTGCGAGAAACTATGATTACAGTGGGTTTATTTTTTATTTTCCTCCTAGGAAATTCTCATTTCTAGGTCTCATTCCTAAAATACTAAGCTCGTCTTGAGGCTTGCCTGCTAATCAAGTTGTGGGGAATTTAATTGGGTAAGTGGGTACGAAGACAGAGTCAGGACGGTGACTCCACTGTCGCGTGGGAGGTATAGGCACCACAGTGTGGAAATCACCCATTTTGGAAATAAGGACCTTCCGTTTGCAATGGGACCAGGGAAAGGCAATTCTAGAGTGAATGGGAAGGTCTGAGCAGTGATTCTCAGAGTTCATCAGTCCAGCTGCTTTGGGAACGCACATTCCGTGGCTGGTCTGTGGCGCAGTGATCAAGCACTGCTTGGGAGAAGCTGGGTCCCACATGGTGACCATGGTTTGAATCCCAAGCCTAGTCTGCCTGAAACATGCCAGGCATGTGTGCAGGTGTCCAGGATGCAACAGGCTTGAAGACTGGAGGAAGGAGATTGCCCCGTGACCAGACCCCAGAGGGGCGCACACCTCTCTCTCTCTCTCTCTCTCTGTCTCACGTACACGTGTTCTATCATGAATGAAGAGGAAAATACACACTCCTGAAGCATTTGATCCAGTGTGTCTGGAGCAGAGCTGAGGGAACCTGGTTTTCACCCTCAACCCTGGTGACTTGGAAGCAGGTGGCTTGAGGCCATACTTTGAGAGGACATCAGCTTGAAGATTGATTCACTCCCTGTCTTCAAAGGACCTTCAGCCATGTGTCTCCTCAGCCCATGTTTATTTTCCCTGTCTCCAGAACCCAACCCTGCCGCTGCCTCCCCAGGCTCCTCCATGGCACCCTGCACCATGTGCTAAAGCTGGCTTCAGAAATGGTTTATGGCAGGGGCCAGCAGATGGCGTGGTGGTTAAGGCACTGGACTCCCACATGGTTGACCACGGTTTGAGTCCTGGAGCTGGTGTGGCTTGCTTTCTCATTTTCCCTCTCTCTGGTCAAATTAAAATAAATTAATGAATAAATAAAACTGAATAAATAATTCTTTTAAAAAAAAAGAAAGAAAGAAAGAAATGGTTTGTGGTGGATTGTGTGCAAGGGTCTCTTTTTGAGGCCGCCCTTGAAGAATGCTTTGACTTCTTGAAGTCGATTGTAATTCTGTAAGGAGTCATGGAAAAAAGAGGAGAGAGAAAGACAGAGGTCACAGGTCCACTACCCCCACACCCCACAGGGAGTAAATGTCCTTGGCATATAGGATGCCGAGCTGGGCCAGGTGAGAGAAGGATGGACCCTGGGCTTGCCTGGCAGGGCACAGTCTAGATGAGGAACCCTGTTCAGAAAGCGAGGCTGTGTGAGGAAATCTCACAGCTACCCTAATCCCACTGAGCCTGCAGACGTGCTCTGCTCAGCTCCCAGAGCCCGCTCCGCTCCATGCTCTTTCCTTGTACCCCCATTTCTGGGCCTAGAGAACATGTCTGTCAGTTCTTCCTTTTCTTCTGTGCGCACGTGAACACAGATCATCGGAAATCCAAAATACTGTGTCAGGAGGCCTTGCGTCGCGGCCAGAGGCCGGTCTACCTGATTTCACAGAGTCTGAAAAGCACCCTGGGCCAGACCAGCACATCGACCTTTCAGCTTCCAGCTTTCCGCACACGATGCCGGTGTTCAATCAAGTAGAAGCGAGTGACATCACCTTGAAACGATCTTTCCCAATAGTTCCAAGACCAATTGATTCCAATTTAGGGTTGAGGGGGGACTGCTATTTATTAAATGCCCACTCTGCACCGCGCGCCTTGCGTCTTTATCACTTTAAATCCTAACAAAAGCCCTGAAAGCTCAGCATTATTTTCTATTGCAGGGGTGAAGCTTGGTGAGTTGTCCAAGCCTATACATGTCTGACTGGGATTTAAGACAACAAGGAACACATGCTTTTAATTTCTTTTTAAAAAAGAATGATGTATATTTACAAATATTATTTTTAATTTGACCAGAGAGAGAGAGATTTGACCAGAGAGAGAGAGAGAGGAGAGAAAGAAAGAAAGTGAGAAAGCAAGCCACCAGGTCTGGGACTCAAGCCACCATAAGCCATGTGAGAGTCCAGCGCCTTAATCCCCAAGCCACCTGCTCACCCTGCTTTTTATTTCTTGTTGCTTTTATGATCTGTCATACTCTGAAACACTTGCTGTAGCTGCACTTTGTGCCCATTTCAGGATGATACAGTAGAGGGCTTAAGAACTGAGCTCTGCAGACAGCGTGGGGCTCTGCCACTCTGACTACCAACCCCTGGCATGTCGCTTTCTGTATTCCTCTGAGTCCTGGAGCTGGTGTGGCTTGCTTTTTCATTTTCCCTCTCTCTGGTCAAATTAAAATAAATTAATGAATAAATAAAACTGAATAAATAATTCTTTTAAAAAAAAAGAAAGAAAGAAAGAAATGGTTTGTGGTGGATTGTGTGCAAGGGTCTCTTTTTGAGGCCGCCCTTGAAGAATGCTTTGACTTCTTGAAGTCGATTGTAATTCTGTAAGGAGTCATGGAAAAAAGAGGAGAGAGAAAGACAGAGGTCACAGGTCCACTACCCCCACACCCCACAGGGAGTAAATGTCCTTGGCATATAGGATGCCGAGCTGGGCCAGGTGAGAGAAGGATGGACCCTGGGCTTGCCTGGCAGGGCACAGTCTAGATGAGGAACCCTGTTCAGAAAGCGAGGCTGTGTGAGGAAATCTCACAGCTACCCTAATCCCACTGAGCCTGCAGACGTGCTCTGCTCAGCTCCCAGAGCCCGCTCCGCTCCATGCTCTTTCCTTGTACCCCCATTTCTGGGCCTAGAGAACATGTCTGTCAGTTCTTCCTTTTCTTCTGTGCGCACGTGAACACAGATCATCGGAAATCCAAAATACTGTGTCAGGAGGCCTTGCGTCGCGGCCAGAGGCCGGTCTACCTGATTTCACAGAGTCTGAAAAGCACCCTGGGCCAGACCAGCACATCGACCTTTCAGCTTCCAGCTTTCCGCACACGATGCCGGTGTTCAATCAAGTAGAAGCGAGTGACATCACCTTGAAACGATCTTTCCCAATAGTTCCAAGACCAATTGATTCCAATTTAGGGTTGAGGGGGGACTGCTATTTATTAAATGCCCACTCTGCACCGCGCGCCTTGCGTCTTTATCACTTTAAATCCTAACAAAAGCCCTGAAAGCTCAGCATTATTTTCTATTGCAGGGGTGAAGCTTGGTGAGTTGTCCAAGCCTATACATGTCTGACTGGGATTTAAGACAACAAGGAACACATGCTTTTAATTTCTTTTTAAAAAAGAATGATGTATATTTACAAATATTATTTTTAATTTGACCAGAGAGAGAGAGATTTGACCAGAGAGAGAGAGAGAGGAGAGAAAGAAAGAAAGTGAGAAAGCAAGCCACCAGGTCTGGGACTCAAGCCACCATAAGCCATGTGAGAGTCCAGCGCCTTAATCCCCAAGCCACCTGCTCACCCTGCTTTTTATTTCTTGTTGCTTTTATGATCTGTCATACTCTGAAACACTTGCTGTAGCTGCACTTTGTGCCCATTTCAGGATGATACAGTAGAGGGCTTAAGAACTGAGCTCTGCAGACAGCGTGGGGCTCTGCCACTCTGACTACCAACCCCTGGCATGTCGCTTTCTGTATTCCTCATTTCCCTTGGGTTAACAATGATAATAATAATAATGCTTAGCTCATAGGGTTTTTGTTTTTAGAATTATTTTATTGAACTTTATTTACTTTATTGTATTTATTTATTTATATTTGACCTTTCTGCTTTCAGCTTCCAGGGACAGAGAGAAAGTGGGAAAGCAAGCCACCAGGTCTGGGTCTTGAACCCCAGTCAGCCATGTGGGAGTCCAGTGCCCTTAACCACCACATCACCTGCTGACCCCAGGTCATAGAGTTTTAAAAATAGACAACAAGATTGGGGCCAGCAGGTGGTGTGGTGGTTAGGGGCACTGGACTCCCACATGGCCGACCTTGGTTTGGGTCCCATTCCTGGCAGCTTGTTTTCTCACTTTCCCTCTTTCTCTCTCACTCTGTCCCTCTCTGGTCAAATAAAATTAAATAAATAAATATAAAGTTAAATTTAAAAAAATTTTTAATTAAAAAAAATAAAAATTGGGACCAGCAGATGGTGTAATGGCTATGTCTCTGGGCTTCCATGTAGTCGACTGTGGTTCGAGTCCCGGACCTCGTGGGTTAAACTGGGTGCATGTGTGCGTATGCCCAAAATCCTGAGAGGAGACTGGAGGAGAAGGGACTGTGGTGTGGTCATCCGCCCCACATGATTTCTCGCTTTCTCTCTCTCTCTCTCTGTCTTTCTGGTGAGCACATGCACCCTATAGCAAAAACCTCTCCAAAGTAAATAAATAAATAATGTCTCAGTGATACTAGCTATCACTGTCATCACTGTCATCCTCATCATTATTTTGGGGAGCGCCTTTAAAGTGAGGTTTAAGTGCATGATGGAAAAGACTAGCCCAGTAGTGGCAGAGTGAATGCAGGAAGAATGCATGCATGAACTAAAGAGTCTGCCTGATGCTTGGATGGTGAGAGACACGGATGGCCAGAGAATGGCTAAGAGGCGGTACACCTTGGTCCTCACTGACAAAATGGGTTGACCCGTTTTTGTGACTGGCCCCCTGCAGTACCTTCCCAGAGCCACATGCTACCTGGGTAGGCAAATCTCCCTTAGCCGAGGCCAGGAGGGTTGGCATCACTGCAGGGGGTTGATCCTGGGACCCCAGGAGTCTAGTCCCACTCGTAGTGGCCGCTAGTTACCTTCCCAGCTGCAGCCTCTGGACCCTGTCAGTGGGTGGAAGTGAGGGTGTGGGTGTGGACATGCATCTGAGAGGGCACAGAGTGAGGTGTCTCCTGATCCCACTCAGCTAGGTAGGCCCTTGAGCAACTTTGTGGCTGAGGAGGGAGCACCGTGGGGAGGGAGGGAAGAAGGACCCTGAGGGGTTGATTGGACAGGTGGGGAAAGGGGATCTTCAGTAAAAGCAGTGGGGTGGGAGACAGTGAAATCATTCACGTTGGCTACTCACTGTCCAATGGCAAAAGGAGGATTAGGAATTAAGTCACTTACTGTCATGAGTGAGGGAAGAAGACCGCAAGTATGTTTGTGTCTTTCCACAATGTTGGGCTTTATTGCATAGCATAAAATCAAACATGGTTCAAGTCCTGGAGCCAGCGGCTCAAAACTCACACCAGGCGCATGTGCATGCGTGCCCAAGGCCCTCGGAAGGGAATGGAGGAGACGGGATTGTGCTGTGGCCATCCCCCCGGGGAGTGATTTCTCACTTTCTGTCTCTGTCTCTCTGGCAAGAGCATGTGCCCTAGAGAAAAAAATGTCTCTCTAAAAAGAAAAAATAAAAATTAGTAGCAGTCAGGTCAGGGGATGAGAACTACTCGCACTAACAGACCACCCCGAGCAGTCTCAGGAGGTAGTCATTAGTGCCCAGATGTCTCGCGGTCTACCCCAGAAGGCTGGGAGCCCGTCTGATTCATTCTTGGAAGTCTCACAAAGGGTCCAAGGAAGGGTAGGAACCATCAGAGGCCTAGGTGCCAAGGTTGCAAGTCTCTCAGGGAGGCCAGGAGCAATGTCCTCTGGTCACAGTGACAGGAGCAAATGGCAAAATGGCTTTGGAGAAGGCTCCTTTTCTGCCCAAGAAGGCCAGCCTCTTAGATTAATACCCGCTCTCAGATTAGCACATGCGAGTCTGTCCCTGCTTGGTGGACTCGCACGTCTGGAGTTACTGGGTTTGGATTGATCCGTTGTGCCCTTTCAGTTTGGCAGGCACAGTGAGGAACTGGGGTGTCACCGGCACTTGCCGCTCAGTGCAGCGCGTCATCCCCAGTCCCCTCTGTGCAGCACAGCGCCCTCTATGGGGCGTCTCCTTCGCACATGCGGGGTTGCTCTCCTGGCTTTGCACATGGCAGTGGAGCTGTCCTTTCCTTCATGACATCCGTGCCTGGTGCCTGCAGTTCAGCTTGCCGGGCTTGGGCAAGCGGACCTGATTTGCATTCGGGAACATGAACTCCTTTCTAATCATTTTGAAACCGTGATGACGATAAATGATACCTTGAGATACCTGTAATAATTAGAATATGATCCGAAACATTCCTGACTTCCATTAGTGACAGAGACCCAGGGAACGCTAACATTCCTGTAGTTTATTGCCCACCTTCTTAAGTGAAGGAAATGCTAAATCTCAGTTGGAGATGTGTGAGAATAAAGATGAACTCATTTCCTGGAAAGTCTGGGTAGGACCTTGGAAGCGACCGTAGCCTGGGACTTTGCATAGAACACAGCTTCAGAGCATGAAGGAAGCCTTTCTAACTCTTCAGTGCTGAAGTCAGAGCTCCACGTTCAAAAGGTTTTGGTCTGGGACTGGCAGGTAGTATAGTGGTTAAGGAACTGGACTTGCTCGTGGTTGACCACAGTTTGAATCCCAGACCCAGTGTCTTGAAACTCATGACAGGTGAATGTGCATGTATGCCCAAAACCCTGAGAGGAGACTGGAGGAGAAGGGATTGTGGTGTGGCCATCCCCCTGGCGGGGAGTGGTGATTTCTCACTTTCTCTCTCTGTCTCTTTGATGAGAGCACATGCCCTATAGCAAAATTTGATAAGAACAATGCCCTAAAAAAAAAAATCTTTTAAAAAAAAAAAAAAAAAAAAAAAAAATCAGAACAGTGGTATTTTCCTGGCTTGGCCCACTGTGCAAACTTGGTCAAGTTGCTTAGCTTCTCTGAGCCTCAGTTTTCCACTGTGGTTAGATACCAGTATCCACCCCTTAGGAGTCATGGCTTCCTGTGACTCCTGAGGTCCCTTAAAAGATGGATAATGGGTGTGGTGGTTAAAGACACTGGATTTCCACATGACTGACCGTGGTTCGAGTCCCGGGCCTGGCAGCTTGCTTTCTCCCTTTCCCTTTCTGTCTCTGTCTGGCCAAATTAAAAAAATAATAGTGACAAATGGAGTTAAATAAACAATTCTTTAAAAAACAAAAAAAGATGGATAAAACGAGACATACATTTTGGCCCAGGTTTCTCTAAATCCCCAAATCCCCTTCCCCATCTATAATGGATGGCAGGATGGAAGACATTTTTACATCTGCGTTTTCCAGAACCTCATCTCTTCCTGCTATATCCAGGGTAAACAACACAAATAAGCCAGACCTTCACTTTTTCTACCATCCCAGTCTGCTAGGAGCCAAGATTGGCATCTTGTTTTCCTAGACCCTAAATTGTCTAAAACTTTTGCATACCAGGGGGTGGTCTGGGATCCTATCAGGAGCCATAAAAGCTCATTGCCCCAAAGATAGGGGATCAGCAGGGATATTCTTAAACAATTAAGTAGAAGAAGAAAGCCACAAAGGAAAGTTTACATGCAGATATTCAGGTCTTCTAGCTAAGTACCTTAAGATAACCAAGTCCCTGGTGGAGGTTGGCAGATGGGAATTCACTAAATATGTTGCTTGCTGGGTAGATTTGCTCTATTCCATTTTAATACAGAGCATCTCCTACTGTGATACTTTTTAAACAGTCTTTGAAATGGGATAATGCTAGCTACTTCATGAGATCATGGGTTATTCGAGGCCCGTCTATGAAACTGCTGCCCAGGCTGAGCTGGAGGTGAGACAGCTGGGAGGAGATGTGGGTGGTCCCCCCACCCCATGACCTGTTTGCATCATTCCATGTGCATGCTAATTTTGTTCTGAGTTGAGGAAAAGGGTGGAGGTGCTTCCCTTCCAAAGTACCTGGGGAGAGAGGGAAGAATGGAGGGTGTGGGTTACTTGAAGGCGTGGGTCACTATTTCTGGTCCTCTGGCTTTGATACTAGGCTCAAGGCTCTCTGCAGTGAGGAAAGAACTGTGTTTGTGGGAGACTTTTGGAGACTGTGCCCAAGCACTGTTGGCTCAGAGCCTCAGGGACAAAATGTCACATTGGTCAGGGAGAAGGGCCAGTCTCCCCACATTCTTTCCATTCTACCCAAAGGAGCCACCAGTGGAATCCTTGTGAAGAGCAATGGCTTGGCAGAGATAGAAAACGGTGCTTCATGGAGATAGAAGACTGTGGGCAGAATCGTCGCAGTGTGTCTGGAGACCAGACTCTCCTGGAATTCCGGACACTAAATGCAGGGTCAGAGGAAGATATCAAACGAGGCCTAATTTAATGAGTGTTTGGGCGGGGTGTGGAAACTAGCAAGAATCAACTCTCAGCACATCTCCTCATCTACACCACTTCCATTCGAGCCCAGGACACAATAAGCGAATCCCCCTAAAAAAAAAGCTTCCCAAAAAAAAAAAAAAAAAAAAAAAAATCAGAACAGTGGTATTTTCCTGGCTTGGCCCACTGTGCAAACTTGGTCAAGTTGCTTAGCTTCTCTGAGCCTCAGTTTTCCACTGTGGTTAGATACCAGTATCCACCCCTTAGGAGTCATGGCTTCCTGTGACTCCTGAGGTCCCTTAAAAGATGGATAATGGGTGTGGTGGTTAAAGACACTGGATTTCCACATGACTGACCGTGGTTCGAGTCCCGGGCCTGGCAGCTTGCTTTCTCCCTTTCCCTTTCTGTCTCTGTCTGGCCAAATTAAAAAAATAATAGTGACAAATGGAGTTAAATAAACAATTCTTTAAAAAACAAAAAAAGATGGATAAAACGAGACATACATTTTGGCCCAGGTTTCTCTAAATCCCCAAATCCCCTTCCCCATCTATAATGGATGGCAGGATGGAAGACATTTTTACATCTGCGTTTTCCAGAACCTCATCTCTTCCTGCTATATCCAGGGTAAACAACACAAATAAGCCAGACCTTCACTTTTTCTACCATCCCAGTCTGCTAGGAGCCAAGATTGGCATCTTGTTTTCCTAGACCCTAAATTGTCTAAAACTTTTGCATACCAGGGGGTGGTCTGGGATCCTATCAGGAGCCATAAAAGCTCATTGCCCCAAAGATAGGGGATCAGCAGGGATATTCTTAAACAATTAAGTAGAAGAAGAAAGCCACAAAGGAAAGTTTACATGCAGATATTCAGGTCTTCTAGCTAAGTACCTTAAGATAACCAAGTCCCTGGTGGAGGTTGGCAGATGGGAATTCACTAAATATGTTGCTTGCTGGGTAGATTTGCTCTATTCCATTTTAATACAGAGCATCTCCTACTGTGATACTTTTTAAACAGTCTTTGAAATGGGATAATGCTAGCTACTTCATGAGATCATGGGTTATTCGAGGCCCGTCTATGAAACTGCTGCCCAGGCTGAGCTGGAGGTGAGACAGCTGGGAGGAGATGTGGGTGGTCCCCCCACCCCATGACCTGTTTGCATCATTCCATGTGCATGCTAATTTTGTTCTGAGTTGAGGAAAAGGGTGGAGGTGCTTCCCTTCCAAAGTACCTGGGGAGAGAGGGAAGAATGGAGGGTGTGGGTTACTTGAAGGCGTGGGTCACTATTTCTGGTCCTCTGGCTTTGATACTAGGCTCAAGGCTCTCTGCAGTGAGGAAAGAACTGTGTTTGTGGGAGACTTTTGGAGACTGTGCCCAAGCACTGTTGGCTCAGAGCCTCAGGGACAAAATGTCACATTGGTCAGGGAGAAGGGCCAGTCTCCCCACATTCTTTCCATTCTACCCAAAGGAGCCACCAGTGGAATCCTTGTGAAGAGCAATGGCTTGGCAGAGATAGAAAACGGTGCTTCATGGAGATAGAAGACTGTGGGCAGAATCGTCGCAGTGTGTCTGGAGACCAGACTCTCCTGGAATTCCGGACACTAAATGCAGGGTCAGAGGAAGATATCAAACGAGGCCTAATTTAATGAGTGTTTGGGCGGGGTGTGGAAACTAGCAAGAATCAACTCTCAGCACATCTCCTCATCTACACCACTTCCATTCGAGCCCAGGACACAATAAGTAAAGAATCATCCTCATAGAAAGCCTGAGAAATTCCTCTTTTGTTCCTGAGTCTGGGACATGGTAAAGGATTATACACATAATGGCTTACGAGTAAGGACATGGTTGCTAAGATATTACTCTCTTTGGGTAGGCCTGTGAGCTGGTGCTTAAGGGAGCTAGATCCCGCATGGCCTACTGCATGGTTGAAATCTTAGTACTGTTCAAAGAATGGAGGAGAAGGGCTTATAGGATGACCACACCCCACTGGGGGTTCTTTTTTCCTCTCTCTTTGCTGAGCACACATGCCCTCTGATAGTTAAATATATATGCATATATATATACACTCTTCAATCATCTCTGTAGGAGGAAGTGTCATGGGGTCAACCTGCCGCCTGGGACTCATGGGCATGCCCCATGGCATGGCAGTAACATGCTGTTCGAGCAAGCCAGATCCTTATGGAAGATGGTAGACTTGTTGGCTGGCCAACTTCTATACCCAGGTCAGGCATACCCAGGATCCTGTCTGGCTGGGAAGGCTGCAGCTCATGAATCAAATAAAATACACTTTAAATAAACAAATAAATAGATGTTCTTTGAGATCAGCAAATGTTGGAAGAGGCTTTACTCTTAATATTTCCTTACTTTTCCCTAAGACTGGATCCACCAAAGAGAACAGAATTGCATTCCATTCTCTCCTTGAAATCTCTTTATCTAATCACAGAAGGGAAGTCCAAGGAATACAGGGGATTTTTCATGATATAATGTCTGCATCTCAGGCTCATTCAAATCCTTAGGATCATTTACAAGTTAATTTCTGTCCTCTGGGTTCATTTGGTTCCCCTAGTAATCATTTACTACCCCTTGAAAGAATTGCCTGCACTCCCTGTTTCCCTCTCTGCTGTGAAGAGGGAATAGCAGCCTCTGCACCTTGGTGGGTAACTGGGTAACCGCACTCCTGGGTCCTGCCCTAGGCTGGAATATTAGCAAGTCTGCATGCCTTCTCTCCTGTTCATCTGCCTGGGTGCCGCATACTTCCTACAATTTATTTCTGAGAACTAGGAAGATTTTAAGTTTCAGGAATTATTTCAGCTGTGTGATATAAATTCATGTTCTCCAGTGTGCTTGGTTAGGACATTACTCTGAACCTGGAACCAGGTTTAAAAGACAGGAGCTCTGGGCCCAGCAGGTGGCATGGTGGTTAAGAAGCTGGCCAACCCACATGGTGGACTGGGGTTCTAGTCCTGGACCTGGCGGCTTGCTGTCTCACTTTCCTTCTCTCTCTCTGGTCAAATTTTAAAAAAGAATGATAATAATAAATAAAATTAAATGAATAATTCTTAAAAAAGGAAAAAGAGAGACAAGGCTTCCACCAAACAGCCGCAACATCTCAGTATGGCCCTGGCCGTCAGACTTTTCAACCGTGGGGCAGAGTGGTCATCAATGCAGGGCGGTTATGAAAGTCTAATATGATAATATGTAAAGAAGCATTAGGGACCAGCAGGTGGCCTAGAGGTTAAGGCGCTGGACACTCCCACATAGCTGACCACGATTTGAATCCCAGACCTGGTGGCTTACTTTTTCCTCTCTTTCTTTCTCTGTTTCTCTCTGATCAAATTTTTTAAAATGAATGAATAAATAAAATTAAATAAATAATTCTTTTTTAAAAAGAGAAGCACATTTTATGAGGAATAAGAAGCAAGCTATTAATTATTGAGGTTGACAGCAAGAATTCCCTGTCCCTTTTTTTTTTTTTTTTTTTTTTGAGTGATTTCTGCTATAGGGCATGTACGCTCTCTGAGAGAGACAGAGACAGAGACAGAGAAACAGAGAGACAGAAAGCGAGAAATCACCCCCCTTCAGGGGAATGGCCATGTTACAATCCCTTTTCCTCCATGCTCTTCTTGGGATTTTGGGCATGCATGCACACCTGCCTAGCTTAAGATTTAAGCCGCCAGGTCCAGGACTCAAACCACTGTCAACTATGTGGGAGACCAGCGATGTAACCATTATGCCATCTGCTGGTCCCCAAGAATTCCCTTTCCTAACGCCATGCTAATAATAATAGCCAGCATGTATTTGCATTGTGTGTAGTGCATGGTACACAAGACCAGGAATTAGGCTCATTACCCAGCACCCATGCACGTACAAGCAGTAAGTTCTATTTTAGCCACAGTTAACAAGTGAAGCAGAGAGAGCAAATAACTTAACCCAAGGTCCCAGGGCCAGTAAACAACTGAGCCAAGATGGGGCTCTAGCAGACTGAGCCAGTTTCAGTCGAAGCTCTGCCTCTTGGATCTCTTAGGTTCTTTGTATGTCAAGGAAAATCTCAAGCAGAACTGAGGGATGTAATCAATGCTTTTTAGTGAGTGTCTTTGTATAAAGTGACTCCCAAATCACTGGAACAAGCTCCAAGGTTGCTAGCGTCCCTTTCTGAACTCCTTACTCAATGGCCCATCTCAGTAGCTTGACATCAGCCATGGTGTCAGAATTTATATCACAAGGGGGACCAGCATTTGGCGTAATGGCTATGTTGCTGGACTCCCATGTAGTCGACTGCGGTTCAAGTCCTGAACCTGTGGTAAACTCACGCATGGCACATGTGCATGCATGCCCAAGATCCTGAGAGGAGAATGGAGCAGAAGGGATTGCGGCGTGGCCATCCCCCCTGGGGTGGGCTGTCATTTCTCGCTTTCTGTCTCTCTGTCTCTCTCTCTTTTTCTGGCGAGTGCACGTGCCCTATAGCTAAAACCTCTCAAAAAATAATAATAAAAGAATTTATATCATGAAAATTAGTGAATGGTTCTAATTAGGGATTTTGTTTTTTCCATTTTTCTGGAGGGCCTGTTAAACATTTACTAGCATACCACTGGCTACCAGAATTTCTATTAGTAGAAAGAATTAATAAATGCTTTGCTAATGATAATAGAAGCATTTTTCCATTTATTTGCAAACCTGCAAATGTAAATCCTCAAATGCAAGAGGACTCTTTCTAGTGAGTCTCACCTTTAAAGGATTCAGAGAAAAATTGGCCCAATCAGAAAGAAAGAAAGTTGAGAATTGGCGCAGAAGCGCGTTTGTGCTTTCCCTGGCCAAAGCGGCCCTCTCTGAACCAGACACTGAGAACCCAGACTGTGTTGTCCCGCTTAATTCTTCCATCCAGGCAGGCAGTAGGGACTGTAGTTATCTGAGTTTTATTTTTATTTATTTTTCAATTTTATTTCAGATTTTTGATATAGAGCACTTGCACTTGCTGGAGAGACAGAAAGTGAGAAACCACCCCCCAGGGGGCATGGCCACACTACAATCTCTTCTCCTCCATTCTTCTTTCCGGACTTTGGGCACGCATGCACACGCACCTGGCATGAGTTTTAAGCCACCAGATCCAGGACTCAAACTGCAGTCAACTGTGTGGGGGTCCACTGACAAAACCATTATGCCATCTGCTGGTCCCAAATTATCTGAGTTTTAAGAATGAGGGTACTGGAGCCAGCAAATAGCATAGTGGTTAAGTTGCCAGACTCCTACATGGCCAAACATGGTTGGAATCCCAGACCTGGTGGCTTGAAACTCACACCAGGTGCATGTGCAAGTGTGCCCAAGATCCCGAGAGGAGAATGGAGGAGAAGGGATGACAGTATGGCTATATCCCCTGAGGGGTGATTTCTCATTTTCCCTCTCACTGACTCTGTCTCTTTCTCCAGTGAGTGCACATCCCTAAGGCGAAAACCTCTAAAAAAGAAAGCGAGTGAACTGAGCCTTAGAGAAGATAAGTATTTTGTCTGAGCAAGAAAGCAGCAGAGCCATGATTTGAATCCAGAGGGCATAATTCAGAACTCATCTTTCCAACCACTGGCCTTTATGACTTCAGCATCTTTGAACTCACTATCCTCTTAGGTGCCGCTGCCAAGGACCTTAGATATCTTTTTTTTTGTTGTTGTTGGAGAGATTTTTGCTATAGGGCGCGTGCGCTCGCCAGACAGACAGAGAGAGACATAGAGACAGAAAGCGAGAAATCACCCCCCAGGGGGATGGTCACGCCGCAATCCCTTCTCCTCCATTCTCCTCTCGGGATCTTGGGCATGCACGCACATGCGCCCGGCGTGAGTTCTAAGCCACCGAGTCCGGGACGCGAACCGCGGTCGACTATGTGGGAGTCCAGCGACATAGCCATTACGCTAACTGCTGGTTCCCAAGGACCTTAGATATCTTGGTGAAAGCTGAAATTCAGGCTATTAGGCAAGCTTCAAGGCCCAACCACATTGCGGATTTGCTCATAAGATCTCAGGCTTGTCCGAGGGTATCAGTCCCACCCAGCTAGTGCTGAGAGCAACAAAACCAGAGTAAGAATTCTTGGACAGGGTTGGCAAGTGGTATGGGGATTAAGACACTGAACTCTCACATGGCCAACCATGGTTCAAGTCCCAGACCTGGCGGCTTACTTTCTCACTTTCTCTCTTTGTCTTTCTCTGTCTCTCTCTGGTCAGATTAAAAATAACAATAATAAAATAAAATAATTCTTAAAAGAATTCTTGGATAATTTATCCAGCACATGTAATTTCTGTCAGGCACAGTTTAAGGTGACAAGGATAAAACACAACCTAACAGTGAAGTCTCTGCACTAGACAGAGTGCAAACTCGGCAACAGCAGCAGTCACGACTCACGCCGAACGCTGCGTGCCAGCATTCCGCTAAGCGCTTATGCCCACTGTCTCGCCAGGCGTGAAACCAGATGTTGGGCTAAGCACATGACTAGCTGGTGCCCTTGGCATGTTACGTGAACTCTCTGGTCATTTCTCATGTATGTAAAATGGAGATAACGCTGTAATTACATGGAGTTGTTGGGAGAATGAAGTGAGATTATAATTTGTGTATACAGACTTTAGCACAGTATTTGCTAGATAAGAAGCTTCTGTGCTAGTTTTCATGTTTGTAACTCTGTAAGAGGGGCCAGACGGTGGTGTGGTGGTCGGGGTAGTGGACTTCCACATGGCCGACTACAGTTCGAGTCCCATACCTGGCAGCTAGGTTTCTCACTTTTCCTCTCTCTCTCCTTCTCTCTCTGTCTCTCTCTCTGGTGAGCGCACATGCCCTATAGCAAATTTAAAAATAATAATAAATAAAATTAAATAATTAATTATTTATTTAAAATCTTTTTAAAAATTATTACTTAATTAAATTTACCTTGGTATTATTATTCTTTCATTTGATCAGAGAGACAGAGAGAGAGAAAGGGAAAGTGAGAAAGCAAGCTGCCAGGTCCTGGACTTGACCACTGTAGGCTGTGTGGGGGTCCAGCACCTTAACCACCATGCCACTTGCTGGTCCCTAAATAATTCTTTTTAAAAAATAATTCTGTGGGGCTGGCAGGGGGTGTGGGGGGTTAGGTGCTGTACTCCCACATGGCTGACTGTGGTTCGAGTCCCAGACCTGGCAGCTTGCTTTCTCACTTTCCCTCTCTCTTACTCTGTCCCTCTCTGCTCAAATCAAAAGAAATGAAATAAAGTTAAATAAAATAATTATTTAAAAAATAATAATAATTCTGTAAGATAGGTACTATGATTAATGCCATGTCACAGGAGCAGAAACTGAGGCTCCTAATTAATACGGATAGCGTAGCCACTGTAAAGCATTGCCCTTGCAGTATGAGAATGGGAAGCAGAAAGAGACCAGGTAGCACAGGCTGGGTGAGAAAAAGCAGGAAGAGCAGGCCTGGACAGAGATAGGAGACCTCTGCAGCTTTATCGGATGCAGTCCAGGCAGTTGCCAGGTCTGAGTGACCCCAGAAAGGCAAGGTTCCCTAATCGGCCCATGCACTGGGTCATCTCCGGGAGACACTTCCTCACTGCTCCCTACTCCCAGCTGTGCCCTGCCGGCCTGGATGAGGCGCCTCCCCTCCTGTACCCACACATGCCCGGGCCCCACCAGATGACCTTTTCCTCAGCACGTGCCGTGTGGTGCTGTAATTGTCTGTCTGAATCTTCGTGTCTGTCTGAGTCTCCAGGGCCAAAAACTCGGCAACCATATCTGTAGCCTCAGTCCTCAGCATCTCTGGTTAGAGCCCTGAAAACGTCACGTAATATGGGTGGAAGACTGTGTTTACCATCAAGAAGAGACCAGGCTTTGATCGTTTGCCTCCGGAAGTTACCAGGCATAAACACTAACCTAGAAAAAGGAGTATAAGAGGGGCTGGCAGGTGGCATGGTGGTTAAGGCTCTAGATGCCCACATGACCGACAGCGGTTGAGTACTGGACCTGGTGGCTTGCTTTCTCACTTCCTCTCTCTGTCTCACTCTAGTCAAATGTAAAAATAATAATAATAATTAATAAAATTAATCTTTTTTAAAAATTAAGGGAAAAATGTATAACATTAGAGCTTGTCCCTGCTAATATCTAAAAAGAAATGTTTCTGCCCCAGTAGGTTCCTTAAAGGTCTTTGAACACGGTATCTAAATGGCTCAATGTCCTAGAAACAATCCTCAAAACAGGTGAGTTATCACACATCACGGAGCTGCGATGCCACCTATTGCTGAAGGGACCGCGACTTGTCCGTCTAGGGCAGAACACGTGGGTTGTTTTCATTGGTCTTCCGAGCCCTGGTACAGAAGCATGGTTGAACCCGTAGCCTCGGTGTCTTGAGTGAGTACATTCCTAGAGGGGAATTGCTGGGTCAAATGCATTGTTATAAAGATTCCATTTTAATAGCTCAAATACTACAAAGTGCTTGTGTGAAACCCTGGCTAATGACAGGTACCTCAGAGGCAAATACCACAAGTACCTTTTCTGTGGACATGTTATTTCTCTATTCTGATCCCACGGGAGGGTTCACAGCTCTCGCAACCCAGGCTTCTGAGATTGACATTGCAGTAAGCAGAAGGAATGCCAGGAGGACAGGTCGAGGAATGCCAGGAGAACATGTCGGGAGAAAGAAGACAAAATTGAGGACAGCAAGAAAAACAGCACTGAAGAAACTAAAATAGGACAGATGGCTTGAGGCTGAACGAAAGATTTGTGAAAGTCAAAGGAAGAGGGCACAGAAAGCTAGTTTCTACCTGAGAAAGGATCTTGTGAAAACTTTCCTTTGAAGACGCTGGTAAATATACTCGCTATCTCACCTAACCCTTGAAAGCAGATACTGGGGTGAGGGGATGGCCAGGTGGTCCCCTTGGCATGGTCCTTGAGCCCTCTGTGGGCAACACGGGTGGAACACGGAGATAGGATTGAAACCACTTCATGGAGGGGTCGGGGAATTTAATGGAGTGGTAATAGGCATATAAATTTAGAAAGAAAGAAAAGCCAATTTTCAAGTAAGAAGAGACCCACTGGGTTCCCTAAGTCTGTGGATGAGGAAATGCACCTCAGGGGCAGCTGGCTTGCTCAGGGTTGGCAGTGCCGACACTCATGCTGCATCATGGCCTTTGTTTGCTCTTCCATTTTTCTCCACTTATCCCTTCTAATTATTCTACTTAAGCAATATAGATTATTCATTCAGAGCTGCAGCATCGTTTTCTCATTTCACTGAGTTTAAATAGAGATGACGGGACCTATTCTGAATGTTTAACAATCACAACCAATGATGACTCCTTCTTTCCCTCGTGCAAAAAACACACCGTCCTTTTCAGAATGTGATGTTTTCATTCTATGGCATCCACAGACCAATGAGAACAATAACATGGCCATGGAACCTCCAGAGACGATATGTACTAAATATATTCAAGTAAGCCCAGTCATTCAGGATTGTGGAGATAATGCCATGGATACAGAATAAAGAATAAAAATAGCTTGGAGGACACTGAATGTGGTGGCATGAGTCAGGACACACTCATGTGTGTTCAGCTCAGCAATATGACCCACTCCAGCAAACTCAATTTTCTTCTGCCCCTTGGAGGGCTTTAGCTAGTTCCTTATCCTGAGCCCAGGTTCCCGCAACCACCCGAACTATGCTTGCCTAACCAGAAAACGCTACCATTTTGCTTCTATATCACGAGAAAACTGACTCTAGAGCCAATCTAAGCATTAGTGCAATGAATAATCCATCCATCCATGCATTCTCTTTCCTCTCATCAATTAATCAAACATTCATTGACCTTCCACTGTAGAGGAGTTCCATTAGTAAATTTGGAAATGGCTTCCTGATTGGAAAGAACAACCTAGTCTTGACTTTCAGCTTTCCAATATCTCTGGGTGTTTGTTCCTTGTGTACAAAGAGGGACAGACAATCCTGAACTTCACGTTTAGCTGAGGGCTTCATACAGTTTGGATGCTCTTCTCTGTGTCATCCTAAGTAGTTGAGCTAGAGAAACAAAGCAAGAAAATAATAAAACATTAAAGGAAATCTTTTTCTTAAACTCCATCTTGAAAAAGTAACTTTTTTGTAACCCAAGATCCCTGCAATGAAACTGAAAGAATTCCAGTGGACCCCAGGAAGACAATCCTTGTTTAAGAAGGAAGTATTTGTAGGCAGTGGGTGGCATGGTGGTTAAGGCACTGGACTCCCACATGGCAGACTATGGTTTGAGTCCTGGACCTGGTGGTTTGCTTTCTCACTTTTCTTCTCTCTCTCTGTCTATCTCTGGTCAAATTAAATAATAAAATTAATAACTTATAAAATTAAATAAAAATTAATTCTTAAATAAAAAGGAAGGAAGTATTCTTTCAGTTCCCTTTAGAAGATCCTGACCTTATCTATCTAGCACCAGTGGCATTTGACCAGTGGTATTGAAAAACTGTAACTCCTTTAACCACCAGCAGATGGCGTGGTGGTTAAAGGAGCAGGATTCCCACATGGCTGATGATGGTTCTAGTCCTGGACCTGGCGGCTTGCTTAATCATTATCCCTTTCTCTCTCTGTCTGTCTCTCTCAGGTCAAATTAAAAATAATAATAATAACAAATGGAATTAATTACATAAATAAACAATTCTTTAACAAAAAATAAAAGAAAAAAACAGGAAAAAAATAAAAACTGTAACCAAGGGCTCTGGCCACTGCCCTGCTCTTGTTCTCCCTTGGCAAAACTGTTCATGTTTCAAGTTTCAGGAAACTGCAGAATGCAGAGTACTTACCTAAAATCCCAAGATAAGCTCATAAAATGTGATTATTAAAATTGAAAGAAGCGGGACCAGCATTTGGTGTAATGGCTATGTAGCTGGACTCCCATGTGGTCAACCTCAGTTCAAGTCCCGGACCCGGTGGCTTCAAGTCATGCCAGGCGCATGTGAGTGTGTGCCCAAGATCCCGAGAGGAGAATGGAGGAGAAAGGATTGTAGCATGGCCATTCCCCCGGGCATGTGATTTCTTGCCTTCTGTCTCTCTCTATCTTTCCGGCAAGCTTCATGTGCTCTATAGCAAAAATCTCTCTATTAAAAAAAGAGAGAGATAAACTATCTTCAGCCTGTATGAAGACAGAGGCTCAGTTGATCATAACCACTGTTTTGTCCCCAGTGTCTAGCGATACAATGCTCAATGTTCAACAAATACTTGTTCAACTGACTATATCACTGTTATGGGGCACGGCAGGTGGTGTAATTAAGGCGCTAGATTCTCACATGGCCAGCCGCTGTTTGAGTCCCAGACCTGGCAGCGTGAGAATCATGCTGGGTGCATGTGCATGTGTGTATGCCCAAAACCTCAGGAAGATAATGGAAGAGAGGTGACTGCAGTGTGGCTCTAGGGAGTAATTTTGCACTTTCTCTGTCTCTTTCCGGTGAGTGCACATGCCCTGTGACAAAAACCTAAAAATAAATAAATGAACAATTGCTACTTAAAAGAAGAAGAAGAAGAAGAATATCGGGACCAGGCAGTTCAAGTCTCAGACCCAGCGACTTGAAATTCATGTTCAGTGTGTATGCATGTGTGTCCAAAATCCCGAAAGAAGAATGGAGAACAAGGGATTGTGGCACGGCCACCCCCTTGGGGGGTGACTTCTCACTTTCTGTCTGTCTTTTTCTGTCTCTCCAGCGAGCACATGTGCCCTATAGCAAAAATCTCTCTAAAAAATAATAACAGTAATATCACCATTGCAGTTTTCCCAGAAAATAGGTAGCATTCAAATTGCGAGAAAGCCTGCGTGATTTCTGGCATTTCTGTTTACTGGCTGGGATGAACAGTTTTCATGTCTTTAAAATGGAATGAATAGGCTCTTCTTGTGGGTGCCTGAGGGTCAACCACCATCATGAATGACGCAGTAACCGTTCCTCCTAGGAAGTTCATGACCAGTCGACTACTCCAGAGGAAACAAACGGTCATGGATGTCTTTCACACTGGGAAGGCAACAGAAATTCGAGAAAAACCAGTCAACACGTCCAAGACCACAACAGGCGTCATCTTTGTATCTGGATTCAGAATCCATTTTGGTGGTGGCGAGACAACTGGCTTTGGCATTATTTGCTATTCCTTGGATTACGCAAAGAAGAACCCAGACACGGCCTGTAGGAGAAGAAAAGAGATCTCAGGAAAGTAGCAAAAGGAACACAAGAACAGAGTGAAGCAAGCCAGGAGCACAGCAGAGGCCTTTCTCGGTGCTGGGAAAAAGTGAGCTGGAGAGCAGAGAGCTGCCAGAGGAGTAAGATTCTGCAATGACTGTCTAGAACCGTTGTGCGGGCTTTTCGTGAAAGGTTTAATAAACTGTACCATTAAAAACAAAATGGCATGGTGGTTGGGGTGCTGAACTCCCACATGGCTGATGGCAGTTCGAGTCCCGGACCTGGCAGCTTGCTTTCTCACTTTCCCTCTCTCTCTGTTTCTCTCTGGTGAATGCGTACGCCCTATAACAAATTAAGGGGAAAAAAATCAATAAACTTAAATAACTAATTCTTTAAAAAAAAAAAAAAAAAAAAACAGGGTTAGTAGCCTGTTAGGATTAAATAGAATAACACATTTGAAAGGCCCTCACGCAAGGCCTGGCTTAATGATATGTACTTAAAACAAATATAAGTCTATTGAATGATGATAAGGCACCACAAATGTCTTAGCAAGAGGCCTATGGAGACTAAAAAGGAAACACCAATTAAAATGAAACCAATGAGGTGCCAGCTGGTGGTATGATGGTTAAGGTGCTGGGCTCCTTAGGACTAGCAGTTGGTGTAATGGCTATGTCGCTGGACTCCCAGGTAGTCAACTGCGGTTCGAGTCCCAGACCCAGGGGCTTAAACTCACGCTGGGCATGTGTGCGTGCGTGCCCAAGATCCTGAGAGGAGAATGGAGGAGAAAGGATTGCAGCGTGGCCATCCCCCTTAGGGGGTGATTTCTCACTTTCTGTCTCTCTGTCTCTCTTTGTCTTTCTGGGGAGTGCACACACCCTATAGCAAAAATCTCTCAAAAAAAAAAAGAAAAGTAAAGAAAAAAGGTGCTGGACTCCTACGTGGCTGACTCTAGTTCTAGTCCCAGACCTGGCAACTTCCTTTCTCACGTTCCTTTTCTCTCTCTCTCTCTCTGTTTCTCTGGTAAGCACATGTGTCCTATAGAAACTTTAAGGAAAATAATAATAATAAGTAACTCTTTTTTGGAGAGGGTTTTGCTACAGGGCACGTGCGCTCACCAGAAAGATGAGAGAGACAGACCCGGTGGCTTAAAACTCACGCCGGCTCGTGTGCGTGCATGCCCAAGATCCTGAGAGGAGAATGAAGGCGAAGGGATTGCGGCGTGGCCATCCCCCCTGGGGGGTGATTTCTCACTTTCTGTCTCTCTGTCTCTCTCTGTCTGTCTGGCGAGCACACACACCCTATAGCAAAAACCTCTCAAAAAAAAAAAAAGTTTTCCTGAGTTGTTAAGTGATGACTCATTAGAATTTACTTTCAAAATTCTTTTTAAGAAAAATTATCCAAAAGGTGGAAATAAAGTGAAGACGTCATTGCGTGCCCTTGTCTCGATGTCATGAGCGCCTTGTCTGACAAGCTCACTTAGTGATCATCCGACACTTGGAACTGTCACTTCACATGTCTGTGTACTCTCTGTTATGGACCCAGCCTGCACCCCCAGCGGCTGGATTTGGAGATAGGTTTTCTAAGGAAGTAATTAAGGTTAAATGAGGTCATCAGAGTAGGGCTCTGGTCCAATAGGATTAGTGTCCTTGTAAGAAGAGACGCTGAATCCCACAGACTGAAGAAAGGCCCGTGAGGCCACAGCCAGCAGGCAGCCACCTGCGAGCCAGGAATCGAGCCCGCACCAGAAACTGGGTTGGCCAGCGCCTTCATCTTGGGCCTGGAGCCTCTGGATCTGTGAAAAAATCTATTTCTGCAGTGGAAGTCATCCGTCTGTGGTGCTTCGCTGTGGCTGGAGCTGACTCTGACTATTGTACTACGGCCTGAAGATCCAGACTCAGGGACGCTGGGTATTAGCTTGTAGGAAATGGATCAGTTATGGGTGTTTTCGAGTGGAGATGTTAGTTTTTATCTGTCCGTAGCTATGAGAGCCCTGGGCCAGATGCATAGCCTGGTGGTTAAGGGAGCTGGAGCCCATGTGGCTGATTGAATTCTGGCCCCTGTCGCTTGAAAAACACACTGAGTGCATGCGTGTGTGTGTGCCCCAAATCCCAGCTGGGTGGAGAAATGGAAGTAAAGGGACTGTAGCGTGATTGTACCCTAATGGATCCTGCTTTTCCTGTCTCTCTGTCTCTTTCTCTTAGTCTCTCTGGCAAGCTCTCTTACCCTTTGATGATTAAGAAACAAGACAAGGGGGCGAGCAGGTGGCATAGTAGTTAAAGAGTTGGACTCTCACATGGCGGATTGCGGTTTGAGTCCCAGACTTAGCAACTTACTTTCTCACTTTCTCTCTCTCTATGGTGAACACATGTGCTCTATAGCAAATTTAATAATAATAACAAATTAAAGAAAGAAAGAAAGAAAGAAACGGTTTTTTTAAGAGAGATTTTTACTATAGGGCTTATGCACTTGCCAGGGCGACAGAGACAGAAAGCAAGAAATCACCCCCTGGGGGCATGGCCACACAGCAATCCTCCTCCTCTATTCTTCTCTTGGGATTTTGGGCATGCACGTACATGTATCTGGCATGGGTTTGAAGCAACTGGGTCTGGGACTTGAACTACAGTTGACTACATGGGAGTTTAGCGATGTAACCATTACGCCATCATCTAGTCCCATAAATAATTTTTTGAGAGATTTTTGCTATAGGACACATGGAATTGCCAGAAAGACAGAGAGAGAAAGAAAGCTAGAAATGACCCCCCTTCCCCCCCCAGGGGCATGGCCATGCCACAAGCCCTTCTCCTCCATTCTCCTCTCAGGATTTTGGGCACACACGCACACATTCTGGTGTGAGTTTTAAGCCACCGGATCCAGGACTCCAACTGTGGTCGACTACAGCAGGAGGACAGTGACATAGCCATTACATCATCTGCTGGTCCCAAATATTTTTAAATATATGTATGGTTGGAGTCAGCAGGTGGCATAGTAGTTAGAGGGCTGAACTCCCACGTGGCTGACAGTGGTTTGGGTCCCAGACCAGGTGGCTTGCTTTCTTAGTTTCCTTTTCTCTCTGGTCAAATTAAAATGATAGTAATAATAATAAAGCTAAATAAAATAATTATTTTAAAAAAGTGTAGTTAATAGGTCAAAGTTAGGACACTTCACACATTTCAAAGATTTCAACCTCCCTTGAAGAGTCAAAACATCAGGCAATTCAAGGCTTAAACTCCCACAACTCTAAGGGTAGCATCTGCCCCTTGGGGTGGGCAGGTATGGTCCCATTTACCAGAGGCCACACCCAGGCCCCTTGGAGCCTTTGTTCTTTATATTACCTGCCTGGACCTTGAGGCTTCAGGCTTTGCTTTAGCGCATCCTCCTCTCATTTCCCAACTGAGATAACCTTCAGCACAGAGTCCAGAGGTCTTCGAACCAGGACCCACCCAAAAGGACCCTAGTGGTGCTTCAGGGGAGCCCTTCAGGGCTCAGGGCTGTCTCTGACCATGTGGATGTCTTCACAGAGCATGGTGCTCTGCACGTCTCTCCCCAGCGGTGCAGGAGGAGCACGTGTGTCACATGAAGCCCAGGGGCAGGACATCTTTCCAGGGCTCTCTGAGATTGACGCCTCTGCCCAGATACCCCCCATGACTTGACGGCTTGTCACTCTGCAGGCAAGCATTGGCCCAGCTGGTAAGAACAGTCAACTGCAGTATAAAGTCCCACTCCCATGCCAGCCACCTGATGCGGAATCTTCCAGACCACAGAAGTAGTAGCACAGGTTCACAATCTGAAACGTCAGAGCTCCAAACACCAGACCCTCGTCCCAAATCAAATCTGAACCCACAGAAGCTATACATTGTTTTTCTTTTTCTCACTTGAAGTAAATTCCTTCTCATGCAGCAGCAGAAATGCCAGGTCTGATAACGGGGTGCCATCCTAGACCCTACTGCAGGTATGATATTCACACAGCACTCACCTTTCGAGGTTCGAAAACTAGCTCCATGGGGCTGGCCGTTGGCGTGATGGTTAAGGGCACTGGACTCCCACATGGCCCACCGCAGTTCCAATGAATTCCAGATCTGGCTGCTTGCTTTCTTACTTTCCCTCTCTCTCTTTCTCACTCTGTAGCTCGCTAGTAAACATTTAAATAAATAAAATTAAGTTAAATAAAATATTTTTTTTAAAAAAAAAAAGAAAAGAAAACCTGGCTCCAGGGGTTTCAGTTAAAGTACTGAGAACATATATTATTCCCATGTTCCAGATGAGGAAACCGAGTCCCAGAGAAATTAAAAACAGGAAATCCATCTGAATACTTAATTACAATGCTGTATTGCTTCCTGGCCACCCATCCGGTCTCTGGATGACTCTGGGCAGCTCGTGTCTCCTGTCTGGTCTCAGTCACTCTGTTAGTCAAACGAAGGGCCGTGCTGTACTTCACGGACGTTGTCATTTCATTCCCTCTAAACCACCCCGTAACATGGGTGACATCGTCATTATCCCCATTTTGCTAACATGAAACGAAGCTCAAGGATGTAAACAACTTGCCCAAGGTCACCCACCCAGTCACTGGGGAGAGCTGACACGTTCACTGGTCTGTCTGTTTTTGGTGTCAGACACCCTTTTGTGGGATCCAGGGGTCCTCACAGTGCTGAAAGAGGGACCTCTTTCTTATATCCCTATCAGATTTCTTCACTGAAAAAAATTACCAGCCCACCTCATCCCTGGCTCCTCACATTCCTGCAGCCAGCAGCCTGACAGAGGCCAAGAAAGCTTTGAAAATGGTGTTTACTGTCCCTTACCTCTTGCTCTTGGGGGAAGGGTTCAAAAATGTCCACCATCAGCCTATTGCAGGCATTTTTGAGGACCTCAACCACTGGTCTGTCTCTCTTGCTTCCTGCTGTAAAGATTTCTGCAAGTAGGTGCAACATTTTTCTAGAGGCTTTTAGCCCCAATAAGTCAAAGCTGAACAGGCTTCAGGCCCTGGTAATGAGATGGGTCCCTCCTCCTTCCTTCCCTCTCTCCTGGGGGATTCTCTTCCTCTCCTGTGGCCACACAAGAGAAATCGCAGGAGCTTCTGGCTCCCGGCACCTGGGAACCCTGGCCTCCCTAAAAGAGAGCTGAGAGCCTGGCAGGGTAGGTGTGGCTCATTCCCTAAAACTCCTGTTCTTCAACCCACTTGCTGAGAGGAAATGCCTCTTGGTGAGACATACAGTGGTTTGGGGAGTCAGTTGATTGTAATCGTGGGCACTGGAAAATTCACTCTCCACCGGTCCAGAGCGGCTGTGTGTAGGCCAAGCACAGGGCCTGGTATATCCCTTCCCATTCTTTATTTTTAATTAACCTTATTTTAAATTTGTTATAGGGCCTGCACGTTTACCAGAGAGAGAGCGAGCCACCAGGTTCAGGACGCAAACCGCAGCCATGTGGGAGTCCAGCACCTGTAACCACCATGCGGGCCCTTCCCTCCCCATTCTTTAACCCTCTGACTGTGGGCAAGAACTTGACCTCACTGAGATTGTTTCTAGAAGAAAATGGGGATACTGACTTCCAGCGCTGCTAGCTCAGAGGACTGTGGGGAGCTTTGCAGTAATAATAGAAGGGGCAGTGGTGCGGGCGCCATGTCCAATCATGGCCAAAGTCCGAGGGCTGTGGGTGTGCTGGGCTCAGGACAGGAAGAGAGCTGGCAGGAAGTCAACTCTACGGAGAGCTGAGGGCAGACGTTCAGGAGCTTGCGCGGCAGCAGACCTTGACAGATGGTTCTGGGCTTACACGCGTATTTCCAGGTACCACGGGCCCACGGTCTGAAATGCCAAAGCTCCCAGACACCAAAGTTCTTGTGCCAAAATCAAACCTGAACCAACACAAAGCTCTACGTAGTCTTTATTCTCCCCGTAATGTAAATACCTTCAGCTGTGGATGCAAAGATGCCAGAGTGTGGGGCACCATCCAGACCCCACTGCAGGCATCAAACGGGATACTGTCGGGGTCACTTACACGAATATGAGAAATGCCTACCGTGTGTTCCCGAGCAGAGACAGAGTGCGCACGCTACGGGACGAAGCAGACAGTGTGAGCTTGTCACTGGACAAAACCTCGTGTGTGGATTTGCTAAAGTAAAAGTTCTAGAAGAACCTACGTTAAACTCTGGGGGGTAGGGGCAGGGAATTTTACTGTCTTACCCTTCTGTAGTGTTTGAATGTTTTCAAGAAGCATGGTTACTCTGGCCATTGTGAAGTCCCCAAGCAGATCATAGGTACCATTTATGGCTGCATTATGCACAAGCCCACTTACTGGGTTTATTTGGCTCTGGGTACATATTAAATGGGTGCCTTCTCACACCTGGTGTCTTCTGCTCTGTTTTCCTGGGGACATCAGGGAACCCACTAGCTGGAAACGTGGATCTCCCCTTGGGGTCTAGGCCTCCTTCAGCTATGGTCAGGCTTGTGAGGGGATTATCTCTCTCCCTCCCCTGTAGCCCTGCGAGCTTTCTCCGCCTAGAGACATGTTCGTGATGAGGATGCCCACAGAGCGGGGAGCTGCAGGGGCCGCCTCTGCTGTGCCCTGCCGAGATAGGGTGGGGGTGGAGAGGATTAACGGGTCGCCCTCTCCTCCACCCCACCCGGTGCACCCAGCTCTGGCCAACATCCCACCAGGCTTTCTTCCTCTCCCCTGGCCCAGCCCAGGAAGGAGGTGGAAATAATTAACACCTACGTGGAAACTCTTTCACACAGTCTGTGAACTCCTCCCTGGATTTGCATTCTAAGTCCTGGCAGCCCATTGTGGAATGCAAGGCTTTGTCTTCCCTGAAAGGAAGGGCAGGCAATGGAAGTCAGGTGAAGAGGGGGTCCTCTCTGTGCTGGCCAAAGCCTGGAGTATTCCAAACCTGGTGAAGAGGAGCCAGCTAAGCCCAGGGCGTGAGGGTGTCACCCAGAATGGCTGATTTCCTTCCTGCCCTCTGCAAGGCTTCTGGCTTCTGGAGGCACGCTCTGTTCCGGAGTTGGCCTGCTGTCTGTAACCTGGGGTCCCGCCGTCTCTCCCCTAACACAGGTGAGGTCCAGCCTGGCACCTTGGCCAGCAGGACAGCCGGCCTGTACTCAGAAACAGGGCTGACCCGCTTAAAAGGGCGGGGGAGTCCAGAGAGGAGTGAGCAGCAAGTATTAACTTTTTGAATAGATAAAACATGGGCAAGGGACCAGCAGGTGGTGTGGTGGTTAAGGGCACTGGACACTCTCCCACATGGCCGACCACAGTTCGAGTCCCGGACCTGGCAGCTTGCTTTCTCACTTTCTCTCTCTCTGTCTGTGTTTATCTCTGGTCAAATTAAAATAAATAAATGAATATGGGACCAGCAAGTGGCGTGGTGGTTAAGGCACTGGACACTCCCACATGGCCGACCACAGTTTGAATACCGGACCTGGTGGCTTGCTTTCTCACTTTCCCTCTCTCTCTGTCTGTGTATCTCTCTCTGGTCAAATTAAAATAAATAAATGAATAAATAAAATTAAATAAATAATTATTTTAAAACCACTATTTGATGCCTCAAAAAAATCAATGAATAAATAAAATAATATATATATATATATATTTTTTGGATAGATTTTCGCTATAGGGCGCGTGCGTTCGCCAGACAGAGAGAGACATAGAGACAGAAAGCGAGAAATCACTTTCTGTCACGCCGCAATCCCTTCTCCTCCATTCTCCTCTCGGGATCTTGGGCACACACGCACACGCGCCCGGCGTGAGTTTTAAGCCACCAGGTCCGGGACGTGAACCACGGTCGACTACGTGGGAGTCCAGCGACATAGCCATTACGCTAACTGCTGGTTCCCAATAATATATATTTTTTAAATGAGCAAAAATATTTTCAAAAAGTACAGAAGTGCAAAGTAAGTGTGCTTAGTACCCCAGCTCCCTCTTTCTCTGTATGTATATGTCCATATGTGTGTATACACTCCAGTCAGTACATATGTGTGTATTCAAATGAATGGCAAGACCAGCAGGTGGTATGGTGGTTAGCGGTGCTAGGCCCCCATAGGGCCAACAGTGGTTTGAGTTCTGGACCTGGCGGCTTGCTTTCTCACATTCCCTCTCTCTCATTGTGTCTACCTCTGGTCAAATTAAAATAATTATAATAAATAAAGTTAAATAAAATAATTCTTTAAAAAAAAAGATTCATGTTGGCCACATGTGCTTGTGTGCCCAAAATCCTGAGAGGAAAATGGAGGAGAAAGGATTGTGGTGTGGCCATCCTCCCTGGAGGTGTGTGTATGATTTTTCACTTTCTGTCTCTCCAGCAAGCACATGTGCCCTAGCAAAAAGTCTCTCAAAAAAAAGGAAAGAAAATAGACCTAGGCCATCCAACTGCGGTCGACTACGTGGGAGTCCAGTGACATAGCCATTACGCTAACTGCTGGTTCCCAATAAAATAATTCTTTAAAAAAATAAATGGCAATTTATAGAACACATTCATTTGCTTTTCATAAAGCAATTCTTTTCAGGACTAGTATTTACTTATTGTGAGACTTTTTTTGAAAAGAATTATTTTATTTTATCTATTATTATTTTCCAATTTGATCAGAGAGAGAAAGAGATAGAGAGAGGGAAATGGAAAAAAGAAGCAACTGGGTCCAGGACTTGAACCATGGGTGGTAATGTGGGAGTCCAGAGTCTTTAACCACCATGCTACCTGCTGGCCCCATTGTGAGACTTTTTAAAAAGTTTATTGGGTTGGGACCAGCAATTAGTGTAATGGCTATGTCGCTGGACACCCACGTAGTCGACCACGGTTCGAGTCCCGGACCTGGTGGCTTAAACCCACGCCGGGCGCGTGTGTGTGCATGCCCAAGATCCTGAGAGGAGAATGGAGGAGAAGGGATTGCGGCATGACCATCCCCCCTGGGGGGTGATTTCTCACTTTCTTTCTCTATGTCTCTCACTGTCTGTCTGGCGAGCGCATGCGCCCTATAGTAAAAACCTCTCCAAAAAAAGAAAAAAAAAAGTTTATTGGGTCGTTGGAAAAGTTATGTATTTTTCTGTTTTTCTATGCAAAAATGTGTCATGACTTTTCCTTTTCTGATGGCCCAATATTTAGTTTTCCCATGAGTGACAGAGACAGAGACAGAGAGACAAACATCCTCAACAGGGTCCTCACACCACAATCCACTACAGCCTCGGCCACCCAGAATCCTAGCCTCAGGTGCCCTGTGTGTTTGGAGAGATCTCCAGTTGTGAAGCCGAACCTTCCCACGGGGGTGGCCTGACAGGGAGTCCTGCTACTGCTGCCTCTTTCATTGTCCAGCCCCCAAAGCTGCCTTAGCCCAGCTAGGGCTCTGTGCTCTGTGCTCTGTGTCTCCTCACCCGAAAATGTGGGGTACTACGACACTTGCCTCACGCTGCCGGGAGGAGTAAAGGAGTTGGTTCACGGAAAGGCGTTGGGCTGGTGCCTGGCACACAGAGGACCCTGCAGATGTGTTATTATGGATGAAAAGTAATGAGCCCAAGCCAGTAATCACCCAAGAGAACCCCGAGATCCGGAATCTTTGTGTTTTAAGGTACGTATGATGTGTGTGTGTCTGTGAGAGAGAGAGAGAGAGAGAGAAAGGGTTGGAGAGGGAGAAACAGTGATGACTTAGGACCAGCAGGTAGTATGGTGGTTAAGGTGTGCTGGACACTCCCACATGGTTAACCACAGTTTGAGTCTCAGACCTGGTAGCTTACTTTCTCACTTTCCTTCTCTGTGTGTCTGTCTTTCTCTGGTCAAATGAAAATGAATGAATGAATAAATAAAATGAAATAAATAATTCTTTAAAAAAATAAAAAGAATGATGACTTAATGTTATAGGAAAAAATGGTGGGACCAGCAAGTGACATGGTGGTTAAGGTGTTGGACTCCCACATGGCCAACCATGATTCGAGTCCCAGATCTGGAGACTTGAATAAAATCATGCTGAGCACATGTGCATGTGTGCCCAAAATCCCAGGAGGAGAGTGGAAAAGAAGGGATTATGGCATGGCCATCCCCTTCGAGGGATTTCTCACTTTCCCTCTCTCTGTCTCTGTTTCTCTCTCTCATGTGCCCTATGGCAAAAAGAAAAAAAAAATGTAGAAGAAAATATAGTGGTCGATTCTGAGATTCGGATTCTGGGAACTGAGATATTAACATGTTGAAAATACAGCAGCGGCTGGGCAGGCCGTGCCCCCCTCGGCAGGCAGACTTCATTTGGCCTTTCTTCTGATCAGTCCCTGAGTCTTCACCCCAGGATTGCCCAGCCTTTCCGCCATCAGCCGGTTTCTAGCAGCAGTCTTTACCCAGCTGCCATCTGAGAGGTCCACAGATCCCCAGCCTTGAAGAAACTGTACAAAGTCCTGGAACAGTCCAAGGTCAAGAAGAGGTGACCTCGTGGGGTAAAGAATGCGCAGCGCTCAGAGGCACCTTTGCCTGTGTTCTGGTCTCCACGTTCTAGCAGCTGAGTTCAGGAACCCTAAGCCCCCGGTGGACATTAGCGTTGATTCCACAGCGATGGGAGCCATGCGTGGTAAGGCACTGGCAGGAGACGAACATGTAACATGGTGTGGAGTTGTCCCCTTTCTCCAGCCAGGGCAGCTCAGCACTTCCCCGTGGTCTCCGTCTTTCTCATCCCAGCAAGGAGCTTGGAAGGCTTGCAGAAGTCTGCGCCCTGCGCCTTCCAGGTGGGGCTGCAGAGGGGTTATTGGCAGCAACCCCACCAAGCACCTCTTGTGTTGTCCCATGCCCAGGACTCTCCCTTTTGAAGAACAAAAGCACCGGTGGCAATCGTGAGCAAATGCACAACTAAAATTTTCCTTGACAGATTTTCTAACAATATAGGTCATAGGGTGGCCAGCAGGTGGTGTGGTGGTGGCTGAGGTGCTGGACTCCCACATGACTGACCACAGCTCAAATCCCAGACCGGGCGGCTTGCTTTCTCACTTTCCCTCTCTCTCTTTCTGTGTTTCTCTCTGGTCATATTAAATAATAATAACGAATAGACTAAAATAAAATAATAGGTCATAGGAAATGTCTAATGACTCAGTTCCTCAGGTCCTTGGCCCCGAGAACTGCCTGTTCACTGCCTTTGCCTGCTCCTCTAAGGAGTTCATTCCGGTCTTGCTGGTTGGTGTGAGCTCTTTGTAAAGTAGGAAACTAACTTTTTTTTGGGGGGGTGGGAGAGGTTTTTGCTATAGGGCTCGTGCGCTCACCAGAAAGACAGAGAGAGACAGAGAGACAGGAAGCAAGAAATCACCCCCCGAGGGGATGGCCACACAGCAATCCCTTCTCCATTCTCCTCTTGGGATCTTGGGCACGCACGCACATGCACCCGGCGTGAGTTTAAGCCACCGGGTCCAGGACTCGATCCATGGTCGACTACATGGGAGTCCAGCGACATAGCCATTACGCCAACTGCTAGTCCTGGAAACTAACATTTTATTATTAGAGGTCACAAACCATTTTTCCCAGTGTTAATTGATTTTATTTTGTTTATAGTACTTACCTTTGGCAGATTTCTCAATTATTTCCTTTGACTTCGGGGTTTTATTGTCTGTTTGGAAAGTTCTTCATTAAAAAAAATAAATGTTATAGAATGTGTGCTAGCCAGAGAAAGAGAGAGAGAGAGCAGATGCAAGCACCCTCCAGAGGTGATGACCATGTCACAATCCCTTCCCCTTGATTCTCCTCTCGGTATTTTTGGCACACATGCACACACAACCAGTGTGTTTCTCAAGCCACTGGGTCAGGAACTCAAACCACCTTAGCCACCATGTCACCAGCTGGCCCAAAAGTTCTTCATTTTTAGGTGATAAATTTTATGTGTTTTCTTTGAGATGTTTTATAGTTTTATTTATTTTGTTTAAAAATTATTACATTTTATTTACTATTATAATCATTATTGTTTAATATTCTATAGGGCACATGTGCTCACCAGGGAGAGACAGAGAGAGAGTAAGAAAGAGAGAGAGAGAGAGGGAAACTGAGAAAGCTAGCCACCCAGTCTGGGACTCAAACTGCTGCTGACCATGTGGGAATCCCATGCCTTAACCACCTCTCCACTTGCTGGACCTTGTAATTTTATTTTTTTAAACTTAGATATTTGATCTACCTAAATTTTACTTTGAAGTTGATGATTGAGGTGGGGGCCTGTTAAAAGAAAAACTTCAGACAGTTTTAATTTAGTAGAATTTGAGCAAAAACAACTTGAATCAGGCAACCCCCCAGAATGGGGCTCCAAGGAACTCCAGATAGCCACATAGTGGGGTGTCATTTAAATTCAAGAAAGGGAAAGTGAAGTACAAAAAGAGGAAGTCAGGGAGTGTGTGGAAGAGAAATAATTGGGCCCAGACAGCTGTGTTGAGCCTGGTATCAATGCGTACATCTGGAGCCCCCATCTCTTTCACGGTAAATTTCAACTTTATTTATTCATTTATTCATTTTAATTTGACCAGAGAGAGAGAGAGAAAGAAAGTGAGAAAGCAAGGAAGCAAGCCACCAGGTCCAGGACTCGAACCGTGGTTGGCCATGTGGGAGTGTCCAGTGTCTTAGCCACCACACCATTTGCTGGCCCCCTAAATTATTTTCTAATTCACTTATTACCTAGTAGGAGTAGTGCTTTCTCTTTACCCTTTTCTGGACTTTTTCTAGCCATTTTCATATATTTATTATTTTTATTTGCTTGCTTGATTGATTGCTATAGGATGTGTGCTTGCTGGAGACTCATCGTGATTTTCAGGCCTGCCCAGTCCAGGATTCAGACCTCACGGTCGGCTATGTGGGGTCCAGCTGCCTTAACCTCCATGACACCTGCTGGTCCAGTTTCACACTACCTTTAATATAATCCTACCAACACACTTCCCCCAATTCTCTTGATTTTTAAAAATAATATTTATCTATTTAATTTTATTTGTTATTATTTAATTTGATGAGAGAAGGAGAGAGAGAAAGTGAGAGAACAAGCGGCCAGGACCGAGACTTGAACTGTGGTCAGCCATAGTGGGAGTCCAGCACCTCAACCACCACACCACCTGCTGGCCCCTCTCTTGGTATTTTAATTAGAATAAGTTAAGTCATGGGTTAATTTAGAGACAATATATTCAAAAGAAGGGCATGTTTGCTCACTTGGGTTTTCGCTTATAAACCGCCTTTCGTTTCCTTTTTAAAGATCATTCAAACTCTTTGTTTAATTTATCCCTAAGAATTTTACGTTTTCAGATGCTACAGACGCTGAAATCCGTGCTTCTCAAGCTGCGTGCCTTGAGACCAATCACTCGCCTTCTGCAGGCCTTCATCTGCTTGTCTATAAAGAAGACCGCACGTCTCCAGGACCCTTCATCTAAAGCTAGCTGAGGAGTTCGTGAAGTGGTCTTTAACTCTGTGCAAAATGTTGGTATTTGGGGGGCAGCCTTGTCCTCATTGCATTTTCATGAGAAAGACCCAGGGTCAGCTCAGTTTTTCTGGTCCCAGCTGTGCAAACAAATACCTGAGTCAACCCTAATTGGAGCCCTCTGTGAGTCCCCTACCCCCTCCAGTGACTTGCTAGCCCTCAGCTGCACCCAGACTCTCCTGTAGGCTGGACGGCCCCGTCAGAGGCCTAGCTCGAGGCCACATGCATTTCTTGGGCACCTACCCTGTGCAGGCACTGCGCTAGCCTCCGGACAGGGCCCTCACCCTTTAAATGATCAAGGTGAACAATCCGTTTGGGTAATTCCGGCCTCCAAGTGCAATTTGCAATTGGGGATTGATTCTGAAATTGGTTTGGCCTTCACGTACCTCAACCCAAAGGGGCTTTTCCCCAGCAGACAATGAAGACACTGCGGGGTGAGCAGCAATCTGCTGAGCATTATCTGGTCATGCTGGAGAAAGGATGCTCGGAGAGTGAGCATCTCTTAGATGAAGAGTTTTACAAAGCTGACAAGGTTGGGGTTGGCTGGCCTGAGGGTCGCCAGTTCAACCTCCCACCCAGGGTGGAATCTCCTCCGTGTTTTCCTGCTGCCGGTGCACCCCGCTGCGTTGACGACTGGGTGACAGACGTGCACTCCCGGCTAATTCCGGGAGAGACACGTTTATGCATTTACCATTTAGCCTAATTGTTTCTTTAATTGAAAGTCAGCAGATAAGCGCAGGTTTCTTTCCCATGCAAAAGAGGCTTGGAGAAGAAGAAATAAGCCAATGGCATAAGAAAACAATGGCTGCTTTAGCCGCACTGGGAGGCAGGCCTTTGTGCCTCGGTCTTGCATCATAATGTATTTGAGTTAATTTGACTGGTGGGGTGCTTAGCTACCCAAACACTTTAATAGGATTGCAGTAGGCTACTTTCAGGCCCTGCATGGATAAGAATGGACAGGCTAAGCCCTCTTTTCTTTAAGAAAACAGCTCCCACACTTGTACAGGCTAAAATAATTAAGTAATTAGCAAAGGCATTTGTCAAAATGCCCAGTGGGGCTGACGAAAATGACAGCTTTGAGAAGGATGAAGAGCTGCGAATAGCATTTTCTCCAAGCTCCAGGCTGAGGTCAGGCCTAGAGCCCCGTGAGGAAAAAGCCTGCCTGGGACTCCAGGGTCCCAGCTCAACCTTTGGGGTTCAAGTTCACTTCCCTGTGGCAAAAGCCAAGCTCCTATTTCTAAGATGTTCTTGAAAGCCTTTGGAACATCAAAGGACTCTCAGTACACAGCAAGTAAGTAAAAAATAAGGGAGTCATTTTCCTTTTCAAAGGATTGAAACCGTTAAGCTGCCAAACCACGAGGGGAAAAGCACTTGGGTGTGTCGAAAAGACTCGGGGCCAGTAGATGGCATGGTAGTTAAGGCACTGGATTCCCACGTGGCCCACAGAGGTTTAAGTCCTGGACTCAGCAGCTTGAAAATCACACGGGGTGTGTGTGGGTGTGTGCCCCAAATCCCAGAAGAAGGGAGAAGAAGGGATTGTGGCAGTTTCCCAAGCCAGGGGAAGACCTAAGCAAGTCTGTCTGCTGAGGTCAGTGGCTTGAAGACAGGGAGACTTCGAAAATGCCAGAAAGGGAGGAAATATGTGAAGAAGCAGGTTTTTCCTGGAGGTGTCGCAGAGAGTGCTACATAGCTTAGAGAGGAGGCGGGCTCGGCAGTGAGGGAGAGGGCTGGCTGTTCTGAGAAAGAGGAGAGGATGGCGGCGAGGCTGCATGGTTAGCATGGTATGTGAGATTGAGAAGAGAGGTCCATTCAGAGGACCCTTGGGAGCCAAGAAGGAGAGATCCCCTCCTCGGGAGGAGGGTGGCCGGCTAGGGTGTGCAGGGGCTAGAGGTTATGGGGATGTCGGGAGCTTGGAACTCGTGTCGTTAGAGACAGACCATTTCCTTGTTTCCAGGGGACAAGTGGCGTGTGGGCTGGGGGTGCGAGTGCCTACAGTGGGGGGCCAGTCAAAGTTACAGGCTCCCGGAAGCCAAGAGCCAAGGGCCAAAGGTTCGGGGGATCTCTCCCTGAGTATCGGAGGGTTGGTCAGGGACCATCTTTCCTGGAACAAAGCCAAGGAGAGGGGTGAGGAGGGGCACCTGGATGAGGTGAGAACTACCTTTGTGGTTGTGGGAACTTCCAGCGGGAAGAGTCAGGACCCGGACCAGGACCGTGGTGGTGGTGGTGGTGGCGGTTTAATGACTGGAAGAACAAAGGGAAGACTTCGCCCTGCTTTTCAGAGGCGGCGAGAAAGATCTGTCCTCTGAAGGCCTGTGTCCTCCAAATCCACATGTTGAAACATCTCAATGTTACGGTAGTAGGGTGGGGCTTTTGGGGTGAGATCTGTGCCCTTATAAATTAAACCCTGGCACCAGCAGTTGGCATAGCCGGTGGCCGACCATGGTTTGAGTCCTGGACCTGGTAGCTTGAAACTCATGCTGGGCACATGCGTATGTGTGTCCAAATCCTGAGGGAAGAATGGAAGAGAAGGGATTGGGGTGTGACCATCCCCTCTGCGGGGGGGGGGGGGGGTGCTTTTGTCTCTATGTCTCTCTCTGCCTCTCCAGTACATCCACCCTATAAGAAAAATCTCTAAAAAAAAAAAAGAAAGAAAGAAAGAAAGAAAGAAAGAAAGAAGCAACCCTACAGAGCTTCCTCCCGTCTTGTGCCACGCGAGAACAGAGAAGACGGCCATCTATGAATTGGGAAGTGGGCCCTCGCCGGATGCTGAATACTAGCGCCTTCATCACAGACACCCAGCTTCTAGACCTGCGAGAAATAAAGTTCTGTTGTTTATAAGCCACTCGGTTCATGGCACTTTGTTATAGGAGTCCGGATGGGCTAGGACAGGCAGACCGATGAAGCTTTACTAGCCATGGGACTTGGAGAAGGTCCTTGGTGCGTCTCTGAGATTTGTTTTCTGCAAAATGGGAACAGCTTTCCTCCTCCGAGGGCATGTGTGAGGATTAATCAAGGTAAGGATCATGAAGACTGTGGGATAGGGGCCAGCAGGTGGCATGGTGGTTAAGGTACTAGACTCCCACATGGCTAAATGTGGTTTGAGTCCTGGACCTGGCAGCTGGCTTTCTCACTTTCCCTCTCTCACTGTCTCTGTCTCTTCCTGGTAAGCATATATGCCCTACAGCCGATTAAAACAGTAATGATGATGATAAATAAAATTAAATAACTAATTGTTTTAAAAAGAAGAGAATCTGGGATAGCGCCAGGCTGATGAATAGCAGCTTGTTTGTCCTGTTAAGTTTTGCTTTAGGGTATCTATGCTTGTCAGAGACAGAGGGAAGGAGAGATCATCCCTGGGAGGACGGCCATGCTGCAATGCCGTCCTCTCCAGTCTCTTAGGATTTGGGGCACGCATGCACACACACCCAGCGTTGCTTTCAAGCCTCTGGGTCTGGGGCTCGAACTGCACAGGCAGCTATGTGAAGTCTAACTGCCTTAACTACCATGTCACCTGCTACCCTAATAAACAGCAGCTTTAAGCAGTATCTCAGGGGCCAGCAGGTGGCATGGTTGAGGCCCTGGAATTCCCACATGGCCAACCATAGTTCAAGTCCTGGACTTGGCGGCTTGCTTTCTCACTCTCCCTCCCTCTCCTGCTCTGTCTTTCTCTGGCAAAACTCATGTGAAAAATAATAATCATAATAAATAAAGAAATAATTCTTAAAAAATAAAGTTAAATAAAATAATTATGAAAAAAAAAGTATCTCAAGTAGAAGAGACCTCAAATCACTTGGGCCAACAGAAGAGGAAAAGGGGACCCAGAAAGGCACAGATTAGGGCAGAGGATGGAGCTCCAACAGGGCCACGCAGTGCAGGACTCTGGAGGAAGCCACATGAGGGAGGGGGTACAGGACAGGGGAGATTCCAGATTCTAGAATCTGCAAGGTCCCCCAGCAAGGCTGGACACCTGGTGCTGGGTACAGTCTGGGGTGTGTGTGTGTGGGGGGGTAAACCGTAGTTCTCTTCAGCCCCTAGTGTGACGGATATAAAGCCTGCCTTCTTTTCTTAAAGAAATTACTTTATTTAACTTTATTTATTTTATTCATTTATTTTTAATTTGACCAGAGAGGGACAGAGTGAGAGAGAGAAAGAGAGAGAGAGGGAAAGTGAGAAAGCCAACCACCAGGAACTCAAACTGTGGTCAGCCATGTGGGAGTCCAGCACCCTTAACCACCATGCCTCCTGCTGGCCCAATCCTGCCTTCTCAGCGTGGGTGACATTCTAATCAGCCGAGGGAGCGTGCTGTCTGCAAGTGATGGCTCCTGGGTCCGTCACCCTCCATCTAAGTCCCAGGCATCTGTCTCCATCTTGGTGAAAGGTCGGTGCAGGGCTTGTTTGCATCTCTGCTCTCCAAGCATGGGCCATGCCGCGGCGAAGTCCTCCACATGGAAATCGCTTTGCTCTGCCGTGGACAGTAAGTACCTTCACGTGCCCAGTGCCCAGTGCAGGGTGAGCACTCTACAGACGGGGTCACCGCTCTCTCCCACCTCCTAGCTGGTTGGCTGTGGGGCTCTAACCAGGAATTTAACAATTGGGGGGGATCTCACCTTTCTCACTGACTCCTGATGGCGTGCTCCACAGCTTTGCAGGCTCAGATCCTCCTCTATAAAACGAGGACACTAACACTTCTTTCACCTTAGGGTCCCTTTGCCAATTCAGTGGCAATGTGGCACTCACAGTAATGGTGGCTGTTTTGCTGTTTACTTCTTATTTCTTGCATGAAACAGAGAGATGGAGCATCCCCACCAGGGCCTCGATGCTGTGACCCAGCCCCAGGCCCTGTCCAGCCCCAGATCATGGGCAAGCATGTGCCCAGGGTGCTCAGGGAGGTCTCCGCACTTGATCCATGAGCTTGCTGTGTGGGTTGCCCTGCTAAGTAGCGTGCCCGACCACTATGCCACTGCCCGGCCTCAGGGGGCTATTTTTATTACCGTCGTAGTGCTAGGTAGGCAGCACACAGATTCGCCAGCTCTGTGTCCTCAGAGCTGAGTGCCTCTCTTGTCCCACATTCTAGAAAGTGCTTCACAGGAGGGGTCAGCAGGTAGCGTGGTGGTTAAGGTGCTGGACTCCTACATGGCTGACCATAGTTTGAGTCCTGGACCTGACAGTTTGCTTTCTCACTTCCCTTTCTCTCTCTCCATCTCCCTCTGGTCAGATGACAGAAAAAATTATTATTAAAAAATAAAAGAAAGTGCTACAGGAAAGCTAAGGGATTGAAGACTGTCCCTACTCCCGCCTCTAGGCCTCGCTTGGTTTGGGGCTTTCGTGAAAGAATAGCCAAGCAAACCATTCCCAATCCCTGCCCCGAGGTGGCTCCCACCCCTGGTGTGCTGGCCCTGACTGATGGTCAGGTACAGGCTTACCTCCTAACAGCCCTGGTGTCTTGGGGGTGCCTGCTATCCGCAAGAAAAACCCTCTGCGTGGAAATTGCTTTAATTTGCAGGTGACAAAAGGCAAATTGCTGGCATTTTTTTGCTTAGAGCCTGGAATGTAACCTTGCCTGGCTGCCCCAGACATTCCAGGTGGCAGCTTCCATTAGCCGACCTTGATTTCTGGCTTGAAGGAGAGGGGGGAGGAACAGAGGCGACTTCACCGGGGCCCCTCGATCGTGATCTCATTGTGCTAACGTTTTATCGAATCCCCTGCCACTTTTGTCAGCACAGAGAGCGCAGTGTGGACATCTGTGCACGGGCGTGTTTCTTTTCTTAACCTTCATTCGAGAGTTAGGACGCCCGCAGCTGATGGGAGACTCCTTCCCATGGCCTGCCGGCTTAGGTTGGCGTGTGTCTGGCGGTGAGGTCATGGGAGCAGGTCCTCTGCTGCGTTCCTTTGCAGGATGCCTGGCAGGCTCCCGGGTCTCTGTTGAAGGAATGAATGAGTGAATGAATGGATGGGTGGTTTCCAGTTTTTCCCAAGGACAGAGAGTTTTTGTCTGTCTGGTCATAGCCTTCCACAGCATTCCATAAGGAAGGGCATCCTTTTAGATGCCGTGCTGGTCGCCTTCCACTTAAAATACGTCCCAGGGATGCCTGTCTGGGGCGGGGTTCCACGGAATGCAGACCGACAGGAACGCCTTTGCGGCCCTGAGACCCCGAGGCCGCTGCTGCCATCTTGTGGACCGGATTTGAAGCACAGGAGAAGTGACTATGATGACCTTCCACCCCTCACTGCTCCAAAAAACTCTGGGCTGATTCTATGACAGGTGACCCTCTGCAATGCCTTAGGCCATCTTTAACCTATCTCTATGTCTCTGTCGGGGTAACAATAGTTATAATAACTCACATGTATTGCATTTTCGGCACTATGGTAACAAAAGAACCAGGATTTAACCCCAGTCTGCCCCTCTGGTCCCAACTCGACCCTTACATGCCAACCATGTATTTAATTTTCTTTCTCTTCTTCCCTTTCCAACTCCCTTTAAAGGTGAAGGAGCCCCCCAGCCCCCACCCCAGGCTTGCTGGAAATCACTGTCAACAGGCAGGTTCACCGGATTTACTCCAATATATCCATGTAGATGCGGAAGCAGTACAGAGTGGGACTCAGAGAAGGCCCGGAGGAGGAACGCTTTCTACCCCATGGACTTGGAGTTAAGCTATGGAAGGGTGAAGGGAGAAAATGCCGAGATGTGGAGATTATTCTGTTTTTCTTGTGCTTAAAGGTCATGAGTGGCTCGGATTTTTACTTTGCCGATATAAACAGAGCTAAACTTCTTTTACAAAAGGTTGACTCTTTTTTTTTAACTTTTTGCCATAGGGTGTGTGCTCACCAGAAAGAGACAGAGGAAGGAAAAGTGAGAAATCATCTCCCAGGGAGGATGGCCATGCAGTCTCTTCTCCTCCATTCTCCTCCTGGGATTTTGGGCACGCACACATGCATGTCTGGTATGAGTTTCAAGCTGTCAGGTCCAGGACTCAAACCTTTTTTTAAAATTGTTTTATTTAACTTTATTTATTATTATTTTCCAATTTGATCAGAGAGAGACAGAGAAAGAGAGAGAGGGAAAGTGAGAAAGCAACCCATCTGGTCCAGTACTTGAACCATGACTGGCCACATGAGAGTCCAGTGCCTTTAACCACCATGCCACCTGCTGGCCCACAGGACTCAAACTTCTGTCAGTCATGTCACTAGCAGCCTTAACCACCATGCCACCAGCTGGCTCTGGTTAACTTTATTTTTAAAAGCTACTTCTGGGGGTGTCAGCAGATGACATGGTGGTTAGGGCTGCTGGACTCCCACATGGCTGACTGTGGTTCAAGTCCTGGACCTAGCAGCTTGCCTTTCTCACTTTCCCTCTCTCTCTCTCTGGTCAAATAATAATAATAAAAATAAATAAAGTTAAGTAAAATAATTCTTAAAAAACAAAACAAAACAAAAAACCAACCTACTTCTGTGCCTGTAGCCCCTCTGAGTAGTTATCTTAGATGCCCAAGAAGGATATTTTGGGATGGCATAATTTGGCTCCCCACATCCTTTTTGTGACAGGTATTGGTACCTGTAATCACACTACATTGCAATAATTTGCTTGTTTCCTCAAGAGTCTTCTCTTGAGGTGGTCAGAGCTGCTTAGTGCAGGGGTTTCATTGGTCTGTGTGTACTAACTGTCCTCCGGGCACTGTGCTAGGTTAAGAGAATCTAAACCTTGTTAAACTGGGGCATAGGCATGCCTGCTGTACGTGGCAAGGCCACGGGAGAGACATGGAGGACATCCCTGCAATGTATCATAACCAAAGGTTCACAAGTTCGTCAGTGAGGGGATTAGTAATTTAATTAACAACCCCATTTTTAAAGCTTGTTCATTTCTTTCATGAGAGAGAGGAGAAGGGGAGAGAGAGAGGAACCTCCAATGTGGTCTCCGCACCATGATTACTTCTAGTCTCAGTTGTCAGTGAGGGAAAGTGAGAAAGCACCCACAGGGGGATGGCCACACTGCAGTCCCTTCTCCTCCATTCTCCTCTTGGGATTTTGGGCATGCATGCACACATGACTAGCTTTTTCAAGCCACTGGGTCCAGGATTTGAACCATGCGGTCAGCCATGTGGGATCTAGTGCCTCAAACACCATGTTATAACCCCTCTGAGTAGTTATCTTAGAAAGATGCTTGAGTCATTTTTTTTTAATTTAAAGAATTATTTATTTAATTTTATTTGTTATTATTATTTTCAAATTTGACCAGAGAGACAGAGAGAGAGAAAGGGAAAGTGAGAAAGGAAGCTGCCAGGCCCAGGACTTGAACTGTGGTCAGCCACATGGGAATCCAGTGCCTTAACCACCATGCTACCTGCTGGCCCCTCAAGTCACTTTTTTTGTTTTTAAGAATTATTTTATTTAATTTGATTCACTCATTCATTCATTCATTCATTTATTTTAATTTGACCAGAGAGAGGGAAAGTGAGAAAGCAAGCCACCAGTTCTGAGACTCGAACTGTGGTCAGCCATGTGGGAGTGTTCAGCGCCTTAACCACACCACCTGCTGGTCCCTCAGGTCAGTTTTTTTCATTTTCAATTTTTAAAAAATATTTACTTATTTATTTATTTAATTCCATTTGTTGTCATTATCATTTTTAAATTTTTGACCAGAGAGAGATAGAGAGAGAGAAAGGGAAAGCGAGAAAGCAAGCCTCCAGGTCTGGGACTCGAACCATGGTTGGCCATGTGGGAATCCAGTGCTCTTAGCCACCACACCACCTGCCGGCCCCATCAAAATTTTTTATTTTTAATGCATTAATTTACATTCATTCATTGACCATCGTCGCAGCATACAAAATGTGACTTTCCATCTACAACATACTGCATAGTGGCTTAATTATACATGTTATCGTCAATAATTTCCATTTCTAGTTTCATATGTGTGTGTGTGTGTGTATATATGTGTATATTTCTTCCTATTTCTCACCCTCTGCCATTTCCCACCCTCCTCCCACACTAACTCAGGTGTCTACAGGTGTTTTCTATTCCTTTTTTCCCCACATTTTATTGGTTCAAAAAATTTCTTAAATAATCTAACTTCTTTTAATAGCAAGTTCAGCTGGTATGTACATATCTGTGAATACATGTTTCACTTTAGGCGTGAAACTCTGAGTAGAATGAATACACTATAAGGTAGCACCTAGCTGATGCTATATAGCTTACTACGGTCATTAAATAGGTATTTTTAAATATAGTTTTTAATTTCAAGGAGAGCAGTTTTTGCTTTAATAAATCAAAGAAATGTTAAGGAACTTTGCTTAAAACTTAGAGCCAGGAAACAGGTTAGAATTCTGTTCTAATAGTAGGTACATGAACCTATCAGCAGCTCAAGACAGGACAGAAATACTTAAAACAGGAAAACAAAGCCTAGAAAATTGGCAATGTTTTAGTCAAAAGTCATAAAATTCTCTCTCACCAGTTCAGTCTCATGTACTTAATCTTCTGATGTGGTTCAATCTTCCTGGTTAAATTCTGGGATAAAATATTCAACTCCAGACTTGTCCCTATGATGAAGTTGTTCATTTTCTTAGTTTTTGAACTCTTATTTCTGTGAGTCTGTATTTAATTTTCCTGGTATAGCATTCCCTTCAGAACTTCTTGGAGATCTGGTCTGGTGTTGGTAAATTCTTTCAGGTTTTGTTTATCTGAGAATGTTCTTGTCTTTTCTTCCTATATGAAGGATAATCTTACCAGGTACAGTATTCTTGGTTGAAATTGGTTTTCCCTGAATACTTTGAATATATTTTCCCATTGTTTCCTCACTTGCATTGTTTCTGATGAAAGGTCTGCTGTTAGCCTGATGGAATATCCTTTGTAGGTAACTTGACATTTCTCTCTTGCCAATCTTAGTATCTTGTCTTTGTCTTTGTGGTTTGGGTCAATCTGGCTATAATGTGTCTTAGAGAAAATCTTCTTGGGTTTATTCTATTTGGGGTCCTTTATATTTCTTAGGACTGGATCTTTGAATGCCTCTCTAGGTTTGAAAGTTTTCTTCCAGGATTTCATGAAATAGATTATCGATACCCTTATGAGTCTCTTAGCCTTCTGGGATCCCCCATTATTCAGATGATTGGACATCTGATGGAATCTAGTATTTCTTGTATATTATTCTCTCTCTCTTTTTATATTTTTTTTGGCAATTTTCTCAATCTTTATGGTGGATTTATCTAGGTCAACAATTCTATCTTCTACATCTGAGATTTGATTTCTTGTATGATCTAGTCTGCTTTTAATATTTTCAAGGGAGGTTTTGACTTCCAGTATTATCTCTAACAGGTCCATTTGATTCCTTTTTATAGTGTGTATTTCCTCTTTTAGATCTTGCAAGAATTTCCTCACCTCCTGCAACTCATCAGTTCCTTTCTCCTGCCTTTTCTGCAGTTTATTGTCTTTCTTCTCTTCCATCTCTGTTAGCTTTATCATTATAAATAGTCTACATTCTTTATCTGACATTTCCATGAGTTCTATTTTCCTGTCTGAGGATGAAGAGGAGTTATTCTTTTTCCTTGGAGGAGAGATATTTTCTTGCTTTCCCATATATCTTGTGACCCTGCATTGATTTGTAGTTATCTGATGGATGGTGCGTTTCTCTCTAATTCTTTTTTTTTTTTTTGAGAAGTTTTCGCTATAGGGCGTGTGCACTCGCCAGACAGACAGAGAGACATAGAGACAGAAAGCGAGAAATCACCCCCTGGGGGGAAGGGATGGTCACGCCGCAATCCCTTCCCCTCCATTCTCCTCTCGGGATCTTGGGCACGCACGCACACGCACCCGGCATGAGTTTTAAGCCACCGGGTCCGAGACGCGAACCGTGGTCGACTACGTGGGAGTCCAGCGACATAGCCATTACGCTAACAGCTGGTTCCCTCTCTCTAATTCTTGAAGTTCAATCTGAGCATTCAGAGGCGTGCAGGAGGAGGTGATCTGCAATCTCTCTTCTGTTCCGTTTCCACTCTTTGTGCATGAGGTTCAGTGGGAATAGAGGAATATTCTGACCCTAATCATATTCAGATGTTTGGATCCTTTTTACTTGGACCTATCTAGACACTTAGTGATAGAGGCTGAACAGCTAATGAATACAGATAAAGAAAAAAGGAAAAGAATTAGAGAAGAGGGAAGAAGAAGAAAAAGTAAAATTAAAAAAGAAAGAAGAAAGATAATAAAAAAAAAACTTTTGATTTTAATTTAAAAAGCAAAAATGGAAACCATGCAGCACGCAATATTTCACAGTTCAAGTTCAGGATCCACCTAAGGATGGGCCTGGGTTTGTGCCTTCTCTATTCCATTTAGCACAATAAAGGAGGGGCTTGAGAGCCCAGAGAATACTTTACCTTTTTATTTATTTACTTAATTTTATTTGTTCATTCATTTCTTTTAATTTGACCAGAGAGAGAGAGAGAGAGAGAGAAAGTGAGAAAGCCACCAGGTCCAGGACTCAAATCATGATCTGTGGGAATGTCCAGCACTTTAACCACCATGCTACCTGCTGGTCCCTGAGAATACTTTACCTTAAAAATTAAAAAAAAAAAAAATTAAAAGACACAGGGACAGAGAGAAATGGAAAGAAGAAGGCAAAAGTAGCCCTATCCACTAGAAATGAATCTGGAAGGAGACATCTCAGTGGAAAATCTTCATTTTTAGTCAAGGAAAGCAATATTTCACAGTTCAAGTTTGGTATCCACCTCAGGATGGGCCTCCCTCAAGTCACTTTTCAAACTCAAATTAGAACAAGTTTTTGTTTGTTTGTTTTTAAGAAAGATTTTTGCTATAGGGTATATGTGCTTGCCAGAGAGACAGACAGAGACAGAAAGACAGAAAGTGAGAAATCACCCCCCAGAGGGGATGGCCATGCCACAATCCCTTCTCCTTCATTCTCCTCTCAGGATTTTGGGCATGCACACACATGTGCCCAGTGTGAGGTTTAAGCCACAGGTTTAGGACTTGAACCATGGTCGGCCACATGGGAATCCAGTGACATAAGTATTTCACAATACATTGGTCCCAAGAGCAACTATTTTGTCTGTTATAATGGACATATTTGCTTTTCTTATTTTTGTTTTAATCTCGTGAAATTCTGTTTCATTGTTTGTTTTAGTGTGTGTGAGTTAATTCAAAGCCCTTTCCTCCTCTTTTCTTTTTAAAGAATTATTTTATTTGTTCATTTATTTATTTTAATTTGATGAGATAGAAAGAGAGAGAGAGAGAAAGTGAGAGAGCAAGCCACCAGGTGGTCCAGGACTCAAACCACGGTTGGCCATGTGGGAGTGTTCAGTGCCTTAACCACCACGCCACCTGATGGTCCCTCTTTTATCTTCTTTTTAAAAGGAGTATGAAGAAGTTTAATTTAGGGGCAGATAGGTAGCATGGTGGTTAAGGGAACTGAATCCTACATGGCTGACTGCGTGGTTCAAGTCTTGAACCTGGTGGCTTGAAAAACACCCTGGGTGACGGACCAACAGTTGGCATAATGGCTATGTTGCTGGACTCCCATGTAGCCAACCGTGGTTTGAGTCCTGGACCCGGTGGCTTAAACTCACACCCAGCGCGTGTGCGTGCATGCTCAAAATCCTGAGAGGAGAATGGAGGAGAAGGGATTCCGGCATGGCCATGCCTGCTGGGGGGTGATTTCTCACTTTCTGTCTCTCTGTCTCTGTCTTTCTGGTGAGCACACGTGCCCTATAGCAAAAGCCTCTCAAAACAACAACAACAACAACAACAAACAAAAAAACCCAAAATAAAAAACACACCCTGGGTTTTTTTGCATGCATGCCAAAAATCCCGAGAAGAATGGAGGAGAAGTGATTACAGCGTGACCATCTCCACTGGTGTGGGGTAGACGGGGTGTGTGGGTGATTTCTCTAGAGCTTTAAGATGGACGTGTAGGTCTTAGTTTATTGATACTAACGGGACTCTGGCTGGGGGAATTTTAAAACACACTGAGGGTTCTTTAGTAGAATTCACATTTTCTAAGTGAAAGTCCAAGTATATCCTCTTTTGTGACGGGTGTGGGAAGATTTCTCCGCTTTTCCTGACACAGAGGGGAGACGACTGTCCCCTCAGGAGGTTCTCTAAGCAGACCTACCACAGCCTCCCTTCTCCCCTCACTGTTCCAGGGGGTGCTCAGCAATGAGGACTGAGGGGAGATACCCCATGTGGATGGAGGACTAGCCCTCAGCTCTGGCTAGAACCCTCTCAAACCTGCTGGGGGTAGGGGGCATATAAATTGTTGCTACGTTTTTTTTTAAAAAAGATTTATTTAATATTCTTCTTTATTACTACCTTTTAACTTGACCATGGAGAGACAGAGAGAGAGAGAGAGGGAAAATGAGAATGCGAGCCACCAGGTCTGGGATTCAAACTGTGGTTGGCCATGTGGGAGTCCAACACCTTAACCACCATGCCACCTGCTGGCCCTGGTGCTACATTTTAAGGAAGCAATTGGCTCAAAGGCATTACAAGGCTCATGCCCTGGGCCAGCAGGTGGCATGGTGGTAAAGATTCTGGACTCTCACATGGCCGACTCCGATGTTTGAGTCCCAGACTCAGTGGCATGAAAATCACGTGGGCACATGTGGATGCATGCCCAAAATCCCAAGAAGAGAATGGAAGAGAAGGCATAGCAGCTGGACCATTTCCCCTGGGGAGTGATTTCTCACTTTCCTTTTCTTTCTGTCTCTCTCCGGGGAATACAAGTGCCTTACAGCAAACATAAAAAAAAAAAAAAAAAAAAAAAAAAAAAAAAAAGCTCATGCCCTATGACACAGGTATTTTTGTTCTGGGATTTAACTTAAAGAATCAGTGAAAAATTCACTCATTCAGTGATGACTGCTATAGGAGACGGGATGAACAAGACAAACGTCCCTGTCCTTATAACATTAACACCCAAATTTAAGGAGAGATTTGTGTCTATGGATATTTAAAGCAGCTTGGGAAAGCCAAAGACCTGGAACAAACAAACTGTACAGCCAGTGACAGGGAATTAGTTAAACTGTAGATCTATATGATGACATTTTATTTTAAGATTATTTACTTATTTCTTCCATAAGAGAGAGAACACCCCTAACAGGGCCTTGGCATGGCAATCCACCCCCAGCTTCACCCAGCAACGGTCATGGGTGTGCACGTGTCCGGGGAACTCGACGAGGTCTCCGGATGTGAATCTGGAACCAAAGTGTGCCCAAAATCCAGACAGGAGAATGGAGGAAAAGGGAGATGGCATGGCCACCTCTCCACGGTGGTGACTTCTCACTTTCCCCTTCTCTCTCTTTTTTTCTCTCTGGCAAGAACATGCACCATGTAGCACTTTTTTTTTTTTTTCCCAAAGAATTTTATTTATTTATTTATTTATTTATTTCCATTTATTATTATTTTTAAAATTTTGATGAGAGACAGACAGAGGAAGAGCAAGAAAGTAAGTCGCCAAGTCAGGACTCGCACTGCGGTCAGCCATGTGGGAACCCAGTGCTTTTAACCACCACGCCACCTGCCGGCCAGCCTGTAGCAAATTTTTAAAAAATGTTAATAGTAGTTATCTGATACTAGTGAGATTATGAAAATATACTTTGTTTTATTTATTTGTTTAATTCATAATAGAGAGCACATGGACGTGTGAGAGAGGCCTGGACATGCCACAATCCTTTTTCCACCAACTCTCCGTCTTGTCAGGGTCTTGAGTACATGGGCAAAAGCCTGGCCCGAAGTCAAGAAGATCAAGATTTTTTTGGTTTTTGGAGAGATTTTCACTATAGGGCGCGTGCACTCGCCAGACAGACAGAGAGAGACATAGAGACAGAAAGCGAGAAATCACCCTCCAGGGGGGATGGTCACGCCGCAATCCCTTCTCCTCCTTTCTCCTCTCGGGATCTTGGGCACGCACGCACACATGCCCGGTGTGAGTTTTAAGCCACTGAGTCCGGGACGCGAACCGCAGTCGACTACGTGGGAGTCCAATGACATAGCCATTACACTAACTGCTGGTTCCCAAGAAGATCAAGATTTGAAAGACATGTGGGATCCAGCTTCCTCTCTGTAGGGCCTAACTACTGCACTAGGGGACTACATTTTCTTTCTTCTGTTTAAAAAAATGCATTCTTGGGACCAGCAATTAGCATAATGGCTATGTCACTGGACTCCCATGTAGTCGAGTGTTCGAGTCCCGGACCCGGTGGCTTAAACTCATGCCGGGCATGTGTGCGTGCATGCCCAAGATCCCAAGAGGAGAATGGAGGAGAAGGGATTGGGGCACGGCCATCCTGCCTAAGGGGTGATTTCTCGCTTTCTGTCTTTCTGTGTCTCTCTGTCTTTCTGGCGAGCACACGTACCCTATAGCAAAAAAACCTCTCCAAAAAAATAAAAGCATTCTTGGGTGGTTTTTTAAAGTCTCTGCAATGAATATGAATTCATTTTTAAAAATTTAGAGATGGTCCAGTCCATGGCCTAGTGTTTAAGACAGCTGGACCCCGCATGGCCGACTGCACAGATGGAGTCCTGGATCCAGCAGCTTGGAAAACACCCCAGGCACGTATGTGTGTGTGCCCAAATTCCCAGAAGGAACAAAGAGAGGAGCAGGGATGTGGTGTGATCAGTCTCCATGGGAGGGGTGCTTTTTTCTTCTCCCTCTCTCTGTCTCTCTCTGGCAAGCACACATGCTTCCTGGCAAAATTTGAAAACAAAACAAAACAAAACAAAACTTAAAGGCAACAGTAAGAAAAAGAGAAGATTGCTAAGACCTGCATTCAGGCCCCCACGTGACTACGAAGGAGCGTCCTCTGAATCTCCCAGCCCAGCTCTCCTCAGGGTTCCTGCAGGGCGTACCCAGGTCCTTCCTAATACCCACCACAGAGCAGGTGCGGCCAGCGCGGAAACGCCACAGGACAAGTGGACTGCGTGTCAGGGAAGGCCCGTGGGTTGTCTTCTGGAGGTCTCTGAAAGCCCAGCTCCTGCCAGCCCAATGTGGAGTAGAAAAAGATGAAAATAAAGGTTTTCATTCTTGAGTTTCCAGTCCCTTAGTTTGATTTTGCTAATATCTCAAAAGCCTGACCTCAGCCATTTAGCAGGATCTCAAAGCGAGTCAGCACATCGGACTCGATCAGAGTGTTCAGGATCAAATCCCGGCTCCGCCACTAACGTGCTGCGCGAGCTGGGCCGGTTGTGTATCTCTCTGAAACATCCGCATGTGCAGGATAAGGAAACCCAGAGCCTGCCCAGCCAGGACGGTGCAAAGATTAAGAGAGTCCAGGTAAAGCCTCCGGGGCTGCAGCTCCCCTGGGGTTTTCCTAGCCCCCGGGTTCGGTGGGGTTCCCCAGCCTTCCTCTGCTCTCACCTTACCGTGAGGGGCTGAGCTGTACAAACTGGTTTGGGGCCGGGTTGGCCAATGGGTGGGCCCCTCCTGGAAGTAGAAGAAGGCACTGCTTTCCCTCGCGCTCTGCCCCGGCGACATTGCTGGTGGTCTCTATAGTCTGCATTTTCTGAAGACTGTTTTCACAGGCAGCCTCCTCCTCCTCAGTCCCTCTCTTTCTGGGGGAGGTACCTTTGTAATGAGTTTCCTCTATTTTTTTTAAAGAATTATTTTATTTAGTTTTATTTATTATTAGTATTTAATTTGATGGGGGGGGAGTGACACAGCAAGCCGCCACTTCCGGACTCAAACCACGGTCAACCACATAGGAGTCTAGCACCTTAACCACCATGCCCCCTGCCAGCCCCTAGTTCCCTTTATCGAAATCTCTGACATAGATTTTGTTTCCCGACTAGACCCTGGCACTCTTTTGACCTTCCATCTACCTGAGGTTTGGCATTACTGTGGTGAACAACATTTACCAGTTCTCCTGTTCACAGATAAATGAGTCCGATTACATAAACTAGAAATTCTTCATTTTGTTTAATAAAAAAATTTAGGGACCAGTAGGTGGTGTGGTGGTTAAGGTGCTGGACACACCCACATGGTCAACCACAGTTCAAAGTCTCAGACCTGGTGGGTCTCAGACCTGGTGGCTCGCTTTCTTACTTTCTCTCTCACTTTCTCTCTGTGTCTCTGGTCAAAATTAAAGGAAAAAAATGAATTAGTAAATAAAAAAAAAAATAAATAATTTTAAGAATTATTTTATTTAACTTTATTTATTTATTTATTTTAATTTGACCAGAGAGGGACAGAGAGGGAGAAAGTGAGAAAGCAAGCCCCCAGGTCCGGGACTCGAACCGTGGTCAGCCATGTGGGAGTCCGGCACCCTTAACCACCACGCCACTTACCAGCCACCAAAAGAAATAATTCTTAAAAAAAAAAAAAAAAAGAATAAGCATTTATCTATCAGTTTGTTGTGATTTTCAAACTGCTCAGTCCAAGACTTTAACCACAGTCAGCCATGTGGGAATCCAGCACCTTAACCACCATGCCACTTGCTGGCCCAAAGTTTTTCATTTTAACACACAACACTGTCTGATCATCAGGACATATGGAGAGGAAAAGAAACTTTTGACTTTTTTCCAAAATCAAATATTGTACACAGAAGAGTATCTTTATGTGGTCTATAAGATATCAAGAATAATGATTCTGGGCCGGCAGGTGGGCTGGAGATTAAGACAGCTGAATCCCAGAGTTGACTTTGCAGTTTAAGTCTTGCTCCTGGCAGCTTAACAATTACACTAGGTGCCGGAGCACGTGTGCCTAAAATCCCAAGAGGAAAATGGAGGAGACATTGTGGGATGGCCATCCTCCCTGGGTGTGATGTCTCACTTTCTCTCTCTCTCTCTGGTGAGCCCACACACCCAGTAGCAAAAACTGAAAAAAAAAAAATAATAATGATATAATGAATGGTCACACCTGTACCCCCGTGTCAACCACTCAGTTTAAGAAAAAAGCTTGTTAGTTTGTCAGGAAAGTCATGTCGTGCTTTTCTGTGCAAAAATGCATCATGACTGGACCAGCAGATGGCGTAATGGTTATGTCTCTGGACCCCCATGTAGTTGACTGCGGTTCGAGTCCCAGACCTGGCATTTTAAAACATGCTGGACATGTGTGCATGTGTGCCCAAGATCTTGAGGGAGAATGGAGAAGAGATTGCAGCATGGCCATCCCCCCTTCGGGGGGTAATGTCTTGCTTTCTGTTTCTCTGTCTCTCTATCTCTCTGTCTCTTTGTGAGCTCATGTGCCCTATAGCGAACATCTCTCAAAAAAGAAAAATGCTTGGGACCAGCAGTTAGCGTAATGGCTATGTCACTGGACTCCCACGTAGTTGACCGCGGGTCACGTCCCGGACCCGGTGGCTTAAAACTCACGCCGGGCGCGTGTGCGTGTGTGCCCAAGATCCCAAGAGGAGAATGGAGGAGAAGGGATTGCGACGTGGCCATCCCCCCTGGGGGGTGATTTCTCGCTTTCTGTCTCTCTGTCTGGCGAGCGCATGCACCCTATAGCGAAAAACCTCTCCAAAAAAAAAAAAAAAAAAAAAGAAAAATGCTTCAAGACTTTCCAGACAACCCAGTATTATCTTTGAACCCTTCCAAATTTCATCTTCCTACTCCTTTTCAAAAAGATCACTCTTCTGGTCTCTAATTTCCTTTTTTAAAGGTTTTTTATTGAAAAATTTTAAAAATATTATTCTTTTTTTAATAATTATTTATTTTATTTGGAGTGTCCAGTGTCTTAACCACCATGCCACCTGCTGGTCCTGGTTTTTTATTTAAATTTAAAAAATTATTTTATTTAACTTTAGTTTATTTATTTATTTATTTATTTAAATTTGACCAGAGAGAGAGAGAGGGGGAATGTGAGAAAACAAACCGCCAGGTCCAGGACTTGAATCACAATTGGCCATATGGGAGTCCAGCACCCTTCACCACCAAATCATCTGCCAGCCCCGTTTCTTATAGATTTATCACAAGTCTTAGTTTATTTGTGGTAACGAAATACCTCAGAGTAGGTAATTAATAAAAACGAGTATCTATTTCTTATAGTTCCAGAGGTTGGGAAGTCCAGTGTTGAAGTGCCGGCAGTTTCACAGTCTGATGATGTCTGGCTCTCTGCTTCCAAGATGGGAACATAAGAAGCCACCCACCCCACCCCCTGCTCCCCGGAAGGGTGGCCACATTACAATCCCTTCTCCATTATCCTCCTGGGATTTGGGGGCACATGCGCACATGCACTCAGTGTGATTCTCAAGCTACCAGGTCTAGGACTCGAACATGTGAGCGTCCAACACTTTATCCACTGCCACCTGCTGGCCCCATAGAACTCTTTATCTTGGAAACTGAAAAAGCTACTCATTAAACAATAACTTCCCATTCTTCCTCCCAGCTCCTGCCAACCACCATTCTACTTTTTACTGAAAGTGTATTTATTTATTCCGTGAGTGAGAGAGAGAGAGGGAGGAGAGCATCCCCAGTAAAGTCTTCACTCCACGACCCAGCCCAGCCTCAGCCAGCCCCAGATCGTGGGTGAGAACATGCCCAGGGGTCCAGGGAGGCCTCCACATGGAAACCTGGAGTCCTCTGTGGTCCAGCCTCACAGGGTGGGGTTTAATTGCTGTGCACCGTTCACCTCCGCTTTCTGTCTATGAACTTGGCTACTCTAGGAACCTCCCGAGTGCAATCACAGTGTTTATCTTTCTATGTCTGGCTTAGTTCACCTAGTTCACTTAGCAGAGCATCTTCAAGTTTTATCCATCTGCATTTATAGCATGTGTCAGAACTTTCCCTTTTTTAAAAATAATCATTCATTTTATTATTTTTTTTAATTATCATTATTCTTCTTTAAGAGAGAGACAGAGAAAGTGAGAAAGCAAGCTACCAGGTCCAGGACTCGAACTGTGGCTGGCCATGAGGGAGTCCAGCACCTTAATCACCACGCCACCTGCTGGCCCCAGAACTTTCTTTTAAAGGCTGAATAATATTCTATTGTCTGAATATGCCACATTTGTTTATTCATCCATCAATGAACACTTAGATTGTGTCTTAGACCATGTCCTCTATAACGGCCTTCCATAAACTGGGTGGCTTAACTACAGAAATGTATTTCTTACAGTTCTGCGGGCAGGAAGTCTGAGCTCCAGGCACAGTAGAGTGGACGTCCAGTGAAGACCTGCTTTCTGGTTCAGAGATGGCTTCTCCTCATTGTGTCCTCACACGGCAGATGAGACGAGAGCTTTCTCCAGTCTCGTTTACGAGGGAACTAATCCCAGTCACGAAGGCTCTACCCTCATGACCTAATAACCTCCCAGTGGCCCTACTCCCCAATTTCAGCCCTTTGGGAGTCAGGAATTTTATAAATACATTTTAAAGAATTATTTTATTTTATTATTTTAAAAATTATCCATTTATTTATTTATTTTAATTTGACCAGAGAGGGACAGAGAGAGAGAGATAGAGAGAGAGTGGAAGAGTGAGAAAGCAAGCTGCCAGGTCCAGGACTAGAACCGTGGTCAGCCATGTGGGAGTCCAGTGTCCCCAACCACCACGTCACCTGCCGGCCTTGATTTTATAAATGCATTTTGGAGGGGACACAAATATTCAGTCTCTAGCAGGCTGCTTCTACAGTTTGCTGTGAATAATGACACTGTGGACACAGGTATATGAAAGTCCCTTTGAATGCCTGCTTTCATTTTTTAAAAAAAAATTATTTTGTTTAACTTTATTTATTTACTTATTTTATTTTTTTTGCACCTGGAGTGAGTTTCAATTATTTATTTTTAATTTAACCAGAGAGAGAGAGGAAGGGCAGGAGAGGATAGAAAGCAGACCACCAGGTCCAGGACTTGAACCTCAGTCAGCCATGTGGGAGTCCAGTCCCCTTAACCACCATGCCACCTGCCAGCCCCCTTATTTCTTTTGAATATACATCCAGGAGTGAAATTGCTAAATCATTTGGTAATTCTGTGTTTAATTTTTTCAAAAGTTTATCTTTTCTTTGTGTAGAGAGAAAGAGACATAGAGAGAGATTCCTCTAACAGGGCCTTATCTTGCCACAGTCTCCCCCACTCCCAGCCTTCCAGCCAACCAGGATCATGGGCACACGGCATGTTCGGGTTGACCTGGGATTCAAACCCTGAGCCTTCTCATATGACCCCAGCATCACACATAATGTCTTCAAGTTTTGTCCATGTTACAACACGTGTCTGAACTTTCTTTCACAGGCTGAATAATATTCCACTGTCTGAATATCCCACATTTTGCTCATCCGTCAGTGAACACTTAGATTGTGTCTTGGTCCCTGGAGGCAGCCCAGTCTATGGAATGCTGGGCCTTACTTCCTGTGCTGCTGAAGCTGCCTACTCTCAGCATTCATTACCTGTTTTCTTTTTTTAAAAAATAATTATTTATTTTATTTATTCATTCATTTATTTGTTAATTTGACCAGAGAGAGACAGAGTTTGAGAGTAAGAGAGAGAGAAGTGAGAAAGCAAGCCACCAGATTCAGGACTCGAACGCTGGTCGGCCATGTGGGAGTGTCCAGCACTTAACCACCACGCCACCTGCTGGTCCCTACCTGTTTTCTTGAATTAGGATGGTGTAGTTAGAATCCGGGGGAGGGGGAATCGGCCTCATTTTGGGTAGTGTTGATTTGCAGTCTTCCTACGGCTACACTTCAGAGCTCATCTGTCACCTTCCAGCCCGTAACTTTTTGGCCATTCTTGTTTGATGAGGAGGAGGAGGAAGAGGACAAAAACTAAAACCTAGCAAGTGCTCACTTCATCTTTCCAAATACTTCTGCATATTTAAACTCATCTTCTCAATCATGTGTGAAGGCTGTTGTCCCGGTTTCCCAGATGAGGAAACTGAGTCACAGAGAAGCGGACCCATGGCGTGTCATTGGGACAGATGAGATCATGCTATCCAGTGCTCCGTGTCACGAATGAGGAGAAGGAGGCCCTGAGAGGAGGTGCCCCGAGGTGCAGGGTCGTGGCGTGACCACGCCGAGCTCTCAGCTTCCAGACGTCTGGAATCCCTGCCCTGCTGCTGCTGCCTCGGAGGCAGAATCCATCCATTTGTTTCGTTGATCCTAGTGACCCAGGTGAACCCTCAGCTGAGGGCTGCCGTGCTCCATCTGAATGCAGCTGGGCTCCTGGTCCTCCTCCGGATGATTACCAGGGCAGGATTTAGCTGAAATATGATGGCGGGAGGATTACAGGTTTGGCTCTAGGACTCTGTGAAAACACATGCAAGGAGCACATTAATATTCGTCAAGGACTGAAAGAGCCTTTTCAAGAAGTTGAGATAAATTTTGGCAAAATCAGGTTGCCCTGAGAGGCATTTGATGTACTGTGAGGGAGTCGTTCGAAAAATGATGATTCCTCCCCCCCTCGTTCAGTTTATTTAAATAGTGAAAACCGCCTCCAAGCCTGCACCCCTGAAGGGATGGGCCAGCCCATGCAGATGGCGGGCCTGTGTTTTTCATTATGTTCCCTGACTCGCTAGGTTTTGCCGTTAGTCCGTGGTACACGTTTCCTCCGTGTTTCTCTTGAACTTCATGAACTCTGGCATTGCAATCCACGATGTATATCCCAGGGAAAAGTAGCCTTTCTTTGATCTTCCTTGGGGACCCCATTATGTTTAACCTAAGGAAGATTAGGGAGTCTTCACTCCACTTTGAACAAACACACCACTGGGCGGCAAAGGTGGCTGCCGAACGCATTCCACAGTCTGCAGGCTTTGAAGAGCATTCTTCCTTCGGAGGATCTATTCAGAGTCCCCGGTAATGAGTGTATTAGCCACACAGGAATCTATCTAGCATGAGGTATTTAAACAGAGGGTTTGTTTTTATTTTTATTTTTTTTAAAGGTTTTTGCCATAGAGAGCATGCACTCTCTATAGAGACAGAGAGGAGAGAGAAAAAACGCAAAATACTCCCGGAGATTGGGGGAGGGGTGGCCACCACAATCCCTTCTCCTCCATTTTCAAGATTTTGGGAACACTCATCCCCCTCACCCCACACCACCACCACCACCACCACCACCGGGCCTGGGACCTGAACATTGGCTGGCCATGTGGGAGTCCAGCACCTTAACTACCATGTCACCTGCTGGCTCCACAGTAGAGGTTATATTAAGCGTTTAAATCACTGCTGTTGGTGCCCAGGATGGGAGTCAAGTTGTATTTCTGGCCCCCTGGTCTGAGCGGGCGGTTTCTGGAAAACGCGTGCACCTTCTAGCCGCATTCGTGGTAACATCTGCTCCACAGCGGTGAGGGTGAGCCGGGGAGCCTGGGAGCCGGGGAGCCAGGTCGGCTCCAGGCTTGCACAAACAGTTCTCTGAGCAGGGCAAACTCAAGGGGCCTGGAGCTGCCACTCAGCCAGCACCTGGAAAACCAGACGGCTCAGTTCCCCTCTGCTCCGAAATGGGCTTCCAAAATGGGTTTCAGAACTCTGCCTGCCTTTCAAACAGCTCTTTAAAACATCTTTAATTGTGACATATTTCCTTTTTTTTTTTTTTTTTTTCCCCCTAGCCTTACAATGAAAACGGAAGAACAAAACAAAATCCAGTGTTCACCTGTCAGGGTTTTCAGTCCCCTGTCACCCCCTGGCGCTGATGGAGATGTATTTTCCTAATGAAGGTCCAGCGTTCATGGTGGCACTTGCTAGATTCAGTTAGGACTAAGTGTTATTTAATTCACAGTGAAGCGACAATCTGGCTGGACTGTGATTAGTTCCAGCTTTTAGCTATCATTTATAGGTCACCGGGCGGCTAACAACCTCAATCGAGGGACCATTATCTTTTGACAAGATGAAGCTTTTTCTGGGGGATGGGGGGAGGGAAAGGAGCTCTACCCAGAAAGCCCCTCTCAACACTCTCCGCGGGAATTACTCCATGTCTAACAGAGCTTTGCTGCCACTTACAAGAGAGCTACACGGGATTCCAGCTAGGTGTGGCGAAGGAAAAGAAGGGACAGATTTGTCTCCTCCGCCATTCGTTCATCCGCTCAGTGATGGTTCCTTGGTGAGGCGTGGGGGAGAGTGTGTGTGCAGGGTTTGCTGGAACTAAGGCTTCGGTCTGCACATCCTGGTATGGCTTTATAGCTTTGTTTTGCTTTGTTTGTAATGGCCTTTGTCCATTGTGATGAACTGTAGAATCTGTTATCGCTGGTTGGTGCCAGTGCCCTACTGATGGTTAAAAACGACAGCTAACACCCTTACCTGGAACAATGCTCTTTCGTGAAGCCTATTTCTCCAAGAAAGTGTCATTTTACTTATTTTTCATTTTTATCTTATACCATTAAAAACGCAATTTTATTTTTATTTAAATGTTTTTTATTTAACACAATTATTTTATTTTTAAAAAAGAATTATTTAATTTTATTTATTCACTTATTTTCATTTGACCGGAGAAAGACAGAGAGAGGGAAAGTGAGAAAGCAAGCCACTAGGTCTGGGACTTGAACCGCGGTCAGCCATGTGGGAGTGCCCAGCGCCTTAACCACCATGCCATCTGCTGGTCCCCTATAATTATTTTATTTTTTAAAGATGTATTATCAGAACCTTTTAACAAAAATAGAAGGGGTGTACAACATAATGATGTTCCTCATCGGAGATGATGAATACGGTAATATTCTTGACTTGGTTATCACATACTGCATATACGCTTTGACAAACCACGTTGTACAAAAAGTAAATGCAGATAAATTATAAAATAAATACTTTTTAAATACTTTATTTATTTCTCCCATGAGAGAGAGGCACAGAGGGAGACAGAGAGAGGAGGAGGAGAGGAAGACACTGCCAGCAGGGTCTCCGTGCTGTGGTCCACCCCAGTCCCACCGGTCTGGGTCACAGGCACACATGCGCATGCCTGGAGTATACAGGGACGTCCGGGGATGCAGACCAGGACCTTCGCGTGCGGGTCTCATCACATTATCGCTGCCCTACTGCCTGGCCCTAATATGCTATTAGAAATAAAACTTTCCCTTTCATCATTAGGGTGTCCCCTAAGGGTTCCCTTTCAGCACCAGCGACCAGTTTTGCAGAAGACAATCTTTCCATGGACCAGGGAGGGGTGGAGTGAGGGAAGCGTGCAAATGGGATCCGTGTGCACTGTTCACAGCAGGGATGCTGCTCCTACGAGGATCAATGCCATTGCCAGTCTGACTGGAGGCAGAGTGCAGGCGGTGACGGGAGTGATGGGCAGCTTCACTCCCTGCCCACCGCTCGCCTCCTGCTCAGTGGTCTGGTTTCTAACAGACCAGTATTAGGGACCCCTGCCCTCAGGGACATGAAAGCCATTGACCTTCGGATAAGATCCAAGCAAAATGGCATGGTGGTGTTAGAACGCAGCAGTTTTGGTGCAGGTACGACATGACTTGAAAGCACTGGAAGGTCATACATGCTCGAGGGCTCAGCCCGGGGCAAGCTGGCTGCTCTCAATGTGCTCCATGACAACGTCCAGGCAGCACCTCAACAGCGAGGTTCACCGGGGCAGCCTGAAGTCAGAAACAGGTCGTACCCATGCTCTCTGTCCATGGGAACCATGAGTGTCCCTGCTGTCTCCTCCCCCTGGGCTGGGAGGTGC
>NW_006159692.1:5152626-5176844 GCF_000334495.1 Tupaia belangeri chinensis
TTCCCTTCCCTTTCACTTGGGCTCCTCCTTCCTTCCCGCTGGGTCTTGGGAAGCTGGGAGACAGCCTCCCACCTTTCCTTTGCTTTCCTCCTGTGTAGCAAGTCTGTGTCTCCTGTATAAAGGCCCACTGGTTAGAGGACAAGAACTACTTTTAGTTCCACTTGGGAGCTAGAGCATCTGGCTTTACTGCTACACTTAAGACTGCCAGGTGTTGGATACCTGCTGGGTGTCGGATGTTGTGAAGGCCCTTCCATACGTGATTCCACTGAGTCCTCACCACAATCCAGGGAGAAGAGCATTATTTCCTCCATGCTGTGGACGAGTCTGAGGAGGAACCTTGGGTGGAAGTTCTGGCCTGCTGCTCTGTGGTTCGGATCTTCAGGTGCCCTTGAGGAGCTCAGAGTCGGTTGTGAAGATGAGCCACTCCTGCCCAGCCTCGAGGTGAAATGAAGTGTAACGGTGTCTGTCAAACCTGAACTCTTGGCTTCATAGGGAACCCCCAACATCAGCCTACATTAATAAATTGTTATTTAAATATGCATGTTTAATAAATCGTTATTTAAATATGCTCAGATATAAATGACATACATTTCCTATTCTTCTACTATTTTAGACTATTTCCTTACATGCATATACACATATGTTATTTTTAAAGAGTTATTTAATTTTATTTTTATTTAAAATTTTTTCCTATAGGGCATGTGCATTCACCAGAGAGAGAGAGAGAAAGAGATAGGGAAAGTAAGAAAGTGAGCTGCGGGACCAGCAGTTAGCATAATGGCTATGTCACTGGACTCCCATGTAGTCGACCATGGTTCAAGTCCTGGACCCGGTGGCTTAAACTCACGCTGGGCACATGTGCATGCATGCCCAAGATCCCGAAAGGAGAATGGAAGAGAAGGGATTGTGGCATGGCCACCCCCCGGGGGGGGGGGTTTCTCGCCTTCTGTTTCTCTGTCTCTCTCTGTCTGTCTGGCGAGCGCATGCACCCTATAGCAAAATTCTCTCCAAAAAAAGAAAAAAATAAAAAAGAAAGTGAGCTGCCACAGTCAGCCATGTGGGGGTCCAGCACCTTAACCACCACACCACCTGCTAGCTCCCATACACATGTATTTGGATATTATTTTATGTAGATTGGTAGTATACTTTTTTAATTGCCCATACATCAGCCTTTTCCCCATGCCAGTAACAAAATTAGAAAAATTGATGTTTTTTAACTTCTGCACCAATATATGGGATTTCTCCCCACTTTCAACTGACGTCTATATAGGCAGTTAGGTGTTTTGGATTCATGCTGCTACAAAGCACACTGTAGCATACATTTTTTTACATTAACCATTGCCTGCTTTTCTGATTATTTTCTGCACGTTAATACTTGGAATGTAAAATTACTGGATCAAAGGGCACAAGCATTTTCAAAGTTTTTTTTCTTTTTTTTTAGATTTTTGCCTTATGATTTGTGTGCTCACTAGAGAGAGACAGGGATAGAGAGAGGGAAAGTGAGAAATCACCCCCAAGGGGGGATGGTCCCACTGCAATCCCTTCTCTATTCTCCTCTTGGGATTTTGGGCACACACGCGCACACACACACGTGCGTGATTTTCAAGTCACCAGGTCCAGGGTTCAAACTGTGGTCGACCATGTGGGAGTCTAGTGCCTTAACACCACCTGCTGGCCCCTTCAAGGTTTTTAATAGACATATATCTCCAGAAAGACTGAATGAGTTTGTCTACTTCTTTTTTCCTTAGGAATTATTTACATAATTTATTATTATTTTAAAAAATTGAGTAGAGAGAGGCAAAGATGACAGAGAAAGAGAGAGAAAGAAACTGAGAAAGCAAGCTGTCAAGGACAGGACTTGAACCACGGTCGACCATGTGGGAGTCCAGAAACTCAACCACCACTTCACCTGCCGGCCTCCAACTTTGTCTACTCTGAGCTTGAAAGATCATTTTAGGGCGCCAGAGGTGTGAAGAAGAAAGTGGCATTGGAACCAGGGCTTCAGAAGCTGGTGGGAGTTGTACCGTGAGGATCATGGGTGGGCAGATGGTGCAAGCAGCCTCATGGGAGGACAGAACAGGTGCAGGGGTTGGGGGCCCGCATTGTCATTCAGCGGGAGCTGTGTCCCTCAGTGTTTTTGTGGCTCGAGCACACTTTGAATGCTTGGACTTGGCAGAACATAGAAGGCAATTAAAATGTTCCAGATGTGAAGAAACACAGCCACAATGCCAGCGTGTCCCCGTGTGGGTAACTCTAAGTATCCAAGGGCACTGTCGCCGTCGCATCAGTTCTGGTTCTTCTCGGTTCTGTGTCGCTGTTGGAATGGAACCGTCTACTGTCTCATCATGGCCTCTAATATGACAGCACGGTGTTCTCACGTGTTCTAGAAAACAGGCTGTCTTGCCATGTTGCCCATTGCTGCTGCCACCCATGACCAGCTGGGCTCTGCATTCCTCTTGGTAGGCCTCCCGCTGGAGTGCAGTATTGTGGTTAAGAGAAGTTAAGAGAGAACCCGGGTTACCTGTGTCTGAATTCCAGCTCTGCCATGTACCAGCAGCATGACCTTGGACAGGTGAACTTCTTGGTGTTTCAATTTCTGCGGTGTAAATGGGGCTAATGATGTTTCCTGTCTTGACAGGGCTACCTGTCCTCAAATGACTTAATACACAACGCTATATGCAGAATAAGAACCTTTAATAAATGCTAACTTTTTTTTTCTTGAGAGGTTTTTGCTATAGGGCACATGCGCTCGCCAGAAAGAGAGAGATAGAAAGCGAAAAATCACCCCCCAGGGGAGATGGCCAAGCTGCAATCCCTTCTCCTCCATTCTCCTCTTGGGATCTTGGGCATGCATGCACACATGCCCGACTTGTGTTTAAGCCACTGGGTCTGGGACCTGAACCACAGTTGACTATATGGGAGTCCAGTGACATAGCCATTATGCCAACTGCTGGTCCCAATAAATGTTAACTATTATATTATGTTAGCCTTACTTTGACCCACTGGTCAGAACTGGCAGCACACTTACAAAGGGTTATGGTGTGGCATTCTGTCTGCTGAGACTGGAGGACGAGCTCCTGCCTCCTTCCCACTTGGACTCCCAGCTCCAACAGATACGTGGAGAAGAGGAAATATTTCTTTTTAGCTTTGTCAGAGGCTGAATAGACTCTCGTGGTGCGTACCCACATAAAGTGTAAGAGTGGCCACAAGCACAAATAACAATTGCTTTAGGCCTTCTGCTTTCATAATGCACAGTCCTCCAGCTGATGGCTAAGAAGTAAATGGCATCAAGATGGAAAATACTCGGGTTTGATTTCAGCAATTTCTAAAAGTTGAACTGTAAAAGTAAGAACACTAAAAAGGTCATTTTTAAATGGAACCAGCCACCTTGAAAAATATCCTTACAACATGGTTAAAACTTTAGACAATAAAACTTTTAATACTTCACAAAGTAACAAGATAAAAATGTTTGTTGGCTTCTCAGGATCAAGACTATCTGGGCTCCGACGGGCCTCGGTGCCTGGGCTGCCGCTCAGACACACACCACGGTCACACCGGCTTTTGGTCCATGGACACGGGCAGGTAGGACGACTCTTGAAATAGGCCTTCGCTTTTGTTTGTTTGGACATTAAAGGGCACACGCGCTCACCAGAAAGGGAGGGAGAGAGAGTAAAGGAAGTGAGAGCACCCTCCGGGGGAACGGCCATCCTGCCGTCCCTTCTCCTCCGTGCTCCTTCCAGGACTTTGGGCACATCCACGTGCCCGGTGTGATGTCCAAGCTGCCGCTCTGGGATTGGACTGTGCAGTGAGCCGTGCTGGATCCAGTGCCCTCACCTCCAGAAGCCTTTGCTTTCATTATGCGTTCGGCCTCACGATCTTCATTGACAAATAGTTCTGAAAAAGAAACGGAAACAGTGTTAAATAAATAAAATGTACTTATAAATAAAATATATTCAATTTAAACTCTATATAAACTATATATTATTATATTTACTAAAATATTGTATGTATATGTGTGTGTGTGTATATATATATATATATATATATATATATATATATATATATATATATATATATATATATATATATATATATATATATATATATATATATATATATATATATATATATATATGTATTTATCCAGAAAGGTCATATGCATATGTATAAATGTGTACATTTATATATATTTAAGCTAAGATTTATTTTTTTAAAAGAATTATTCCATTTGACTTTATTTATCCATTCATTTATTTATTTTAATTTGACCAGAGAGGGACAGAATGAGAGTATGAGAGAGAGAAAAAGAGAGAAAGCAAGCTGCCAGGTCTGGAACTCGAACTGTAGTTGGCCATGTGGGAGTCCAGCGCCCTCAACCACCATACCATCTGCTTGACCCCCTAAGCTAAGATTTCTTAGCCTGGGCCTTGCTGACTCTCAGGACCAGATGATGTCTTCCTTTGTGGGGAATGTTCTGTGCCTTGCAAGATGTTTAGTCCATCCCTGGCCTCTTTCCACCAGATGCCAATAGCAGCCCCCTGCCCCGAGCTGTGACAACCAAATGTCTCTGGACATTAAAGGATGTCTTCTGGGCAAGGAGCAAAATCCCTGCCCCTACGTCAGAACCACTGGTTTAAATCAACAGAATCTAAATCAGGAAAAATGAATCACTACGAAGAGTGTTGTAAATGGTTGAGACGGATTGGACTATCTACAGCTAGAGACTAATGTTCTTGGGGTTGGCAGGTGGTGTGATGGTTGAGGCACTGGATTCTCACATGGTCAACCATGGTTCAAGTCCCAGACGGGGCAGCTTGCTTTCTTACCCCCCCCTGCCCCCCCCCTCACTCTCTCTGTTTAAATTAAAAAAAAAATGATGATGATGATGAATACAACTAAAAAAGAAATTCTTTATTAACAAAAAGGGAGCTGGCAGGTGGTGTGGTGGTTGAAGGCATTGGATTCCCACATGGTTGACTGTAGTTCCAGCCTTGCACTTGGTGGCTTGCTTTCTCACTTTCCCTTTCTGTCTCTGGTCAAATTAAAAAATTGAGACCAGCAGTTAGCATAATGGCTGTCGCTGGACTCCCATGTAGCCAACCGCAGTTTGAGTCCCAGACACAGTGGCTTATACTCATGCCGGGCGCGTGTGCGTGTGCGTGCGTGCCCAAAATCTTGAGAGAAGAACGGAGGAGAAGGGACTGTGGCATGGCCAACCCCCTGGCGGGTGATTTCTTGCTTTCTGTCTCTGTCTCTTTCTGTCTTTCTGGCGAGCGCACACATCCTATAGCAAAAACCTCTCAAAAAAAATCAAATAAATATTTTAAAAAGAAAAGAATATTCCTATAGTTGCCTGGCTGGAAGTGTTACACCGGCACACCAGAGCCAGCCCTGCAGGTGTGAGTATACCTGCAGCTAGATGTACAGACTGTCTCTGTGGGTGGACAGGACTTGGGGTCGGAGTTCTGAAGCCTCCTGCGGCATCAGTGCCACCTGTCTTATGGCCATTTGTGAGAGCTCTGGAGTCCCGGAGCATCTCGCCTTCCACACTGACATACTTTGGATGCCTGCATTCTCAGTTTGTGACCTTCTGCGGCACTGGTGCCACCTGTCTTACGGCCATTTGTGAGAGCTCTGGAGCCCCGGAGCGGCTCGCTTTCCGCACTGACATACTTTGGACGCCTGCATTCTTGGTCTGTGAGGTGTTGCTCATGGCAGAGCTCAAGCCTAGGTCATCTCAAGATCCTAGGTCCTAACCCTGGTAGAGCAGACGCTTCATAATTCTCTGAGTGGAGGAAAGAGGTACTATCTCCTCACACACTGCCAACTCTCACAGTGGGACTTCTGTTTATGATCACCGTGGTTAAGGGGAGTTTGGGGGGAGCTTATATGTGACATGGACCCTCAAGAATGAGTAAGATTTTTTTTTTGGAGAGGTTTTTGCTATAGGGTGCGTGCGCTCGCCAGACAAAGACAGAAAGAGAGAAATCACCCCCAGGAGGGATGTTCATGCCTCAATCCCTTCTCCATTCTCCTCTCAGGATGTTGGGCACGCATGCACATGTGCCTGGCGTGAGTTTAAGCCACCGGATCCGGGACTCAAACCGCAGTCAACTACATGGGAGTCCAGTGACATAGCTATTACACCTTCTGCTGGTCCCCAAGAACAAGTAAGATTTTGATTGTCAAAATGGGTGCCAAGGAACATCACTAATCCAGGACAGGGCAGGAGGTGCCTGTGTATCCGGGGGAAGCAAATTATCTACTTGGAGTGGGGTACAGGGTTGGTGGAGGTCTATGATGAGCCCCAATTTGGAAGCCTGTGAAGGCTAGGGCAAGGAGTTTGGTGCAGGGTGGCTTGGAACAAGGAATTCTGGTGGCAAGAAGATCAGGAGGAAGCCCTGGTTGTCACCCAGACCTACATTGAAAGAGGCCTGAGTGGTTTCTCCTGCCATTCCTGAAACTGAAGTTGTTACTGTGTGTGTGTGTGTGTGTGTGTGTATGTGTATTGTGTGTATTTTTTCCCCAAAACCATAAAGTTTTGCCTATAATTTGTGAACCCCTAAGAATGCATTTCTCATCACAGGACATGCCAATCTAAATTCTCCAAAATGGAAGGTGCACCCCAAGTGCTAAGTGGAACATTCTTCTGAACAGCAATGTAGGCAATGGCGACTTAGATGATGCCGCAATCCACGCGTGCGCGCGCACGCACACACACACACACACACACACACACGGTCATGCTGGGAGGCCAAGGGTGCCCACCGGCAAGGAGTAGAGCAGCACAGCCAGGAAGAGCAGCAGGATGAGCAGGATGAGCAGGCCGATGATGAGCCACTTGAACCGGCGCCACACGATGAACCTCATGGTCTTACACGGGTTGGTGAACCAGAGGAAGGAGGTTTCCGGCCGGCTGCATTGTGAAAACAACAAAGGCATTACCGACAGGACTCCGTAGAAACCAGTCATTGAACTCTGAGCGTAACGGTTTAAGGAACACGAAGCTGAGCATTCCTAATCCCCCAATCTGAAATCTGAAATGCTGCAACATCTGCAACTTTTGAGCACTGACATCAAACCATGAGTGGAAAATTCCAGACCTGACTGCCAGGAGAGGTCGGAGTCAACATCTGCGACACAAAACTACCATGTGAAATGACCCTCGGGCTGTGTGTACGAGGTGTAGACGAAACATCAGTGAATTTCACATTTACATCTGGGCTCTATCCCCAAGATATCTCATTATATATATGCAGATATTCCAAAATCTGAAAAATTCCCAAATCTGAAACACTCACTTCCGGCCCCAAGCATATTGGAGAAGGGGTACTCAACCTATACTAGCATGTACAAGGTTAAGCAAAGACACGACTCCTCTTAGTTGGCTGGGAAAGACTCTTTTTCCTGTCATAGCTTTCTTAGATGCTGCAGACACAGTCCATGTTGGTTTCGTAGGAAAGAAGAAGGGTTAAAATGAAGCCAGATCACCAGCCCTTCACCCTTCCTCTCTATTATTAAGTACAAATGAGAAGGACCCCGGCTAATCCATCCCATTAAGCCAGTCGGAAGGGGGGCTTTCAGACTGCAGGTGTTAGGGATCAGACAATGTGGAGAACAAAGAGGGCCTCTCACTTTGGGGGGTCCAACTTGGGGTTCATGTTGGGTTCATCTCGTCCCTTCCCGGCTGGCCTCTCGTCGGCCTCCTTCTCATTGACGACCTCCAATGTCATCTCCACTTTCCCCTTCGGTAAAGCAGCACAGGTTAAACAATGACATCACGCTTCACAAATATTTTCACTTCAGCCCAAAGAGTATTCCCTAAGCAATGATTTTTATTCTTGTAAAACAATCCTTAGATTGCCTTCGATTTTCCTCAAGAGATTTCATCACATTTCCTCTTCCACGGGGTTCTGAACGGGCTCTCTATGGGGAATCCAGAGGACAAATTGCCTTCCCTCCTCTCAGCTCTTTCACCCTCCTCCTTCCCATCCCATTCTCACTTACTCACATCAATCTCCTTGCCTTTTCTCACACCTTCCTTTGTAACTTTACTGGGACCCAGACTGATCTGAAATCTGCTAGTGACAGTGTCTAACGTCACTGGGCGTGAGCTGCAGCTCCAGGACAGCAGAGTCACGTCCTGTCAAGCTTACCACTGCGCACTCCTGTGGCATAGAGTAATGGGCGCTTCAAACATGAGCTGAATAAATGAATGTATGAGTGAACGAGTGAGCAGCGCTTCCCGCTGACAGGTTCCTGAGAGGAGCTCCAGGCTCTGCTTAAGCCTTCTGCATGGGACCTCTCATGTCAGGCTCTGGCCGCCCTACGCAGCTCTCGCTATTGTCCTCCCGTGCAGGTGAGAACACAGAAGCAGAGATGAGAGAGGTCTAGAAACTTGCTCACCTTTAAAAACGTAGGGTGTTCGTGCTCACCAGAGAAAGACAGTGAGAGCAGAAAAGTGAGAAATCACCCCCAGGGGCGATGGCCACAGCTGCAATCCCTTCACCTCCCGGCATTTTGGGCACACACACACACACACCTGGCGTGATTTTCAAGCTGCTGGGTCTGGGACTAGAACCATGGTTGGCCATGTGGGAGCCCAGCACTGTAACCATTAAGCCACCTGCTGCCCCCAACCTCGCCCACCTTTATACCCAGGCTTAACTAACATTGTAACAGACTTTTAGGACCCAGGAAAGCTCGCAAGGTTACCACTGATTAGAGAGGCCCTGAGGCTGATGCGTGAGTGAGAGTGGATCTCAGATGGTGCTTGTGAGTCCAACAGAGCCTGACCCCTGCCTTGGCGAGCTATGAGAGCCCTCCAAGCCTGTTTTCTCAATCAATAAAATGGAAATAATGTCTATCTCATGGGGTTGTCAGCAGAATTAAATAAAACCAGTGCAGACTAATCGACAACGACAGAAAGTAGATAGTGATTTCCTGTAGGTGTGGTGGAGGGAGGGATGGGCTGCAGAGGGTGCAAGGAAGATTTTGGGGCTCTGGGAAGGTTCTGGATCTTGATTATGGTGGTGGTTTCATGGGTGCACACATCTGTCAAAATTCCTTGTACTTTAAATGGGTGCAGTTAATCATACGTAAATTATACATGAAGCTTTATAAAACAAGATTATGCATGTAAGGCACTTAACACGCTGCCTGGTTCATAGCAGGGATGGAAGATGCTAGCTATGAATAATACATAATGAACTAGGTAGTTTTTTGTGACGTGGCATTAACATATGCCATTGCTTCTGTATCAAAATGCAGCTTGAGTTTCCCAGCTGTGCTTATAAATTATGGCTTCCAGTGGATACCAGCACTCCCTGCTCTCTCCACCTCTGAATTGATCGATTTGTTTTAATGAGAACAGCTCAAATGTGAAGTTCCTCTTTCCATACTGAATTATACTGGAAGCCCAACATAAATGAATCTTCCTGGTAAAAAAGAGTCCTAAAGAATTAGGGGCTAGCAGGTGGCATGGTGACTGGGGAGTTGGACTCCCACATGGCTGACCACAGTTCAAGTCTTGGACCTGTTGGCTTGCTTTTTCACTTTTCCTTTCTCTGGTAAAATTAAAAAAATATAAAAACAAATAAAATAAATAAATAATGCTTAAGAAAGAAAGAAATAGTAAAGCCATTAGGGTTCCTCGTGTTTTGACCATTGCAACCCCTGAGCTTTCCCCCAAATCCAACACATACAGCACGCCCCACCCTCTCTTGTCATCAGGGACAAACCCTTCTCATAATTGAACATCTTTGCTATTTAACACTACTCCCTGACCTTTTCTGGAGTAAACCTACTGAGAAAAGGCAAAACCTAAATGATAACAGGAATAAGCCACCCCTGACAAGGAAATGCCCGTACAGCCATCACGCGGGAGCCATCTTTATCTGTGTAGCATGGCCACCATCCTTTCATGGACTTCTGTTCAAAGAGCGAGACGGTCTTAGCTTTCAGGGGGTCCATGGCTTTGAGGTCCGGAATCATGTCCAAGTTGCATTTCTCCGATGATTTTGCTGGCACGATTGTGCGATGCAAATCTAGTTCCAGGAAACCTAGCCAAGGGAACAACATGAAATCCAAATGAGCATCAAGTGGGTCAGCCGTCCTTCCCGCCAGAGAGGCCAACAGTGGTTTCGAACAGGAGATGGGCGTGTTAGAGAAAAGGGACCCTGCTAGATATTAACATGCTTTCCAGATAGGATGGAGAAGGGCAGACGACATTGCTGCCCACCGCGTAGCATCTCACAGAGGACTACATGTTTCCTTTCTCAAAGACACAAGCTAAAGAGTTCTTCCACAAACTCTAGGTAACTCAGTGTCTATAGACAAAATTTCCACTGACGTCAGAGTCGCGGGATTAGAAATGTGCTCAGTTCTGTTCTGAGCTGGCCTGAGAGAGAAGTCACTTGGCTTTGGGTAAAGAAGACAACTGGTGCTTGGAGCGTGGGAGGAAGCTGCGCAGACCACGCACGTCCAAGTGTTCCTGGTGTGACCTGAGCAGCAGGCGCTCAAGAAGGAACATAACATCTCTCGGAAACCCTCGCCAGGAACTAAGAAGCCTTGCCTCCATCACTGTCTGGAGAAACACGTTTTCTCTTGTGCAATGTGAGACATTAACTCTTTCTTTTCTTTTCCTTCTTTTCTTTTGAGAGAGGTTTTTGCTAGAGGGCGTGTACACTCACCAGAGAGACAGAGAGATGGAAAGTAAGAAATCATCACCCAGAGGAGATGGCCACACAGCAATCCCTTCTCCATTCTCTTGGGATTTTGGGCACGCACGCACATGCGCCAGGTGTGAGCTTTAAGCTGCTGGGTCCGGGACTCGAACAGCAGTCAACTACATGGGAGTCCAGTGATGTAATCATTACGTCATCTGCTGGTTCCTCTTTCATTTTTTTAAAATCTTTTTGCTACAGGGTTGTCAGGGTGACCTGAAAGTGGTTGTCACTGACAGTGATGGAGACACCAGTACCCCTTTGGCTCTTCCCTTCATCACCAACTAATGTTAGAGATTTAAAAATTGCTTGGGGCCAGCAGGTGACACGGTGGTCGAGGTGCTGGATTCCCACATGGCTGACTGTGGTTAGAGTCCCAGTCCTGGTGGTTTGCTTTCTCTCTCTCTGTCTCTCTGTTTCTCTCTCTCTGGTGAATGCACATGCCCTATAGCAAATTAAGAAATAATACTATGAATAAAATTAAATAACTCTTTAAAAATTGCTTCTAAGTTTTAATTGATATCACTAATTTCAAGTATAGTTTCCTGGAGAAAATGATCCAAATGTAAGGCATACCCAAGTAGTCATCCAGAGAAAACTTGTCATTGTCCCATATCTGAATGATCAGTCTGGGTGGGACTCGGAATTCCGTTTGGTCAATGCTCCAGAAATGCTCCTGAAATGGAAAGAGACATGGACAAACCGAATAACTCTGATGACTGGACTCCAAAAGCCTCCCCTGGGCTCCTTGAAACAGCACCAGGGCAGGGGGCGTTTTCTCTCCTTTGCACCTCCCCCCTCACGCCCTCCCGCTGGCCCCCTCCATCCGCCCCATGTGTGGAGAGGGGAGTCCAGTTCCCCAGGAAATCTCAAGGCCACCAGCTGGGTGACTAAAAGGATGTCCCAGGCAGTTCCCAAACAGGTTTCCTGCCATATTCCTATCAGTGTGACTTCCTGCTGCCACCCGGGGGCTGGGGAGTGACCAATTTCCTCCCTAAAGGCCACTGTGACCAGCTTACATTAGCCTCCTGAGGCCAGGTGTTCTAAGTGAGGCCACGGTATCACCCTGGGGTGTCACCTCTGCCCACCCCACATGGATGTCTGAGTGTATGCTCGTTTTACGTGGGGGTGAGGGACTGGGGTCCAGACACCATTCTTTCATCATTATAAATTTCTAATGTCCTAGCATTTTTGGCTTTTGAAAACCTCCACTGGCTTTTCTACGCATGTGGTCATTTAGACCTTCCGATCTCACAGGAGAGGCGGGTGGGGAGAGGCTTAGATGAGGTCCTCCAGATTCCTCCCTCTTGTCCCGGCCTCTGCCCAGGCAATATTAGCCAAGACTAACACCGCCATGGCTGTTACACCTACAAGACGTGGGCCCCGTTAGAAAGGGAGCTCTTCCACAGAGCTGCGTGGACTGGAGGGAGGGCCACCACGTTGCTCCTTGTTTCTCATGCTACAGAAATGTCCTTCCTTTGCAGGGCCCTGAAGGCCTGGCTCTGTGGGGCTGGGAAGCTCACCCTGCTATTGTCTGACCCTGCCTGACTGTCCTCTCTGGGTTGGGCTCTGAGTACCACTCAGGGCATGGGGAGTTCCAGCCCTAGATGAGGATAAACAGGAAAGGTAACTTCCCTAAAGGCCCACCTGACCCCAAATCCCTTCCTCTTACCCTCATCCTATTCTACCTCACCATCTTAAAGCAACTATGATTTGTATCTCACTGTCTCTGGGCCTCTAGAAAATCCACTCCCTCCCCTTGTTTATGGAGAGGGCACGAGCGCTTGCCAGAAAGGCAGAGACAGAAAGAGAGAAATCACCCCCCAGGGGGGAAGGTCACACCGCAACCCCTTCTCCTCCATTCTCTCCAGATCTTGGGCATGCACACACATATGCCCAGTGTGAGTTTAGCCACTGGGTCTGGGACTCGAACCGTGGTCAACTACACGGGAGTCCAGTAACATAGCCCTTACGCCAACTACTGGTCCTTAGAAAATCCCTTTTGAAGGTATTAATCCCATCTGACCTGGAAAAGTGCACAGCATCAGCACGGAGCGGGGCCAGCAGAGGGTAAGGCCTGGGCTGATAGGACATGGGGCAGGTACACTTTGCTCAGATGTAGGGAGAGGGGATGACCAGGCAGAATTAGGGAAAGCTGTTAGAATATGGGAGGTAGGAACAGCACAGGGGACCCAGAGAAGACATCTGTTACTGTTGCCTACCTACATTCCAGCTCCCATTTTCAGATGAAAGCACCCAGATTTTCCCTGGGTGACTTTCCACTGCAGTTCATGCAATCTGAGAGGGGCTGGGGCTGACCACTCAGAGTCCCAGAGCCTGGCTGGTCAGTACAATGCACCCCTGGGAAACAGTGACTAGTTCCGGCACAGGCACATGGCCCCAGTGGGCAGAGGCACGGAGACCCAATTCCAGAGCTCTGGGTGGTATCATCGCCCTCGGTTCAGCTCCTTCTGCTGAGGTTTGCCAAGCAGACCGGATGTGAGCTGGGGCTGCTGGCAGCCATCTTGTCTCCACCAGGCAGAGCCCATCTGGAAGTGAGGCCCACAGAAGACCATAAAGGAGAGAGGTGGAGAAATGAGACTAATTTCTAAAGACATCACTTCTCTGTGGGATCTCGATGTTCCTAAAGCCAGCCAACTCTGGACTGTTTAGTAATGTGAATCAATAAATCACTTTTTGGTATAAGGTAGTTTGAGTTGAATTTGGTAACTGAAAGTCTTACTAAATAGGACCCCAAGGGCTCTGAACCACCTCCCCCCCCACCAGAAGTGCCTCTAAAGGAAGTAAAACAGACACTGAAGTTTAATGAGGAAGGCAAACGTTCACCTACTTTAATATTTGCCTCTGTTTTTGTCTATCATGGGAAGAAATCATCCTCCCTATCACATAAAAAACACACGTGAGCTGTTGTATATACTGATACAAGGCCTTCATTTCTACCTTCTACCCTCCACCCTGCCACCAATATGTTAAGAAGGAAAGTTGTGGCCATTCTACAAATGCCCGGCATAGCTGTGTGAGCCTAGGCAATGTCTACACCTCCGTAGGTCTCCGATTACCAACCTCCGTCAGGAGGAGCTGGACCCAGAGGGCTGCCCGGCCCTGAGCAGCTCCAGCATTCTATGCTTTGTGAGTTAGGGGAGACCCAGGACATCCACGACATCCACTTCCCACGGGCGTATTACAGAGCTCACTTTTTTAGCAACGATACAGAGTTGCTCGGCTGGGAGGTAGTCAAATGGGAAAACGAATCTCCAGTTGAAATTCCCTTCACCATCCAAGGACCTGTAATGGACATCTGTTTTCTGTTTGTTTTCTTCATTGCCAGGAATCCAGCTGAAAAGCAGAGGCAAACAGACTTAGCTTCATGTGATTGACAAGTAACCTGGCTACGAAACTGAGCAGTGATGAGGGGAGTGAAGAGCAGGAAAATGAATGCACTTTTCTTGAGCAGGTTCCAGTTATCTACAGAGCTGGGGGTGATTTATGAGGGGGGGTGCTCAATTGTATCCAACGCAGGTTATAGCCAAATAAAATAGAATTCCACTAAAACCAAAGCAGGAAACCCTTTAGACTTCAGTTAACAGGATTGAGGTGGTGTTTTCTGGAAAATATCAACAACGTGGCTGCTATTCTCGGTGCACCGGAGCTTACTGGCTATGATTTTAGTCTTCACAGCTATAACTCATCGGTGTCTGTCAGCACTGCTGATAGGCTCAGTGAATATGAGTTAGCTCAGCATGTTAGCATTCTCGTTCCCATATTTTACTTAAGCAAACCAAAAAAGGCACGAATCAAGTCATCTTCCAGCTTCCTTTTAAAAATCATTCTTAAATTCACTGTGATCAGATTAATGAGACTGGCAAGGAAGAGGTAAGCTGTTTTTTCCATATGCGTATCTCTTAAAATTCATTTCAGTAACAAGTCACCATCTGAATTTTTAACATTTGAAAAATGTTCCTTTGGCTCGTGCCTGGCACAAAAACAGATACTAAATAAATAACAAACGAATGAACATGCTTGGGAGGAAGTTATCACGTTTGCCCTGTACTAAAAAGTGTCCTGCTTTAGATCTGGGGTGGGAGGGGTGGCATTTTATTTTAGACTGCCAAAGGGGTAGAAAGCGTGGGTCTTGACACTGCATGTTAGAATGGCAACTAGCAAGCTTTTAAAAATACTGATGCCTGGACCCTACCCCAGCTAGACTCTCGGTGGGAGGCAGGCCTGGCTGAAACTCTCGGAGCCTCATCTCCCATCTGTGAAATGAGATCGACGGGGTGTGCTCCCTTTACGTGGTCCACATGAGGACAGGACGAGAGATCCTGGCAGAGTTGGAAGGGGGAGATCTTTAACTCATGCTCATGATCGCCATGTATGAACCAGGTCCTGGCATGTGTTATTCTTTCCAACCATCGTGTAACGTTCTCCATTTCACAGATGCTCATACTGAGGTTCGGAGAAGATATATTAATTTAGGCAAGGTCACAAAGCCAGTACCGGACAGAATTAAGCTTTCCTCCCTGGTCAGTCTGACTCCCGCGTCCATACCAGATACTCTGCCTCAAGGCCCATGGAGACTATGAAGTGACAGTGCTAATATTAAGTCCTGCTATTTTAGGGGTATTAATATCAATCAACTGCAATAGTTTTCCTTCTTGCTAGTCAGTGAGTTGACGAGATAAACTAGTGGAAAGATTCCTTCTGACTGCTAACTTTTAAACTAAGTCACTGAGAATTTTCCTTCTCTTGGATATGATCTTGGGCTTCACCTTGTGCATGTGTAGTGTCACCGTCATCTTATCCCCAGACTGCTCATCCCCTGCAGCTCTCACTCCCTTTTTGTCTGTGAGTCTTTTCACATTTGATTTCAAACATGAATTTTTTTCACATTTTAAGACAAGTTAACTTAGCCAAGTATAGGCATGTGTGTGCATGCACATGTGACTTTGTATGTAATACCCATGTGTGTAGTGCCAGGGAGATGTAAGTATTACTCACCTTTTCGCATAGTGTATAGATTTTAATGACAAATTTTACATTCTACGTTAGGCTGAGCTTTACTTTTTTTGTGTTTGTCAGAGGGTGTGTGTGCTTGCCAGAGAGAGATAGAGAGATATCGAGAGAGGAAGAGGGAGAAAGCATCCCTCCAGTGGGGCATGGCCATACTGCAACCCCCCTCCTCCATTTCTCTATGTTATTGAGACTTAGGACATGCGTGCACATACACACACACACACACAATCTGGAATGTTTCTTAAGCTGCTGGGCCCAGGACTCAAACAGCATGGTTGGCCATGTGGGATCCTGCTACCTTAACCACCAGGCTAAGGAGCTGGCCCTACTTTCTGACTAGAGACTTTTTTCAATCCAGTATTGAGACTTTTTTTTTACTTGATTTGAAAAAAAAATAATAATGCTTCCGATAGTCAAATAAATTTGCATATATATAATTAGCTGGGATTAGTTTTCCTTGGGGAATGGTAATGAGATCCTAAAATGAGAAAGAATAATGAAGAACTTGATGAAACATTCCCTGTGTACAGCGAACCTAAATGATAGTAATTATGTCTTTAACGAAGTTTTGATTGAAGGCCACTTGGGATCATAAGTGAAACTTTGTTCTCACTTTATGAATACATTACACTTCAGCAAGTCTTATTTTTCACATATCAAGAAACCAAATTCATCCATGAGGACTAGCAATAATTCTAGCTAACACCACATAGTGCATAGTATCCTCCCAGACTCTGACCTAACGGCTGTGAGGACCTGAACCTTCTGGCTATCCCTGGGAAGTAGGGACCACCACGATACCCATTTTACAGATGAGGAACAGTGAGCTCACCACCTTGCTCAGCTAGGAGGGGAAGAACCAGGACCTCAACCCAGGTGGTTTGACACCAGAGTCAGCCTTTTTAATTATGATGCCTACTGCGCTCAACATTCATGATCAGACAGCATGGGATGAACATCGCTATGAGCTGCATGATTCAACATAACTGAATTATGCAAGACAGAACAATGACACTTTACATGTTGAATGTGGGCATGCAGTGAATTTTGATGGGATGAATGCTCTCTGTTGTTTTTGAAATCTGCCCATGTTTCGCCTTTTGCATGGACATTGGCTTCTGGTAATGACATATATAGGAAAAGAAATAGTGAAAGATTTTGTGTGTTTCTTAGGATAATTAGTCAAGGTTTCAAAGAGGAATACAAAGAAAAAGGAAACTACATGGCTGAAATGTCTCAGAAATAGCAAATCTGGGTGAGCCCGAGCTTGGTGGTTATATTGGATCTCACAGAGCTGACTGCATGCATCAAGGCCCAATCTGGCAGCTTAAAAAGTATTCTGGGTATGTGTGTGTGTGTAGGTGTGTGTGTGTGTGTGTGTGTGTGTGTGTGTGTGTGTGTGTGCGCATGTGTGCCCAAAATCCAGAAAGGAGAGACAGATAGAGGAGAAGGGACTACAGTGTGACCATGCCTCATGCGAGGTGCTTTCTCTTTTCCTCTCTGTCTAAATCTCTGGTGAGTGGACATGCACTATGGCAAATTAAAAAAAAAAAGAAATATATTAATAAACTGAGGAAAATCTACTTTATTAAAAGAGAAGCAAAGAGGGACCAGCAGATGGTGCAATGGCTATGTCACTGGACTCCCATGTTGACTGTGGTTCGAGTCCCGGACCTGGTGGCTAAAACACACGCCAGGTGCATGTGTGTGCATGCCCAGGATCCCGAGAGGAGAATGAAGGAGAAGGGATTGCAGTGTGGCCGTCCCCTCTGGGGGGATAATTTCTCACTTTCTGTCTTTCTGGCGAGTGCATGCACTCTATGGCAAAAATCTTCCAAGAAAAGAAAGAGAAGCAAAGAAATACTGATCCTTTCTTATGATTCGATACCTCTACTCATGAACAAGGTCCTTACAGGTTTCTCTTTTCTTTCTGTCCTCTCCCTCTTGGTCTAGGAGCTACCTAAGCAGATCAGGCTAATGAGATAAAATAGGTTCAAATAACCAAGAACCCCACGGTGGCACCTTCAGTGATGAAAACGAATGGAGGCGTGGGTCTGTTTCATTCCCTGTGCAAACCTCACCCTTTGACATAGATGTCACTCATTTCTTCTCCTGTGATGCTTTTCTCATCCAGGATGACGTCCTTGGTGTTCCAGATAATCACGCGCAGGTAGTACCTGAAAGGAGCACATTATATGGAGCTGCTTTTGCTTCTGGCCTTGCACCAACTCCCCAGTCCAGAATAGCAGAGACTCAAGATTACTTACTTCTTGGCTTTCCGGGGTGTGATGTTGAAAGGAGGGCCCGGTGGCCCCAAACTCTTGGGGAAAACATCAACCCACATCTGAAGTTTCCCCTAAATCATTCAAAAGTGAAAAAAGGAGTGAAGTTATATGATGAGTAGTAGAAACCATAACTTTCTTCTGTAGTTCTTAGGTGAAACTATTTCTTTGGGCCTGCTAATTCGTTAGTTTCTGTGGAAGGCAGAGTGGAGCAGAAGGGCACACCAGATGAATCCCACCTGTCATAGCGTTTAGGCCACCGTTTTCCATGCTCACCCAGGGAACTCTGATAAATGCATGCACTCACCTGTTTCACAGTCTGGGTCTTTATACGATGTAAGACTCCCCAGTACTAACCCAACACATACACACACACACACACACACATCCTCTTGCTATAACTTAAAACTGAGCCCTTACCCATAACAGATCTCATGCTGTTACCTGTTCACAGACACACTGCCTATGTGCTATCAGACCAGGTTTGTGACCTCCAAGGGTTTCTCCACTTACCTCAAAATGATAAAAATCAAAGTAATGTACATGGAATTCAATGTCATAAAAGACATATACATGCCGCTTTCAAAGGAAGGACTCGATGATGGGAACATTCCTGTCACCGTAAGGTGAGGATTCCATGCCATCGGCTCACTAGTGCCCACCCTGGTGCCAGGTGAGAGACTCGCAGGAGGCGGCCAGCAAAAGCTCAGACTGACACTTGTGCCGCCATCTTGGTGAGGTCTTGCTCAGCTCTTGGACTGCCACAGACTGGGTCCATCCATCTGACTGAAATGTTCTCCCAGACAGGCTAGGAATGCTATTTAAAAACTATATCAACCATGCAAACCAATTTATATTCTCCAAACTGTTTTTAGATGGTCTGTAGACTCTGCCTTCAGACAAAAACAGACTGGTCTTCAAGAAGGTTGTCAAGGAAACCGCTAGACGGGCTTCCTAATGCATTGTGATTGAAATGAATTAACTGGAACACTTGAAAAGGGATGTATTTTACTATGATCCTGACGCTCTCCAACTAATCTCTAGGGCTCAAGGCTCCCCCATACATCAAGCACTCCACAGACCATGCGGCGTCCAGGTGTCTCCTAAGGCCCAGCCACAGTCTGTGTGTAGGGCTGTAGACAGAAGCGATAAGGGGAGGGGTAGCTTGCAGATTCCCGGAGAGACATTTTCCCCACTTTGTCACTCTTGAGACTCCTTATATAATGGAGGAGCGAGAGGAGAAAAATAGGTTCTTTGGTGGGAGGAAGAAGAATAGGAAAAGAAACAAAAATTTGGAACGGAAAAAAGCTAGATGCAATTGACAAAATAATCTAATAAACCCACTCCATTTGTGGCTTCTCTTCTGCAATAGGTTCATCTCTAGTTTTGCTGCCAGTGTTGACAATATTTGCATCTACTATATTATTGGGTCATTAGAAAAGTCATGATGTGGGGCTGGTAGGTGGTGTGGTGGTTAATCATGGCTGACCATGGTTCAAGTCCAGGACCTGGTGGCTTGCTTTCTCGCTCTCTCCCATCAAATTAAATAAATAAAAAAATAAAAAAATAAATGTTTTAAAAATCATGATGCATTTTTACATAGAAAACTATGTCATGACTTTTCTGATGACCCAATAATATTTCTTTTATTTTTTAAACTTATTTTTGGCATGTACACTTGCCAGAGACAGAGAAAAGGAAAGTTAGAAAATTCCTCCTGGGGGGATGGCCACACCACAATTACCTCTCTTCCATTTTCCTCTTGGGATCCCAGGCAAATATGTACACACACATAGCATGTTCCCCAAGCCTCCAGGTCTGGAACTCGAACTGTGCAGTTGGGCATGTGAGATCTGGTGACCTCAAACACCATACCACCTGCTGGCCCTAGATTCATATTTTTTTAAGTGTGATCTCCTAGCTATCTGCGTCAGAATTTCTCCTGGTACTTGCTCAAATCTTCTCTAGATTCCTAGTCCCAACCTAGACCTGCTGGATCAAACCTCTGCAGGCACAGCCTGGAAATCTTCATTATAACAGGCTCCCATACAGATGATCTTGTAATTGGCCATGCCTCGCCTTGCTCCTCTGGAAGCTGCTCCCTGTCTTCTGAGAACCGAGTCTCCCTAACACTATCCACTGGTTTCCGTGCCTTGCCCTCCTTCTCTGACTCTGTAGTCTCAGAGGACACCTCCTCTCCTGGCTGGGCCAAGTGCACACTCTCCAAACCCTGCCCTCCTGGCTGCACTGAATGGTGAACTGAGCCAAGGTTGGGTGACCGGTCTCTGTGGGTTTAGAAGTATTAACAGATGAGACTACACTATAATCCAGCAACTCTCAGGAACTGCCTGTAATATTCAAACTCACAGCAAGAAAGCACGTGGAATAGACTCACAGGGAGAACAGAGATGAGAGACAAGGAGAGATTCTATCCTAGCTCTAGTTCATCCTAAGTTGTGGCCAATCTCCTGTCTGGATTTAGTGAACCCTCTTGCCATAAATTCCTCTTTAGGATGCAGTTGATTTGTGTTTCAAGGACTCAAACAAGATTAAAGAGGTAAATCTGTGTCCACTTTGGATGTGGGGTATGTACGATGGGTCTTCAAAGGAGGAGGCCCCTTTACCTGGGAAATATTGGGCTGGAAGGTGCTGTGCAAAGTCCTCGTTTCCACGTGCTCGGGGACCAGCCCCTGAGTCCTGAGGATATGAAGGGCGAGACGTTCTTCGGGGGCCCCAAGGTGCTGGTGTAGGATTTTGTTGGCTTCTGGAATGGAAAATGGCGCTGAAACAGGGTGGGCGTCTGGGAACGGCTCAGCCAGCTCTTCCTCCCACACTTGGCAGAAATGGACAGACAGTGCCGATGTACAGACTTTGACTCGAGAGAGAATAGTTAACAGGAACAGCTCCTGGCCCCACCCCGGCTCCTACCCAACTTGTGGTCTGCTAGTAGCAAAGGGACCAGAACTCACTAGAATGAGTAAGGGGAGAGTCTGTATTGGTTTTCGTGGCATGGGCTCACAGCTAGCCTCTGTCTCTCAGCGCCCCCTACAGTAAATGTTGCCATGCAACCAAGCTCAGCTAGAGCAACGTGGGTGGAGAAGACATGTGTATCCCCTCCAGACCTGGCCGGAGAAGAGGTGTGCATCACCTCCAGACCTGGCCGGAGAAGAGGTGTGCATCACCTCCAGACCTGGCTGGAGAAGAGGTGTGCATCCCCTCAAGACCTGGCTAGAGAAGAGGTGTGCATCACCTCCAGACCTGGCCGGAGAAGAGGTGTGTATCACCTCCAGACCTGGCCGGAGAAGAGGTGTGCATCACCTCCAGACCTGGCCGGAGAAGAGGTGTGCATCACCTCCAGACCTGGCCCGTGAATCCCTGCCTTGAAGGAGTCTCCAGGCACTTTTCTCTTTTGGATACTGATAAGAACAACAGCCTTTGATGCCTGAACTGAAGAACGATAGAGCTGTAAGTTGGAAGGGCCCTGAGTCCATGAAGCTATGCTTGGAAGAGGGTCACGCAGTTCTAAGAACTCCTGGTTTAAACTAATGAACGAGACTAGCAGATGGCGTAGTGGTTATATTGCCGACTCCCACGTAGTTGGCTGTGGTTCAAGTCCTGGACTCAGTGGCTTAAAACTCATGTCGGGGGACCAGAAGATGGCGTGGTGGTTAAAGCTCTGAACATTCCCACATGGCCAACCACAGTTTGAGTCCTGGACCTGGTGGCTTGCTTTCTGACTTCCACTCTCTTTCTCTCTCTCTCTCTGTCAAATTAAAAATAAATGAATAAATAAAATTAAATAATTATTGGGAAAAAAAGAAAACCCAAAAACCAACAAGCTCATGTTGGATGTGTGTGCGTGTGTGCCCACAATCCCAAGAGGAGAAAGGAAGAGAAGGGATTGCAGTGTGGCCATCTCCACTGGGTGTGATTTCTCGCTTTCTGTCTGTCTCTGTCTCTCTGGCAAGCACACACGCTCTATAGCAAAAAAATCTCTCTGGAAAATAAAAAAGAAGAAACTAATGGGAAATTAACTTCTATTGTGTTAAGTCATTGAAATTCAGCAGTTTGATTGTTACAGCAGTTAGCATCACCGTGACATTCTAAAATCTATTCTCTGCCTCTTCTCCCGGTGAGAGCTGAGGTCTATGTTCTACCCCTTTAAATCTGGAGAGCTATCCCAATGTAGGAAGAGGATGCTGCGTTCCTTCCGAGGACAGGCGCAAAACCATGCAGCTCCTGCCAAGTTCTCTGCCACACTCATGTGGGGGAAGCCATCCACCATGTAAGGAGCCTGAGGATCCAGAGACTGGCCCTTAGAGAGGCCCTGTAGGGAGCCAGCAGGTGGCGTGGTGGTTAAGGTGCTGGACTCCCACATGGCCAACTGCAATTTGAGTCCCAGACCCAGCATCGTGCTTTCTCACTTTCCCTTTCTCTCTGTCTCTGTCTCTGGTGAGCACATGAGCTCTATAGCAAATTGAAAAGTAAAAATAAATAACAGTAGAAGAAAATAAGTAACAATAACAGAGAAAGGCTTGTGTAAGTGCACCACGTGAGCCCCGGCTGAGAGCCAGCATCAACTGCTGGCCTCCGTGTGAGCCTCCTTGGCCCTCTCCGTGGCCGAGCCTTAGGACGGCCGCAACCCCAGCTGACACCCCACTGTAATCACACGGTGAGACCCCACGCAGAGCTGCTCGGCCAAGCCCTTCCTGAATTCCTGACCCACAGAACTATGAGCCAGACAAGATGGGTGTTTTCAGTTGTGATGGTCTGTTATATAACGCAAGTGGCTGGGACAATCCCCAGGACTGATACAGTGTTTTGGGGGAACACTGTATTTGATTATTTGGTGAGACCTTAACCATGAGACCATATTGCTTCTAGTTTATTCCAAATCATTTTTTCAAGTTTACATACTAAAGGCACCATCAACATTTCTTTAAAAAAATGAATTAACTAAGTTCTTAATTTCTTCCATGAGTAAGAGACAGAAAGAGAAACAACACCCCCCATAGGGTCCTGACACCCACTGAACTCAGCTAGCCCTGGATCATGGGTGGCAAAGCTCAGCACACTCAGGGAGGTCTCCGGATGTGAAGCTAGAACCTCTGCTGATGGGTCAGTGTCACAGGGTGCTGATTCAGCACTGTGCTACTGTCTGACCCTGACACGAACATTCCTAAACCATCTAATCGTCCCTGATATTAAGTCCTTTTCTATTCATATACTGAAAATCACATTACACCTTTTTAATATGTAAAGTTCTGTTTCTATTTAAATGTGGGACCAGCAGATGGTGTAATGGTTATGTCACTGGACTTCCATGTAGTCGACCACGGTTCAAGTCCTGGATCCAGCAGCTTAAAACTCACACCAGGCACATGAATATGCGTGCCCAAAATCCTGAGAGGAGAATGGAGAAGGGATTTCAGTGTGGCCATCCCCCCTGGGGGGTGATTTCTCGCTTTCTGTCTCTCTGACTCTCCAGCAAGCATACATGCCTAATAGCAAAACAACTCTCACACACACACAAAATTGTTAAATGGGCCCGGCCTCTGTGGTGTACTTGGTAGCACAGAGAGCTGCAGTGCTGGATGCCATGTGGCCAGTTGTGGGTTCTAATCCCCAGCCCAGTCACCCTGAAACACTGGGAGTGTGCCCCAAATCCTAACAAGCTGGAGGGCCGGAGGAAGGGGACTGTAGCGTGCCCAGAGCTGTCGAGGCCCTCTCTCTCTCACACGTGCACTGTCAGGTAGATAATGTTGTTTCTTACAACCAAAGGTCAAGCTGGGGGTCAGGAAGCATTTTGACTCCTGTTGTGTCTTTGTTCAGCTCTTCCTGGATATCCCCCAGACCAGTCCGACCACCACCACCTCAGAAATCCCTCTTCCCTACGGAACGAGGAAGCAAGCCATAACTCTGACATTCTGTGAGGCTCCTGTCTGGCTTCGTCACTACAGCCACCATCTCTGTGTCAGGACAGGTGCTTTGACAAGTTACTGCTGGGAAGAGGAGGACGCCAAGCATGGGTGTGAGAAAGACGAGAACTCAGCAGGCTCTCCGAGGTTCTCAGGAAAGGGCTGGAGTAAGCGATGGACTCAACTTGGAAGGGCAACGCGTGCACTACCATCTAGGCATTGTGAGCGAACTATGCATTAGGTGGAAATGAGCTAGTTAC
>NW_006159692.1:5176875-5184953 GCF_000334495.1 Tupaia belangeri chinensis
AGCGTCGTGCTTAAAGCTCTAATGGCTATGACCTTAAAAGGGCAAATGAGACATGAGATAGACAAGAAAATGTGTCCACTTTGACACTCGACAAGACAGCGGAGCTTGGTCACAAAGCGCTTTTGTTCAACAGAGCCATGTGTGCAGGGTCTCTGATGGGATAATTAGGCTGACCACCCCCCTCCCCAAGGCCTCTGATCTACACGGGTTATTAGACTTTGCAGCAGCCATGTGCTCACCAAATTCATCCAAAGTGTAGTCTCGTCCTCCGTATCTGATCCTGCTTCCGTCTTCAGAAAGGATGGGTGGCGGGAAGCCTTTGAATCTGGCTACATTGTGAAGCAGCTGTGTCGGTTTCAGTTGATCTCGCCAGGCATTTACTCCAGAGCTGTAAGTGACATCAACACCCTGGCATTACTGTGGGGCCGAGAGGGTCCTCCTGGATCTGCACACACAGACTCACTCATGAGCTTTCAGGCACTCCCCTGCAGTGGGAGCGGGAATGTGCTCCATGTTCACTTTTGCCAGAAATCCACTTCGGAGGCTTAAAACCTGCATGCTATTTTGGTCTCAGTTGATCGATTATTTATTAATTATTATCCTTATTATTGTCCTCAGTTTTCTCTTCCATAAAAATGAGGAGTTTTGGGGCTTCCAGGTGGCATGGTGGTTAAAGGCACTGGACTCCCACATGGCTGACCATGGTTTGAGTCCCGGACCTGGTTGCTTGCTTTCTCTCTTTCTCTCTCTCGTGCGCTCTCTCTCTCTCTCTCTCTCTCTCTCTCATTCTATCCCTCTCTGGTCAAATGAAAATAAATAAATGGATAAATAAAGTTAAAAAGAATCATTCCTTAAAAAAAGAGTTTTGCCATATTATGCAAACTCATAAACTAAAAATTGCAAACTGTAGATACTTGTAGAAAGACACTGAACAGCAGACAGGGCAGAGGGACACAACCAAATGACTGACTTGGGGGAGGGGAGGTGGGGATCTGTTTCCAAAGGGTTGGGGATTCTTGCCATTAAACACTGCCAGCTCTCTGTCGCTGACATCCAGAAGAGGGACTCAGAGAGGGGACGAGAGGGGACAGGTTCCACTCCCACAAGGCACCACGCTGCTCCAATGACCTCTGTTTTACAGACTCTGATGTGAATTGGGCAATGCAGTGGCCTCGATTGTCTCTGAGATAATCCAGTGATCAAAAACATTAGGTGTGGTGTTATCTGTTAAAGATATTTTGATCAACGGGTCTGGGGAGAAATGTGCACATATCGAAATGGTCTCACTGTAAGCCAAACAATATGATTGAAAGTATATACAAAAAACAAATAATAAATAATGTGGAAAACAAAAACAAAAACCAAAAAAACGGTGCTTGGACTGGCCAGTGGTGTGGTGGTTAAGGTGGCTGGATCTCGCATGGCCGACTATGCTGTTCAATCCCAGAGCTTGATGAACACACTGGACATATGTGACTACATGCCCAAAATCCTGAAAGGAGGGGGAGAGAGAGAGGAGCAGGGATTGAGGCATGACCATCCCCCATGGGGTGCTCTCTCACTGCCTCCTTATTCCCCCACTGCAAGCGCACAGGCCCTCTGGCAAAATTAAACAACACACACAAACACACACAAAGATGCTTAACTGACAGCAGAGCAGTGGCTCAGTGAAGAAGGCCCAGGCAGAGGACCAGGCTTCCCAGCATTAATGTCACATGGAGCACGTGCCCACATTTGGGGCCAAAATAACTTACACACAGTACTGCTCGGGGATGCCGCAGTGGGACCCAAACCGGGAAAGGAATCGGTTTTCCAGATCAATAATCGTTTCTCCTACTTTTTCATCGCGGGTGAAGGTGTCATAATCGTAGACAGAAATTTTCAGGTCTTTTTCTTGCGGTAAGTAGCAGCTCAGTTCATACATTCTAAATAAACAGCGCAAGGTTAGACTCTCCATGCTCCATCCAGGACCTCACCACCCCGGCGCTCCATGCAGAGCCCCAGCCGCTGACTCTGGCTGCTGGAGAACCCTGGTTAGGATTACAGGATGGGCGGTGGTGGGCCAGGCTACATGGAAACCAGTACACGCTAATAACGAGTGCTCCGGAGAAGAGCCTGGGCTCTAAGTACCCAGGTTGGAAGCCTAGCTCTGCTGCTTACAAGCTGTGGGACTCTCGGCCAGTTACTCAACTTCTCTGTGTTTAATTTTTTTCTTATCTTATAAGTGGTGGTAATAGTAGCTACCAACCAGTGTTGTTAGGAGGGTCAAGAGAAGAAAGGTCCAGAAAACATTTGGCATGAGCGCACTGACTAGGACTCAGTACAGTAACAATAACCATGTGGGACACCCTTCATACCCTTAGCATTGCCACGTGTCCATTCACTGGGGCCGCGGAGCAGCTCCCCAGGGAAGATGGTTGGGCACACGCACTCTGATGTAGATCTCTCTGTGTGTATGCACCTCACAGCCCTGCCATGTCCCTTCCTGCACCTCGACAGAGACTGCTACCCCATGGACATCGCTGACTCACACAACAAGAGCACAGGGCAGGGGTGTGAGTGGAATTCACCACTATGCTGCAAGGGACAAGGTGCCAGAAGGCTCCCCTCCTCCTCCCAGGCCCTCAGGGTTTGCTGCTGCCCTTGATTCTTTAAGGCTTTTCCACAGAACCACATGGCCGACTGTGTGGTTTGGGTCCTGGACCTAGTGGCTTGGATAATACGCCAGGTGCATGTATGCGAGTGCTCACAATCCTGGGAGGAGAAGAGATTGTGGTGTGGCCATTGCCTCAGAGGGTAATTTTTCACCCTCCCACCCCCTTTCTCCCTCTGTTTCGTTCTCTCTGGCCCGTGCACATGCTCTTACAGCAAAAACTAAGCAACAACAACAAAAAGCAAGCATCGCTGAGGTAGAGATCGGGACCCAGAACCCTCACCCTCTCCATGGCAGTGGGCAAGGTGGCTCAGAGGCTGCGGAAGCTCCAAGGCTCAGGGTTCGGGTGCCATCTCTGCCCATCCACAGAGGCACCGGCCCCCAGGTAGGTGCTCAGTACATGTTGTCAAAGGCCTCCTGTCTCCCTGTGCCCTGCCCACCCTCCTTGCCCCTTGCACGCTGCGGTGTGGTCTGGTTCCTGCCCAAAGAGCCAGAAAAATGAATCCCCTGAGCAGAAAGGTGTGTGTGAGCAGGACTCTGGTCAAATGCTTCCAGGATGTCTCCTAGGTAAAGCTCTGTGACTTCTCCAGACAGCAGCGGTCACCCAGAGGCTGCATGAGGCCAACAGACATGGGAGAACAGGGGATTGAATCAAGACCACATGTGAAGCCTAGTACCCGCACATGCCCCCTAACAGCACGCGTTCAGTTCTGAGTCCAAGGGACAGGCAATGTGCATCCTCTGAGGAAAGGGAGTCTTCAGTAAAATAAGCCGAGAACCACGCCTTTTGAAGTTGCTTTGGACAAACTCAAGGCTCTGAGAAGTCCTGCAATGATGATCTCTTAAAACCCAGGTGTCTGGTCCAGCAGTTGGCATAATAGCTATGTCGCTGGACTCCCATGTAGTTGACCGTGGCTCAAGTCCCCAGCCCAGTGGCTTAAACTCCTGCTGGGCACATGTGCATGTGTGCCCAAGATCCTGAGAGGAGAATGGAGGAGAAGGGATTGTGGTATGGCCATGCCCCACGGGGGATGATTTCTCGCTTTCTATCTCTCTGTCTTTCTGGCGAGTACATGTGTCCTATAGCAAACCCTCCCCCCAAAAAACAAAAACAAAAACAAAACCCAAAAAAACCAAATGAAACAAACCCAGGTGTCTTGGTATGACTGAGGAATACAATATTTCTTCCCCCTGGGGACATCAGTGAATATTGGTGGGGAACACCATGTTCTTTTTTTAAAGTTCTTTATTTAATTACATCTATTATTATTATTGCTTAACCTGACCAGAAAGAGACAGAGAGAGAGAAAGGGAAAGCGTGAAAGTAAGGTGCCAGGAACGGGACTTGGACCCGCACTCTGATGTAGATCTCTCTGTGTGTATGCACCTCACAGCCCTGCCATGTCCCTTCCTGCACCTCGACAGAGACTGCTACCCCATGGACATCGCTGACTCACACAACAAGAGCACAGGGCAGGGGTGTGAGTGGAATTCACCACTATGCTGCAAGGGACAAGGTGCCAGAAGGCTCCCCTCCTCCTCCCAGGCCCTCAGGGTTTGCTGCTGCCCTTGATTCTTTAAGGCTTTTCCACAGAACCACATGGCCGACTGTGTGGTTTGGGTCCTGGACCTAGTGGCTTGGATAATACGCCAGGTGCATGTATGCGAGTGCTCACAATCCTGGGAGGAGAAGAGATTGTGGTGTGGCCATTGCCTCAGAGGGTAATTTTTCACCCTCCCACCCCCTTTCTCCCTCTGTTTCGTTCTCTCTGGCCCGTGCACATGCTCTTACAGCAAAAACTAAGCAACAACAACAAAAAGCAAGCATCGCTGAGGTAGAGATCGGGACCCAGAACCCTCACCCTCTCCATGGCAGTGGGCAAGGTGGCTCAGAGGCTGCGGAAGCTCCAAGGCTCAGGGTTCGGGTGCCATCTCTGCCCATCCACAGAGGCACCGGCCCCCAGGTAGGTGCTCAGTACATGTTGTCAAAGGCCTCCTGTCTCCCTGTGCCCTGCCCACCCTCCTTGCCCCTTGCACGCTGCGGTGTGGTCTGGTTCCTGCCCAAAGAGCCAGAAAAATGAATCCCCTGAGCAGAAAGGTGTGTGTGAGCAGGACTCTGGTCAAATGCTTCCAGGATGTCTCCTAGGTAAAGCTCTGTGACTTCTCCAGACAGCAGCGGTCACCCAGAGGCTGCATGAGGCCAACAGACATGGGAGAACAGGGGATTGAATCAAGACCACATGTGAAGCCTAGTACCCGCACATGCCCCCTAACAGCACGCGTTCAGTTCTGAGTCCAAGGGACAGGCAATGTGCATCCTCTGAGGAAAGGGAGTCTTCAGTAAAATAAGCCGAGAACCACGCCTTTTGAAGTTGCTTTGGACAAACTCAAGGCTCTGAGAAGTCCTGCAATGATGATCTCTTAAAACCCAGGTGTCTGGTCCAGCAGTTGGCATAATAGCTATGTCGCTGGACTCCCATGTAGTTGACCGTGGCTCAAGTCCCCAACCCAGTGGCTTAAACTCCTGCTGGGCACATGTGCATGTGTGCCCAAGATCCTGAGAGGAGAATGGAGGAGAAGGGATTGTGGTATGGCCATGCCCCACGGGGGATGATTTCTCGCTTTCTATCTCTCTGTCTTTCTGGCGAGTACATGTGTCCTATAGCAAACCCTCCCCCCAAAAAACAAAAACAAAAACAAAACCCAAAAAAACCAAATGAAACAAACCCAGGTGTCTTGGTATGACTGAGGAATACAATATTTCTTCCCCCTGGGGACATCAGTGAATATTGGTGGGGAACACCATGTTCTTTTTTTAAAGTTCTTTATTTAATTACATCTATTATTATTATTGCTTAACCTGACCAGAAAGAGACAGAGAGAGAGAAAGGGAAAGCGTGAAAGTAAGGTGCCAGGAACGGGACTTGGACCACGGTCAGACATGTGGGAGTCCAGTGCCTTAACCACCATGCCACCTGCCGGCCCCCACCAATATTCTCTGAGTGTGCCTGGAGGTTGCCATGTGATAGAAATACAGTACATGGAGGCCAGGGATGTAGGGAAGGTTGCCTTTTCCTGAATTTCTGTCCCAGAGCCCCCAAGAGTCTCTGCTGTGAGGAAAGCCATCCCCTAAGACTGAGGCCATGCCGGGGGTGGGGGTGGGGTGGGGGGGCCTGTCTGCAGGGCTGCAGAGCCAGGGTCTCCTGGGCCCACCTTGCAGGACAAGGGGAGGCTGCACGCCCGCCTGACAGTGATTGGCCGAACACAGCCTGACAGCACCACTTCCTCCCAGGGCAGTTCCAAGCGAGACTTTTCCTGCCACTTAATTAAGCCCGTTTTGGCTCCTCTAAGACAGCGATTCAGACAGGGCCGCCTTTCTGCCTTTAAAGCGAGCCGTCCGGCTTCCCTGTCTCCCTCCTTCCTGCCCTGCGTGCCTTTTCCTGTCTAGACCTCAGGGCTGGATCAGCGGAAGAAAAGGAAAACGATCGGATTGCTGTGCCAGAGGATTACTTGCACTGGCTGGCCTCAGCTGTGTGGCACGGAGAGAGTGCACGCAGGTCTGAGAGCAGAGTGAGTGCCACCTGGAGTGTGTGTGAGTTACCGCGTGTGCAGATGCTGTGTGCAAACCTGCAAGGTTCTCTCTGACAAAGATGTGTGTGTGTGCATGTGTGTGCCCGAGAGAGAAAAAGGATGCATGAGGCCACAGACCAGCAAAGAGGAGGAGCAGGGCAAGATGATGAAGCCGGAAACAGAACTCAGACTCCACGGCAGACAAGCATGCAGAGTGCTCCTGCTCAGCCAGCCTCTGGGGAAACACTTTTTCGGCAAATGTTTTGTATAGAGAACATTTTTTAACAGGTCATGACTTTTTGTCACAGAGAAGAAGCATTACGAGGGATGTTAGAAAAGTCTAGAGTGGGCCAGCAGGTGGTGTAGAGGTTAAGGTTTTTGGATCCCATATGGCTGAGGGCACAGTTCAAGTCCTGGACCCAGTGGTTTGAGAACCACACCGGGCGCGTGTGCATGCGTGCCCAAAATTCGAGAGGAGAATGGAGGAAGAGAGATTGCAGTGTGGCCATCCCTCTTGGGAATGATTTCTCATTTTCTCTCTCCTTTTCTCTCCTGTGATTATACAGGCCCTATGGCAAAACTCTGAAAATAAATAAATAAATAGGCAAAAGAAAAGCCTGGGGCTTGGAGCAGGAATTTCTACCTAAATCTTGGCTCTATCACTGACTAGCTCTGGTTCTTAGATCCTTGTTTCTGTCACCTAGAGGCTGGGCTGTGAATCCCTGTCCTGCCCGGCCAGTAAGTCTGACCTGGAGGAGGAAATCAGACCGTGGCCCGCTCTGCTCCATCCCTCCAGCACCAAAGGTTTTGAGCAAACCTCTCGGAGAGCGGCCCACCTCAGACTATCTTCCCAGCACTGCCGGTGGCCACGAAGGTCTGTGACCTGCTATAGGTCACCTGCTCCTGACTAGGCGTCCTCTAGCTCGTGATCCCAGTTCCAGGGTTCAGAGCGTTGCACCCTACATCCGGTCTCACGGCTGGGCACATAGTCTCTCCTCGACATATCCCACAAAGAAAGGCATGGCCGCAAGATGTCTGAACGCGTACACTACCTGCCGAAAACTGGGTTGAGGGTGTTGGGAATGTAGTGGTCTCGATCTTCAATCACTTTTTTGCCCAGCGTTATTTTTATGTAAGGGTCACACTGCGGGGACAAAACACAGGGGGCATTACATCATCGAAGGAGCAAGTCAAAGTCAAATTCTGGGACTGACGCAGGTTGCCTCCACACCCGCTCCCAGCCGACAACAAAGTGGCTGCCGTGGCACTGGGGTGCCTTGGACGAGGGCTGAGCACTGCTCCCCTTTGGCGGTGTGAAGCCACCACTTCACCCACGGAGCGCAGTAATGAGTGAAGAAGCAGAGGTGGGACAAGGGGGGGTGTCCTCGCTCTGCTCTTGCCTGGTAGCATGATGAGCAAATCTGGTCCCAGCTCACAGCTGTAAAATGAGAAGGGTAAACCAGAGGATCTTAAGCCCCTGCAAGCTCTTAGGTAAGTCTGGCTCAGGACAATCCTTCTGAACACTTTGTTCCGAGAGAGTATCTTTGCAGGAGTGTGATAACAGATCCCCTAGAGGAAGAGCAGCATGATTACTGGCTGCTCACTGTAATTAGCCTGCTCCCCGGGAAGGCCCCACACCCAAACTCTTACCAGGCCATTGTTGTCCTGGGGCTGGAGTTGTAAGCCTCGAACAATGTAAATCCTAACCGTGCATTCCTGTGGGATGCTGTCAGGTAATTCCCGAAACTGCCTGGGCGGGGCAGGCACGCTGGGGTCATCCGGCAGAAGGTAAATTCGAAAGGAGCCCTAAGAGAGACACGTGAATGGACACCCCCCCCCCCAGCAGAGGACCAGG
>NW_006159692.1:5185449-5189189 GCF_000334495.1 Tupaia belangeri chinensis
TCACTGGTGGCTGGTAGTCTTGTTTATCACCCTGTCTCCATAGTCTAACATGGGGCTCAGCATCTAGCAGGGACACAAGAAATGTTTTTTGAAGGAGTGAGCCGACAGGCCAGCTGAAGAGGCTTTGTAGTTTATATGCAAAGGAAAGCACGGACGCTGGGTTCAGAGCATGTGTGTCTTAGTTCCAGCTGTCGCCATTTGATAGAACAGCATGAAGTAAGCACCTACTATGGGCCAGGTGTTGGAGACCCAACAATGAACTCAGGGAATCCAGCCTGGCATATGGATGTTGAGGAGGGTTGACTGTCATGCCACCTTTGATTGCTTGGTGGGAGGCTGTACTGAGCAGGATTTGAGACTGTCGGGGATAATCCTTTGATCCATTAGCAATGTCTGCTACTGGCAAAGGATTAAGAAGTAGCAGCAATCTGGGCCATGCCTTGCCAAGTGAGGTTGGAGGGAGAGGCAGTCATGGAGTCATGGGAGCAGATACAATGTGAAAGGTGCTTTCATGGCAGCATGAACCCAGACCTGTGGGAGCCCAAAGCAGCAGTGAGTCACGCTGCCCGAAGCAGTCAGGGAACACTTGGCAAAGAGCATGACATTTGAGCTAGCATTTTGAAAATGAGTAGGACTTTGTCAGACCACGGAGAGGGAAGGGCATCCAGGGAAGGCAGCCTGTCACAAGGCTCTGCGCTGTTGGGGGACAAAGTGTATTTGGACTTGGGAAAGGTTCTCCCAGGCAGAGGGTGGGGTGTGTGAGGAGGGGCAGCCAGAGGGACGTGTTGCTCGTGACAGGCCAGCTTGCCTTCAGAATGAGTTCAGACTTGATCTTTGGTGACCTAAGCCATGTCTTTATCAAGAAACAGGGTCAGATTTGCCTACACTGAGGATGGACTGGAATAGTTTGAGGAAAGGTGGCCAGGATAGTCAGTTGGGGAGTTGTTACAATGATGCCCTGATTGCTGGGAGGGGCAGTAGGTTGGCATGAAGGAACTAGACTTGGAGAGGTGGGGGCTATAGTATTCAAAACCGGTTGGCATGAGCAGGGATAGAGAAAGATACCGAGAAGGGCTTTGAGTGTTCTGGCTCTTTCTTGTTAGCATCTTCTAGTATCTACAGGGGCCCTGCCCAGAGGTTGGTCCCCTTTATTCTATTTCTATAAACAAGCTAAAAATGGAGGCTGTCAGGTGGCATGGTGGTTAAGGGCACTAGACTCCCATATGGCTGACTACAGTTCGAGTCCCAGAACTGGCGGCTTGCTTTCTCACTCCCCCACCCCCTCTCTCTGTCGCTTTCTGGTCAAATTAAAATAAAGAAATAAATAAAGTTAGAGAAAATAATTCTTTAAAATAAAAAAAGAAACTAAAAAATTATTTCAAACAGGATGATATACACATTTGACTCACCTTAAACTCTCCTACCACAGAAGGATCTTCATTCTCATCTGATTTGCCTCGGTACAACTTGAAAGTATCTGAGAAGTCTGTCAGGCCCTCAAATTCTGGTACATCCTCTAGTTCACAGTTGTATATCTGAAAATCATCAATGGATTCTTAATTTCTCATTGAAATGCAGGAGGATTCTCAAGTCAAAAGAACTGACAATATCAAATGAGCATGAGGATGCAGATGGAGCAACTGGAACTCTCAGTGCAGCTGGTGGTAGTGTAGAATGACATAACCACTTTGGAAAATGTCTGGCAGTTTCTTATGGAGTTAAATATGATCGAGAAATTGTGTACTTAGGTATTTACCAAAGAGAAATGAAAACATGTCCACCTAGTATAAGAATGTCGAGAGCAGGTCCATCTTCAAGAGAATGGATATAAAAATTGTGGCATATCTGAACAATGAAAGGGACAAACTACTGAAACACATGGCAACATGATCAATCTCAAAACACAATGTGGGGATAAAGACATATACAGAATACACACGATATGAGCTCATTTATATTAACTAAAAAATAAGCAACACCAATCTATGATGATAGAAATCAGATCAGCTGCCTCGTGGAGAGATGAGGGTTGTGGGGAATTGACTGATAAGGGGCATGAAGGAGCTTGCTGTAGTAATGGAAATGTTCTTTGTCTTGTTTGGGGCAGTAATTTACATAGGTGATGCAATTATTAAAACTCATTTACTGATGGGGCCGGCAGGTGGCATGGTGGTTAAGGATGCCGGACTCCCACATGGCCGACTATGGTTTGAGTCCTGGACCTCGTGGCTTGCCTTCTCACTTCCTCTCTCTCTGGCTCTGTCCCTCTCTAGTCAAATTAAAATAAATAAATGAATAAAGTTAAATAAGATAATTCTCTAAAAACAAACAAACAAACAAACAAAAAAACCTCATTTACTGAATTGTGAGTTCAAAGCCACTGGATCCGGGACTTGAACAGTGGTCGGACATGTGGGCGTACAGCATTGTAACCGCTACACCATCTGCTGGTCCCCCACTGGTGTTTCTTAAGCTACATTAACATGTGATGACAATAACATAAAAAGATGTGGGCTTTTTCATCTCGATGGGGACAGTTCCTTTAATGACTAGGTCTCATTTTTTTCTTTGTTTGGAAAACTTTAATATTCACTTCTATGTGAGTGCATTATAGGCTGGAAAGTTGAATGTAGGATGGCAAACTCAGAACATGAACAGAAAGATCACAGCCAGCCAGCCTTGCCTAGCTTCATAGCTTGTCTTCCTCCTGGAGGACGTGCCCGAGGTGTGAGGCTGTGCTGAATGCATAGGACAGAATCGACTCTGCAGCTGGTGACACCTGTCCTTGTCCAGAGAACAGAATGAAGCACGCTGACATCTCATGTTGTTCTGAAAAGAGCATATGACTTCCTGGCCCCTGAGTAAGGCTTGACCATTTTGACCTAACCAGTGTGATGCCAACTTATCCTCAATTCTCTGCCATAGGTCCCAAGTGCTGAAGTGACGGTCACATAGCCATAACTTGATAGCTGTCCTCCAGCTCCCAGAATCTTGGCAAGGTCAAAACCTACTATAAGAGTTCTCACCAGAAGACCAGAAGTATCCCCTCCCCGCTTCCCCTCGACGCCCACTCTGGGACCTCCTGGTCATCTCAGTTCTCCCTGTGGCATTTTAACCGATGTTGAGTCCCTCACTCACAGCAGCGGGGACACAGGTACCTTGAGTTTGGAGTAGCCTTTTTGAATGTATTGTCCACATTTTTCATGTTCCCCCGAGGAAGCATAAAATTTACTCCACCAATCAACGATTTCTTCTTCCTACGGACATGACAAACGGAGGGAGAAGCCTTTAGTGAGAACTTGGATTTCCAATCCATGCAGAAAAACCCAAATGTAATAGATGAATAACAGGTACTCTGCTCCTGTCCTAGAGGAGATTGCAAGACTCTGGTGTACATGCACAGTGGACAAGGCAGTCACACTCCCCTGTCAGGAGCCGGGGGTGAAATGACCACCCTGGGCCAAGGAAGTGCGTTTGGCTTTCATGGCCGCAGCTCTACCAGATGACTTTCTCGTGGCCCATCGACACACTCTATTGACTGTGTTTCCTTTTTTATCCTATTGATTTGAGATCATATACTTATACAAATAAAACCTCCACGTGTTTTCCATGATCTCATTTTCTTAGCCTTTTTAGTCAGAAATGCATTGTAATAGAAAGTTCACTAAGCTGCAGGTTGGAAAAATGGGTTCAACTCAAATTCTGTTCTTCCTTTTTTTTTTTTTTTTCCTTAGAAGATA
>NW_006159692.1:5190285-5191086 GCF_000334495.1 Tupaia belangeri chinensis
CACAAAGGTGCCTGCCGTGGCACTGGGGTGCCTTGGACGAGGGCTGAGCACTGCTCCCCTTTGGCGGTGTGAAGCCACCACTTCACCCACGGAGCGCAGTAATGAGTGAAGAAGCAGAGGTGGGACAAGGGGGGGTGTCCTCGCTCTGCTCTTGCCTGGTAGCATGATGAGCAAATCTGGTCCCAGCTCACAGCTGTAAAATGAGAAGGGTAAACCAGAGGATCTTAAGCCCCTGCAAGCTCTTAGGTAAGTCTGGCTCAGGACAATCCTTCTGAACACTTTGTTCCGAGAGAGTATCTTTGCAGGAGTGTGATAACAGATCCCCTAGAGGAAGAGCAGCATGATTACTGGCTGCTCACTGTAATTAGCCTGCTCCCCGGGAAGGCCCCACACCCAAACTCTTACCAGGCCATTGTTGTCCTGGGGCTGGAGTTGTAAGCCTCGAACAATGTAAATCCTAACCGTGCATTCCTGTGGGATGCTGTCAGGTAATTCCCGAAACTGCCTGGGCGGGGCAGGCACGCTGGGGTCATCCGGCAGAAGGTAAATTCGAAAGGAGCCCTAAGAGAGACACGTGAATGGACACCCCCCCCCCAGCAGAGGTCCAGGGCAGTGCCCACCTCTTCCAGGACCCTCAGGGACAGCCGCAGGGGTTGTGGATGGTGCCGGAGGACTGCCTTTTGGGAAAGAAACATGAGGTCGTGGTTTGAGAGAGCAGAGCAGACGCGGGGAGGTCAGGTGGTACCCAAGGGGTGGCGGTGACTCAAACCACTGGGGGGAGAAGGCGATGGGGAGGACCGA
>NW_006159692.1:5191117-5205203 GCF_000334495.1 Tupaia belangeri chinensis
CTTTGAAGATGAGAACACGAGCCATTATTTTTTAAATCCAGTCAAGTACAAGGGTGACTTCCCTTTTCCTGCAAAGGCCCCGTGCATCTCCTCTCACTCCCAGGCAAGCTCAACATTCGGTCCTTTGGGTCTCAGCTGAAAGGTATCACTTCTTCCAGGAAGTCTCCCTGGTAGCCCCTGGGCTGGTGTCCTCTCCCCTAACTCCCACTCGCTTTTGTCAGAGCAGGGACCTCTACGTTCAAGTGGCCTGTTCATTGTCTATGTCCTTCACTAGACGGTGAGCTTTCAGTGGTGGCTGTAGGTCTCGTTTATCACCCTGTCTCCATAGTCTAACATGGGGCTCAGCATCTAGCAGGGACACAAGAAATGTTTTTTGAAGGAGTGAGCCGACAGGCCAGCTGAAGAGGCTTTGTAGTTTATATGCAAAGGAAAGCACGGACGCTGGGTTCAGAGCATGTGTGTCTTAGTTCCAGCTGTCGCCATTTGATAGAACAGCATGAAGTAAGCACCTACTATGGGCCAGGTGTTGGAGACCCAACAATGAACTCAGGGAATCCAGCCTGGCATATGGATGTTGAGGAGGGTTGACTGTCATGCCACCTTTGATTGCTTGGTGGGAGGCTGTACTGAGCAGGATTTGAGACTGTCGGGGATAATCCTTTGATCCATTAGCAATGTCTGCTACTGGCAAAGGATTAAGAAGTAGCAGCAATCTGGGCCATGCCTTGCCAAGTGAGGTTGGAGGGAGAGGCAGTCATGGAGTCATGGGAGCAGATACAATGTGAAAGGTGCTTTCATGGCAGCATGAACCCAGACCTGTGGGAGCCCAAAGCAGCAGTGAGTCACGCTGCCCGAAGCAGTCAGGGAACACTTGGCAAAGAGCATGACATTTGAGCTAGCATTTTGAAAATGAGTAGGACTTTGTCAGACCACGGAGAGGGAAGGGCATCCAGGGAAGGCAGCCTGTCACAAGGCTCTGCGCTGTTGGGGGACAAAGTGTATTTGGACTTGGGAAAGGTTCTCCCAGGCAGAGGGTGGGGTGTGTGAGGAGGGGCAGCCAGAGGGACGTGTTGCTCGTGACAGGCCAGCTTGCCTTCAGAATGAGTTCAGACTTGATCTTTGGTGACCTAAGCCATGTCTTTATCAAGAAACAGGGTCAGATTTGCCTACACTGAGGATGGACTGGAATAGTTTGAGGAAAGGTGGCCAGGATAGTCAGTTGGGGAGTTGTTACAATGATGCCCTGATTGCTGGGAGGGGCAGTAGGTTGGCATGAAGGAACTAGACTTGGAGAGGTGGGGGCTATAGTATTCAAAACCGGTTGGCATGAGCAGGGATAGAGAAAGATACCGAGAAGGGCTTTGAGTGTTCTGGCTCTTTCTTGTTAGCATCTTCTAGTATCTACAGGGGCCCTGCCCAGAGGTTGGTCCCCTTTATTCTATTTCTATAAACAAGCTAAAAATGGAGGCTGTCAGGTGGCATGGTGGTTAAGGGCACTAGACTCCCATATGGCTGACTACAGTTCGAGTCCCAGAACTGGCGGCTTGCTTTCTCACTCCCCCACCCCCTCTCTCTGTCGCTTTCTGGTCAAATTAAAATAAAGAAATAAATAAAGTTAGAGAAAATAATTCTTTAAAATAAAAAAAGAAACTAAAAAATTATTTCAAACAGGATGATATACACATTTGACTCACCTTAAACTCTCCTACCACAGAAGGATCTTCATTCTCATCTGATTTGCCTCGGTACAACTTGAAAGTATCTGAGAAGTCTGTCAGGCCCTCAAATTCTGGTACATCCTCTAGTTCACAGTTGTATATCTGAAAATCATCAATGGATTCTTAATTTCTCATTGAAATGCAGGAGGATTCTCAAGTCAAAAGAACTGACAATATCAAATGAGCATGAGGATGCAGATGGAGCAACTGGAACTCTCAGTGCAGCTGGTGGTAGTGTAGAATGACATAACCACTTTGGAAAATGTCTGGCAGTTTCTTATGGAGTTAAATATGATCGAGAAATTGTGTACTTAGGTATTTACCAAAGAGAAATGAAAACATGTCCACCTAGTATAAGAATGTCGAGAGCAGGTCCATCTTCAAGAGAATGGATATAAAAATTGTGGCATATCTGAACAATGAAAGGGACAAACTACTGAAACACATGGCAACATGATCAATCTCAAAACACAATGTGGGGATAAAGACATATACAGAATACACACGATATGAGCTCATTTATATTAACTAAAAAATAAGCAACACCAATCTATGATGATAGAAATCAGATCAGCTGCCTCGTGGAGAGATGAGGGTTGTGGGGAATTGACTGATAAGGGGCATGAAGGAGCTTGCTGTAGTAATGGAAATGTTCTTTGTCTTGTTTGGGGCAGTAATTTACATAGGTGATGCAATTATTAAAACTCATTTACTGATGGGGCCGGCAGGTGGCATGGTGGTTAAGGATGCCGGACTCCCACATGGCCGACTATGGTTTGAGTCCTGGACCTCGTGGCTTGCTTTCTCACTTCCTCTCTCTCTGGCTCTGTCCCTCTCTAGTCAAATTAAAATAAATAAATGAATAAAGTTAAATAAGATAATTCTCTAAAAACAAACAAACAAACAAACAAAAAAACCTCATTTACTGAATTGTGAGTTCAAAGCCACTGGATCCGGGACTTGAACAGTGGTCGGACATGTGGGCGTACAGCATTGTAACCGCTACACCATCTGCTGGTCCCCCACTGGTGTTTCTTAAGCTACATTAACATGTGATGACAATAACATAAAAAGATGTGGGCTTTTTCATCTCGATGGGGACAGTTCCTTTAATGACTAGGTCTCATTTTTTTCTTTGTTTGGAAAACTTTAATATTCACTTCTATGTGAGTGCATTATAGGCTGGAAAGTTGAATGTAGGATGGCAAACTCAGAACATGAACAGAAAGATCACAGCCAGCCAGCCTTGCCTAGCTTCATAGCTTGTCTTCCTCCTGGAGGACGTGCCCGAGGTGTGAGGCTGTGCTGAATGCATAGGACAGAATCGACTCTGCAGCTGGTGACACCTGTCCTTGTCCAGAGAACAGAATGAAGCACGCTGACATCTCATGTTGTTCTGAAAAGAGCATATGACTTCCTGGCCCCTGAGTAAGGCTTGACCATTTTGACCTAACCAGTGTGATGCCAACTTATCCTCAATTCTCTGCCATAGGTCCCAAGTGCTGAAGTGACGGTCACATAGCCATAACTTGATAGCTGTCCTCCAGCTCCCAGAATCTTGGCAAGGTCAAAACCTACTATAAGAGTTCTCACCAGAAGACCAGAAGTATCCCCTCCCCGCTTCCCCTCGACGCCCACTCTGGGACCTCCTGGTCATCTCAGTTCTCCCTGTGGCATTTTAACCGATGTTGAGTCCCTCACTCACAGCAGCGGGGACACAGGTACCTTGAGTTTGGAGTAGCCTTTTTGAATGTATTGTCCACATTTTTCATGTTCCCCCGAGGAAGCATAAAATTTACTCCACCAATCAACGATTTCTTCTTCCTACGGACATGACAAACGGAGGGAGAAGCCTTTAGTGAGAACTTGGATTTCCAATCCATGCAGAAAAACCCAAATGTAATAGATGAATAACAGGTACTCTGCTCCTGTCCTAGAGGAGATTGCAAGACTCTGGTGTACATGCACAGTGGACAAGGCAGTCACACTCCCCTGTCAGGAGCCGGGGGTGAAATGACCACCCTGGGCCAAGGAAGTGCGTTTGGCTTTCATGGCCGCAGCTCTACCAGATGACTTTCTCGTGGCCCATCGACACACTCTATTGACTGTGTTTCCTTTTTTATCCTATTGATTTGAGATCATATACTTATACAAATAAAACCTCCACGTGTTTTCCATGATCTCATTTTCTTAGCCTTTTTAGTCAGAAATGCATTGTAATAGAAAGTTCACTAAGCTGCAGGTTGGAAAAATGGGTTCAACTCAAATTCTGTTCTTCCTTTTTTTTTTTTTTTTCCTTAGAAGATATTTTTGCTATAGGGCCCTTGCACTCACCAAAGAGACAGAGAGACAGAAAGCAACAGAAAGTAAGAAAACACCCCCTCCCCGGGGGGGATGGCGAGGCTGCGATCTGAGTTTTTCTTCCATTCTCCTCTCAGGATCTTGGGCATGTACACACATGTACCCAGCGTGAGTTTTAAGCCACTGGGTCTGGGACTCAAGCTGTGGTCAACTACATAGAGTCCAGCGATGTAACCAGTACGCCATCTGCTGGTCCACCAAGTTCCATTCTTTATGTTAGATGCCATTCCCTTATGTTATCAGCCATACCAGCTTGGGCAAGCCTTCAATATCATTGAGCGTCAGTGTCTTCATTCACCAAATGGGATATCACTACCTGCCTCCATCTACCTCAGAAGATTGTTTAAGAAATCAAATAAGGGGACTGGCAATTGGCATAGTGGCTATGTCATTGGACTCCCATGTTGTCGACCACGGTTCAAGTCCTGAACCCAGTGGCTTAAATTCATGCTGGACACTGCCCAAGATCCCAAGAAGAAATGGAGGAGAAGGAATTGCAGTGTGGCCATCCCCCTGGGGGGTGATTTCTCACTTTCTGTCTCTGTCTTTTTCTTTCTGGCGAGTGTATGTGCCCTATAGCAAAAACCTCCAAAAAAGGAAGAAAGAAAAAAGAAATCAAGTAAGGTCATTAGGAGAAAGAGCTTTGAAACTTACACAAGTACGGAGGGGTGGGCAGATTTCAATGATTAAGCGTGCAGTGAGTTTAAACCCTTGGGAAGGAGGCATGATGGTGCCTTGTAGACTGTACTGATAACGAGAGCTTACCAGCGTGAAGCATTGTGCTGAGCTCTGCATATATTTACTTAATTTCTTTTAAGGTTTTTGCCATAGGGTGCATGTACTTGCCAGAGAGAGGGGAAGGGAGAAATCACCCCCCCGCCCCAGGAGAAGGCCACTGCACAATCTGTCTTCCCCACTCTCCTCCTGGGATTCTGGGTACACATGTCTGTGCACTTGGCATGCTTTTCAAGCCACTGGGTCTGAGATTCAGACTGCAGTCTGCCATGTGGGAGTCCGGCGCCTCGCCACCTGCTGACTCCTATACGTTTACTTCATTTTGACGGACTCGTTTATTATCTCACTAAGAAAATTTTGAACAAAACCAAGGCTTTATTTTAGAGCAGAAGGGACCAAGTCTAGGTAGGGCGCATGAAATAAGTTGCTAAAGTCCTGCAGCAGGCACGTGAAGAGCTGGGACACACCCACAGTGCGTGGCTAGAGCCCCCATGCTGTCCCCTGTGCAGCACCCAGCGCATGGTCTGGGCCCACCCTGAGGTCGAGCATTCAGGCTCAGGGCTCAGCTCCCATGTGGCTGTCAGTCTCCTGCCTGTGGTGCTTCCACGGCCTCTACTCCTCACAGTGGAAACGCCCACTTACTTCCAGGCCTTTCCCTGCCTGCTGCTCTTCCCTGGGCAAATTCTGCCCTGGGGCGTCTGGTCAGACAGAGTCAGGGCCTGCAGGCTGGCTGCCTGAGGCCTTGGAGGCCTTGTCTGGACTCTACATGCTCCAGTTTACCCAGGGCGCTAGACACAACGGTGACTTCCCACGTGTGGTACGCCTTGGGGAAGAGACCCCTCCCAGGGCACTTACAGTACAGAAAGCCCTTTCATAGGGGCCAGACGGTAAAACGGGATGCTCTGTGAACCTCCCACACGGAGGTTCAAGGTTTATGGTTGGAGACTTCCCGAACCATGCCTGCCAGCACGTGCCCGTGACCCAGGGCTGCCGAAGCCGGTGTGGGTGGCGGCATCACGACCCTGGTGGAAGCACTGCCTCTCTGTCTCTCCGTTTCTGTCTCTCTCACTCAGGGAGAAATAAATAAAATAAACACTTTGTAAAAAGTAGGGAGGCATTCTGGTTCATTTAGACCAGTGGCTCCCGACCTACCCTCGGACAGTTGGATTCAACCAGCCTGCAGTAAGACCTGGCTTCCGGTGTGTTCCCCCCCAGTTCCAAGGTGTGACCACTGCTGTGACGCTCTGGCTTGGATGACTGGTTCTTAGTTGGACAGAAGGGACAGCCTCGGGGGCACTTGTGGAAAATTAACAAATGACATGAGGCTTCCACTCAGATGTGTAACAAGAATAGACCCCTGGCAGACCTACACAGTGATGTGGCCGAAAGCACAAAATGTCACCGATAACACAGTCTCATATTCAGCAGGCAGAGAGGAGGAGCACATATGTGTATGTGTGTACCCAAACACACACATGTGTACGTACACGTACACGTGTACATATACATGTGTTTATATGAGAGGCCTTCAAAAAGGTCATGAAAAAAAGTGCGGCATGAAAAACTATGCAAGGATTTCAAAATTTTTTGCACCAAATAAACTCATACTGGAATCCACTTTACTTTTTTTGCTTTTAAGAGGTTTTTGCCTTAAGGTGTGTGTGCTTGCCGGGAAGAGAGAGAGACAGAGACAGTGAGAGGGAAAATGAGAAATCACCCCCCAGGGGGGATGGCCACACTGCAATCCTTTCTCCTCCTTTCTCTTCTTGGGATTTTGGGCACTGATGCATACACGCCTGGTGTGATTTTCAAGCTGCCAGGTCTGGGACTTGAACCACTGTCAGCCATGTGAGAGTCTAGAACCTTAACCACTACGCTACCTGTTTGCCCAAATACACGAATCTTAAATGTGGCAAAATATGTACAATAGTTACCTTCTCTGTCAGCTGCTCGAGCACACATGTAGTCAGGAAGGGGGGCAAGCCATGTACCAGATCACACGGACATGGAGACCCCACGGGCATTGGGTTGAAAGAGAAAGAGAAGAGAAGTTATTTTTCATGCATGCTTTCTGTTATCCACACCTTGATGGATTATTTAAATGACTAAAGTCAAGATGATTCTATTATTTAATACACCGTATTGGCTTCTCCTCTGAAACTATGCAAAAGGGTACACACAGTATCAAAATGAAAGGCTTGGAGGTAGAACCCATGTCTCACGTTTCCAGTTAGACAGTCTCACCGTCTGTAACACGGTCACACGAGTAGTGGAGCGTGGAACTGCTCAGCTCCTGCCCCAGACTCCTCATTCTCTTAGCTCCTGAAGTGTATCTACAACTTGGCCTAGTTCTCACCCCTTTGAAAACACTCCCATTGGGGCCAGCAGGAGACGTGGTGGTTAAGGCACTGAACTCCCAAATGGCTGACCGTGGTTTAAGTCCCAGACCTGGTAGCTAATTTTCTCACTCTCTCTCTCTCTCTCTGGTGAGCACATGTCCCCGATAACAAATTAAAAATAATAAAACATCAAAGAACTCCCATCATCAGATGCAATATCGTCACGTAGGTCCCCTCACTAAGCGTCCCCCCACATCTGTGTTATAGCACCAAATTCATTCGTCAGAATTGTTCTAACACCAGGCTGGCCTGCGGCCTAGTAGTTAAAAGAATAGTTAAAAGAAGTAGATCCACTTGGCCGATCTCACAAATCAAAGCCCAGCCCTGGTGGCTTGAAAAACATGCCAGGCACATGTGCACGTGTGGTCCAAATCCCGACGGATGAAGACATGGAGGAGAAGGGGTCGCAGCACCGTCACGGCCCGTCGTGGGGTGCGTTCTCCCTCTCTGTCTTTTCTCTGGTGAGTGCACGTGCCTTCTGGTAAAATAAAGAAAAAAAAATTGTTCTAATCCAAAGGTGTCAAGTTTCTCATTGGCCAAATCCTCCTACTTGAATTTTTGCTTGGGGAATCTACCCCAGTCTCGGGGCATATCCGGGACATGGGAGAACAGAGAATTGGGGTGTAGGGGCTTGAGTTTTCCGGGTACCTGCAGCGACATTAGCTAAGCTTACTCTCAGTGGCAGTTAAAAAAAACACCGCAGACCTCCATTCTGAAATCCTAACTTCAAGGTCATTTCACTATGAGGAGAGACCAGATGCACTTCCCACAGCTACTCTGTGTGTGTGTGTGTGTGTGTGTGTGTGTGTGTGCAGTCCCATGGGGCTTTTCCTGTAGGTGCCCCTCAGAATTTTCCAGATTGACTTTGTCCAGCAGAACTTCCAAGAGAGGCAGAGAGAGGCAGATGGGTCAATTCTTTCTATTAGATTCATACCAAAGCAAGATTAAGGGTTAAAGCACCACAGTGGAATCGAGATTTTGGAGAGAGGATTTTATACCAAAAGTGCTCGCCCGTTCTCAAGGGTTCCTGAATTCAGATTTCTAAAGACTGTTCATGCACATCTATTTTCAGTAACTCAAAACTTCCCAGAAGAAGAACAGTCAATGACTTAAAGAGCATTCGTTGGGTCAGCCGGTTGCACAGTGGTTAAGGTGGCTAGCTCCCACACGGCCAGCTCCTCAGTTGAGTCCTGGATCTGGCAGCTTGAAAAACACACCTGGCACATGCGCATGTGTGTCCACAAAATGGGAAGGAGAAAAGGGGGGAGAAGGAATTGTGATGCGATCAGCCCCATGGGCGGGGTTATCACTTTCCCTCTCTTTCTCTCTTTGGCAAACACATGCACCTTCTAGTAAATCAAAAATAAATAAATAAATAAATAAATAAATAATATTATTCCAGATAAATTGCTGATTTGAAATTTAGATTAGTAGGAGAGACTATCTGTGCCGACTTGCTCATTAGTTACGGACGGAACTTGCTTTATTGTATCCGGCGATGAACCGACAGTGAGAAGGTCACTGAATGGCACAGATTTTCCCCTGAGGCTTAAGACAGTCATGTGTGTTGAAAGTCATCTTTCTCTCCAAAATCTCCTAATAGAAAGAATCTGGAAGAACTCCAGTGTTCAGACCAAGCTCGTGCAGCCCCAGGCAGCTCATGCATTGTCTTATCATACATACATGCACTGTCGTCGGAGAGGCCATTTTGCTGAGTGCTGTTGACATACTGCTTAAGCACTGGAATTGGAAGGTAATCGTTGAGATGGCCAGGTAGGACTGTCCAGCTGTCTGGCTAGCACCTGATCAACATGCCTCCAACACGCCTCACTTTTCTTGTGGTCGCCGAGCCTATCTGTGAAGTGCTCCCATGGACATCACAGGGTGACACCATGAATTTTGGAGCACGAGACTGACACCCACACCACAGCTTCCAGCCCCCAGCAACGGCAGTTAGTTTGGACTCATTCCGCCCAGACCCAAGGCCTGAGTCAAGTTAGTGGGAACACATGTACATTACATGTACATTACACATTCATGTCATACAGGACATCAGCAAGCTTGTCACTGGCTCGTTCACACTCAGCTTTGCACAGATGTGCCACGTCTACCTTGATGAACAGGTGGGCTCAGGTGTTTGAAGGAGACTCCAACAACCCTTTCTTATCAACACAGTGTACCTCGACTAGGCGTTAGAGGAACAAGCAGATTAAAGTCATTCCCGGGGCAGTAGGGATGGCCTCTGCCCCCACCCTCAATCCAGCCCTGCTGCCCTGTTCAGTCCTATGGTGCAAACTGAGCTCTCACATGGCCTGTTGCGTTAGCCTAGTCTTCTGTTAACTATTGCTAAGAAGTGAGTGATGGGCCAACTCCGTGGTGCAGTGGTAACACACTGCTTAAGAAAAGTCAGATCTGGCATGGCGACTGCAGTTCAAATCCCTGGCCTGGTCAGCCTGAAGCATGCCCAGCACATGTGTGAGTGCCCAAAAGTCAACGGGCTGGAGGACCCAAGAAGGGGTGTTGTGGCATGACCAGACCCAATGGAGGGTGCTCATCCTTCAATCTCTCACTCTCATGTGTATGTGCATCTACTTTATCATGAATAAAGAAACAAAAAAAAATTTTAAATGTGTTATAGGGTTTGTGTACTTACCGGAGAGACACAGAGAGGAGAGAGAGAGAGGAAAAGTGAAAAAGCGCCCCCATGGGGGCTGGTCATGTGACCACCCTTCAACTCAATTGTCCTTTTGGGATTTGGGGCATGCATGCACACGTGCCTGGCATGTTTTCCAAGCCTCCAGGTCTGGGATTTGAACCAAGCAGTCAGCCATGTGGGATCCAGCTGCCTAAATTACCACATCACTGGCTGGTTCAAGAAACAAAGTTAAAAAAAAGAAAAAGAAATGATTGAAAGGATTTAGGATTCACAGAGATCACTGCCTTAATTCTTCTCCGTGCTCCCCCATGGTATTCGGGGTTCCTGAGCACACCAAGGTATGTGATGGCAACTGACGGACAATGGGAGGTTGCAAAGCCGCAGGCACTTCACAGACCCAGATCTTAAACAGTCTTTTTATAGACTGGCTATAGAACTCGACGGGAAGGATCTTCTATCTAGTCACCGCTTCCCAGGCTGCTACTGTCTTACTGGGAAGAGGTGAGGTTGCTTACAAGCTGGACCTGGCAGCTTCCCTGTGGGGTGGAGAGTTGGATACCGCCTTTGCCACTGTGCGGGAGCCCCCGCGAGTAGCCTCAAACACACTGCTGCACAGCGCTGGCTGTGGAGACCACATTCAACACAGTCCAGTTGTTAGTGACTCCAACGCAGTGGGAAGAAAGTGGGTTTTCTAAAGGTACTGTTTATGGACATAACATATTACAGTGCAATCATGAGCCTTTGGGGCCAGTGTGCACACTGAAACGTGCTGTGAAAGCTCATCATAGATGCCAAGAGAAACAGGGGGATGTTTGGTGTTTGCTTTTTCTGGGCTGAGGCTTCTTTTTCCCTTTCATCCTTGTAGAAGTGGTTGCAATGGCTTGAAAATAGGACCCTGAGTGAGTATTTCCATCAATTTCTTCACTTTAAAACCACAGCGGATATGAAAATCTGGGGTGTCTCACGTACTGACAAATAGAGTCATTAAAAATCCACGACACTTCTGCTTCATGGAGGGAAAAAACCCTGGCATTCTGCACACCTCCCTGTTCTGAAATTTGCACTGTGGTAAATTTGCTCCTGAAACTTGTCTTTCTAGCAAATCATATTACTCAGCCTGTCCACACCCGTGATTCTCAGAGCTGCACGCACGTTAGAATCACTTGGGAAGATTTGAAATTGTACCCGTGTCTAGGTTCTTCTCCTTCTTGGGGCCTGGGGCTGGGGTCTGCATAAGCATTATTTTAAGTACCCCAGGTGTCTGAGTAGTGAGAGCTGAAGACCATTAGTCTACGTAATAACATCATAACTATCGATGAGTGTAGAATTCAGATTCTAGTCTCTAATCAGTTCTCAATAAACTGGCTTGATAATGACTACTTCAATTGCGTGGTTGACTGCATTCACCAAATGCCTAGAAATTCAGCAGATAAAATGACAGAGTCCAGTGGCCAGTTCTGAAGCCTACCTTAGAAGCCAGCAATGGCTTGGTGTCTTCTATATCAATAACGACATCCCGCAAGGGTGGGGCAGATAGAAGGGAGGCTGCAAGACAAACCATGTCATAATCTAAGATACTTAGGAAAATGCAGTCTAACACCCACAGGGTCGATGGCAGTTTATTCCTGGATCAGATGTGACTGGAGGGGACCACATCCGAAGGTAGAAAATAACCCAACAATCCATCACTTCTTCCAAAATATAACACAGTAGAGACATTTTCTAGGGGGACATTTTGCTTTTGTTTTAGACAATTAGCCCGGTGCCTATACTTGGGAAGTGCTCAGAAAGAACTGTGTCAATCATAGCAACATGTCTTCAGAGGATGCAGGAGTGGGGTAGAGAACCTACATCTAAAGGAGCCTTCTTGCTTTATGTCCCCAAGTCACAGTAAGTAAAGAAGAGGAGGGAAGAGAAGAGGCCAGCAGAGGAGAGGGACAGGAGATGAGGACGGAAGCTGTGGATTCCAGTCTGAAGTTGCAGTGGCTTCCTTGACCGCCAAAGGAGGAGGCACATGGACTGGCTTTGGGTGCAATTCCCCAAATGTTTGTGATGTGGGGTTTGGGGGCTAGAAAGGGGGCTCAGGAACAGCCCGCCGGGTTTACTAGATTAGGTTCAACTGAGGAGGGTGCTGAGCCTCAGCCTGGGGCAGGGGTGGGATGAGGGGCACCTCTTTCTGTTACTGAAGACGGCATCAGGCAGGCACGCATTCCTCAGGAGGCTGGGACCCGGACAGCAAACCCGGCCATGCCCAGAACCTCACCGTTGAACTCACACACAGGACGTACAAGAGGGAGGAAAGGTCACGTGCTTGGGTACCTACCATGTGCCTGGCATTGACTAGCACCTCCTTCCATGATCTCATTTAATCCCTCAATAATCCTGTAGAATCTGTACATTATCCGCTTTTAAAGATTTAAAGACAGACTGACTGAACAGAGAAAGCAAGTCATTTGCTTCAGGTTCAACAATGGGAGTAGAAGGGAAAGGAAGTGAGGATAAGTGATCGAGGTCTGTCTGACCCAGAGCTTGAGTTTTAGCCATCGCCCTGCTGCCAGCAGGGCAGAGGCACAGAACATGCCGGCGGAATGGGCGGGGATACTGGGAAGCAGGGAGAACGGCAGCGTTGAGCATCTATGGCATGCCGGCTGCCATATCCTTGTGGCACCCTCCGATCTGTGAGCGCTTCCCGCTTCCAAATTAGGCTCCCCTGCAGCTCCAGAACGTGACAACCTGCAAAGCAGGGATGGGCACTGCCAGACACAAATCCCTTCTCAGGTTATCATTCTCCACGTTCCCACCCTCACGTAAACAAAGGGACAGGAGGGGAAAGCCTCCAACATTCGGCCAACCGAGATAGGCTCTACAACTCCTCCTCTAGCACTGGCTTTAAGAAAGCACTAGATTTCCTTCTTCTGGGGTTCTCTGAAGCCTTGTCCACACTCCATGGTAACTGCAGTGCTTAGAATCACTAACCAGGAGACCTCTGTCGTGGGCCCAGCCTAACGCTGACCAACAGACTCAAACGGGTCCACGCGAGCCATCCTGGGGCCTGAGAACGTTTGTGCACCTGCGCCCACCTAATGATTTCACATATTTGGGTCAAGAAACTTTCTCTCATGAAAGCACCATGCAAACTGCTATGAAAATGGTTTCTCTCTCCATTCGGTAATCCCAAAGAAAAGCATTCTTGCAGTTACAGTAATCCTTATTATCTTAAAAAAAAAGAAAGAAAAAAGTAGCTATTTTAGGCACCATCAACCCAGCACAAGATGCTTTGCCTGAGATATTTCTTGATAAACACATGGTAGACTTTGGCTCAGAAGTGACTATAGATTTTTTTCCCCTTCTTTTCTGAAGCAGTGAAACAATATGCTCAGGCCCACACAGCAGATGAGTTCCAGAAATTCTGTAAAATCAATACCAAACCTTCTGGAAGCTTAAATAGAAGACATCTGTTTCAGTCTTGAAGCTACCAGTGATCAGCTGAATGAGGGTGCTCCAGTCCTCCACTGGGGTCTGATCTTAGGAGGCCAGAGGCCCTGGGACATTATCCACTGAGGTGACCTAGCCTCCAGTCCCAAACATGGCCCCTGACATATCAAAGGCTGAGAATAACTAACTATTGAATGGGTGATAGAAAATGCTACTTCATTAGCCAGTATCTATTATGGGAACCTAAGGTGGGAGTTAGCCCTGCTCTATCACTTACATATTAATTACGTGACCGAAGGCGAGTCATTCAAACTTTTCCTCTGTAACAATGAAATACCTTTCAAATAAAGGAGGTGGGACAACAGCTGGAAAGCAATTTCAAATAAAAATCTTTTCCTGCCTGAATGTTCATGATATGGAAGGAGGTTCCCCTGTATGTCCCTGTATGTCCCCATTAAATATTTATCACACTGGATTGTAATCACCCTTTTCCTTACTCTCTTCCCTGCTGGACTGAGGTCTGCTTGGGTCTCCACTGTCCCACCAACATCTAGAACAGCGGAAGGTATTCCATGAGTGCTCAATAGCCATTCATTGAAGGTGGAAGGAAGTTAATCAGCCCCATTGCTGATGTGGGAACAGCTCTCCCTGCACTTCCAGGATGCTGTTGAAAGGTAATTGGGAAAAGCCCATGAAACGCTTCATATTTCCTCAAAAGATGTCTTAAGTTCACCCAGAAACATGATGCATCAGAGGAGAGTTGCTTGAGCCCTGGGCCTGCT
>NW_006159692.1:5205335-5211080 GCF_000334495.1 Tupaia belangeri chinensis
CTGCTGAACTGGGCCAGGACTACAGCCTAGATCTGTCTGTCGTAACTATCATACATCCCTAGGAAAGGTACAAAGCCCTCTGCATCGAACCGTTTCCTCACCTGCGAAACCCGGGCAATGCATCCTTACCTGGAGAAGATTTGTGAGGATGAAGTCAGACCACACACGAAAGCCCAGGTGGTACTGAGAGATGTGTTTACCTTTCAGCTGGGGCACAATATCCTCCTTTCCTGCATAGGGGTCGCAGCGAAAGCGGTCCAGGCGGTCGATGGTGCACTGGCCCACGACAGGCTTCCTCCCAAACTGCCTGTGGTCGATGACTTTGATCACCAGAGGCGGCATGTACAATTCCTCCTTGGGCAAGAACTGGGGGTTGCAAAGAGGGGTATCATTTCTCTTCACAAGACCTGAAAAGGGCTGTGTTGCCAATGAATCCCTCGAAGGGATCAACCCAGTGGACTCAAAAGAAATTTGGTACTTCTGTGCCAGGCAGTGGCTCAGTATTTAAGAGCATGTGCCCTCAGCCACACAGCCTAGGATCAAATCCTGGCTCTGCCACCGTGAACTGCATGACTTTGGGGGATTTTTGATATGCCAGTTATCTCATCAGTCACAGTAGGGTAGCGATTTCATTCATGTGAAGTGCTCAGAACAGTACCTGGGCCGTGTGTCAGTTCACAGGGTGTGGAACCAGGGTTCTTTAGCCCTGACCTCATACTTCTCCCTGTCCTCCGCTTCCCAAAAGGGGATTTGCATGAGACAGAACTTTGGTAATCTAGGCCTGAGCAGAATTTAGAGGTGGTCAAGATCAACCTGAACCTCTGAGGGAAATAATTGCGGCTGGGAGACTTTCAGCCCTGGGAGCTCAGTGCCAAAAGAGGATGCTCACACAGGAGCAATAGACAGCCGAACAGATAGAAAGTTTACTGGGGAGTAAACAGTATCGCTCTCAGATATTTCTGTATCACTACAGTTTGATGCTTTAAGAAACCATCACTACAGTGTCAGAATCTAAGGAGGAAGGGCCAGCCCCTGGCCTGGTGGTTGGAGGTGACTGGATCCCACATGGCTGACTACGTGGTTCAAGACTAGGACCCAGCGGCTTGAGAAACACACCAGGCATGTGTGCATGTGTTCCCAAAATCCTGATAGGAGGGAGAAACAGAATAGAAGGGATTCCCCCAAGGGGATGCTTCTTTTCTCTCTCTCTCTGTCCCTTTCTCTGTCTCTTTCTCTCTGGTGGGTACACTTATACTCTGACAATTAAAAGAAAAAAGTTAGGAACCAGCAGTTAGCGTAATGGCTATGTCGCTGGACTCCCACGTAGTTGACCGCGGTTCGTGTCCCAGACCTGGTGGCTTAAAACTCACGCCAGGTGTGTGTGCGTGTGCGTGCCCAAGATCCCAAGAGGAGAATGGAGGAGAAGGGATTGCGGCGTGACCATTCCCCCTGGGGGGTGATTTCTCTCTTTCTGTCTCTATGTCTCTGTCTGTCTGTCTGTCAAGCGCACGCCCCCTATAGTGAAAACCTCTCTCAAAAAAAAAAAAAAAAAGAAAAAAGAAAAAAAAAGAAAAAAGTTAATAAAATAGCATAATATTTGCATATAACCTATGCACACCCTCTTGTATACTAGAAATCATCTCTAAATTACTTATAATACCTAATGCAATGTAAATGCTGTATAAATAGCTGCTATACTTTTATTGTTAAGGAAATAATGGCAGAAAGGAGTCTGAACATACTTAGGGCAGGCACGACCAGTTTTTTCAAATATTTTAAACCTGCTATTGGTTGAATCCACGGATGTGGAAACTGTGGATATGGAACACTGGCTGCGTAATCATATTTCAAATAAATTTCAGCGACTCAGCACACACGGGCTAAACAGAGTCTTGCTACTGTACCACTTTCATGAAGAGGACAGAACTTGGAAAGTTAGGTGTCTTCTTAAGGTTTTTGATCACCACTGATTCGACCCTTTCCCCTCCACACTCCACGATGAGGCTGGGGGAGGTGACAGCAGCCATCTGGTAGTTTTTCATATTTCTCAATCCCCAAGCGAGAATCTAGGAAAACAATGAAAAGAGAGGGGGAGGAAACCTGGTATGTGAAAAGTAATATTCAAGAGGAAAAATGTGTCTCTCTAACTTACAAAGTCTTTAAGATCCAAGCAGATTCATCTAAAAGTCCATGTGTATTTACCTTAGAAAGCATAAAACCACTTCTTTAAGGAAGTGAGTTTTGCCCCCGTTCTTCTTCTGCCTGAATTGCTTAAAAAAAAGAGCAGTTAAAAATGTAGGAATCGGGCCAGCCCCATGGCCTACTGGTTACGAGAGCAGGAGCCCACATGGCTGACTGTGGTTCTAATCCCAACCCTGATGTCTTGAGAAATAGGCCAGACATTCATAAGTGCCTGGCCCAATCCTGATGGGATGGAGAAAAGGAGGAGGGGTTGTGGCATGGCTACATCTCATCGGGGAGTGCTTTTGCCTTCTTCTCTCTCTCTTTCTCTCTATCTCTCTGTCTCTTACCTTCTCTGGAGAGCTCACACACTCTCTGGCAATTAAAAAAAAATGTAGGCATCGAATCCTAACCGTGCCATGTAACAACGAACACTGACCATTATTTAACCCCCTGCCTCATCTACAAACAGGACTAGTAGTATTATCTGTCTAGAATTATCCCAAAGAAGCATTCAAAAATGACAGCTGTTGTTGAAAGCCACTCGCCTCGGTCTTTGAGAACTCTCAGTAAGAGGACAAGGGAAATCTTGGGGTAAGAGTTGCCTGACTCAGACAAGGGGACGCCTCGAGTAAGCCAGACACTGTCCATCAAGCGCCTGCTGAGCGCCACCAGCTTGTATCTGCCTGACTGTCCAACACGTCACCATTGCCCGTCTCTCTCCTCCCACACTCCTGCTGCCTCCCTCTCAAGTCCCCCCTCTCTGCACACATGGACTCTCTCCTGTAGTCTGTCTCCCCTCTCCCAGTTCTCCAGTTGATCTGAAAAACTCAGAAATCTGCTGGTAAAGGAGGACTCCAGCTTCCCTCAGTCATGCTGGAATTGATCTCTCCTTGTCATGTCAACAACACTTCTAGTTCCACAAATATTTCAAGTGTTTGGACAAAGTCTATGGGTAGTAAAGACAGTAAGAAAACACACAGTGTGAGTCCACTTGACAAGAAGGACTCTAGTTCCATAGCTACATCCATCTGATCTGATCAACAAAAACTGAGAGAGCAGCATACCTCAATGGCAGTCAGCTGGACCACAGGCCTGATCCCCTGGGGGACCATGTACAGATTCGGTGCCCTCTGAGAGGGGAGAATGGGGAGGTTGGAACCATCCTGTGAAACAAATATGGAAATGTCAATAACTCCCTTTACTTCAAGCAACCAGTACCTACAATTACGTGTTTTGAGAAACTAAAAGAATATACAAGTGAGACATCAGCAAAGTACCTTGTCCCTCAGAATCAGCTCTGCGGTTACCAGGACATCCCCACAGGCCTTGTCCCCATTCATCACTGGGTACCAGAGAAGTTTGGGTGTGATGTCCATTTCTGAGTTTAGTTTCACCAGAGGAGGGCAAATGCTCCGTCCCAAAAACTCATCTTTGCCCTAGAGAAACAAGAGACCTTTAAACTCCGCCCAGAACATCCCCTTCAAATTTCCATCCTCCCCCAAGCCATCTTAGAAATTCTAAGTGAGCTACCACTTGGTCATTGTCAAAAAGTTCCATGATAACTTTGGGTGGGTTCTGTAGAACGGCTTGAGGTTCCCCGTAGATTTCAACTTCATCAAATATAATTGTTTGGTCCCAGGTGGGATTCAGGGTTGAGTGGATGATCTCAGTGGTTTTACTTCGATGGAGAAAGGAGACATGAGCATAGGGGTCTAAAACAGAAGAAGAGAAGAACAGTGGGGCCATGGTGAACATTGCACTCCCCAGGGTCCCCCACGGCAACCACGTGATCGTGGACCTTCACCACCCATCTTCATGACCCGTGAGGCGGGGACAGGGTGGATGGTGACAGGGTCTGGCACTGGAGCAGGGGCCCCTGAAGTGAAGCCAGGACATGTGCCCGTGGCTCTTGCCCTAGAGAACGTTCCCACCAAGGTTCATCGGGCACACAACCTTTCTTGGCAAAGGCATCACACTCACGAGCAAGAGAGGGGCTCCACAGTCAGACACACTAGGGATGAAGCCCCCAGCCCTCTCCTCAGTACCTGACCTTGGGGGAAAGTGTTTCATCTTCCTAACCCTTTCTTCCCTCCTCTGTGCAATGAAAGTGACATCTGCTCATAGCGCTGAGTGGATGAAATTTTGGTCTAAGTAAACTACTCATAATAGAGGGGATATTTGATCAATTCTAGTTGTTATCATTGTTTTCACTTCAATGGGCATCTGTTTATTCTGCAAATATTTGTGGAGGGCCAGGTCTCAAAAGCAAAGGTGTAAACAAGCAAGGTTGGATGGTCACAGAGTTTACGACCTGTGACAGCAGAAAACTTCATCTCACTGAACTTGGGAGAGAGGCTTATGTACTAAGACGTGATCCGTGTCCTCCTCCATGCTAAAAAGTTTCTGTAAACCTTTCTGGTAGCCGACTATCTGAGCAATAATTTATTTCGGATCTGAAACCGTTGCAGAAACCAAAAGGCACATGGTTTTTAGCGCTGCAGGAAATCATCATATGAATGGAACGCTTTGCTTTAGCCCTGATAATAATTTTTTTTTTTTTTTTTGGTGGGGTGGGAGGCTGGAACTACAAAGAAAGTGTTTAGTTCTATACAACTGTAGTCAAGAAGTTTGAAATAGTTCTTTGACTTTCAGTGATGGAGTGCCCCCTGGTGGATAATATTTGAAAATCTTTCAAGATCTTAATCTGGTCTAATTTAACAGAAAAAGAAACCATTCACAAATATGGGTTAATATTCAAAACTGACATGAGCATGCTGGAGTTTCAGGCAACTGTTTTAGGAGTTGTTTCCACAGAAGGCCCAGGAAAGCTCTGTCGGGCTTCAGGACCTGAAGTGGAATGCCCCCGAAACAGCCAGGATGGCCCCTAAACATGGTTCTACAAGCAAGAACACAAATCTCTAGGCCGGTGCCCCTCCTACCATGCCCTGCCAACAATCTTCCCCTTAGAACCCGCCCAAAGGCTGCAAACCCAGTCAGGGTGCTGTGGGAAGGATGATAAAACAAGGGTTCTACGGTGCTGGGAACTGGGGAAGCGGGAAGCAGAAATGGCCGAAACGGACTCCACACTGCTCAAAACCTGGCCCTGTAGACAAATGGGTGACCTCGAGCGTGTTCGTCACCTTGAGAGAGCTACAAAAAAACTGAACAGATGTTAACTTACCAATCAGCCCAAGGGCCTGTGTAAAAACAGAGCGCAGAAAGTGCTCCCCCTGGTGTTTTCCAGGATTTAACAATAATGATTCTCGCTCCTGGAGGACCATGTGCTCTCTCGAGCACCCATCACCGGCGCCCGAGGCACTCAGTAATTTATTTCTCTGAATGAGCAGTTTACTTCACTCATATCAAATTAATCTCGGTATGAAAAGTTTCTGTTGTTAGAAATGACAAAAAGCACCCACTTGGTGGAAAGCAGTCAAGATGGCTTGCTCTGGAATGGCACGCGGGATGGGGACTGCTCTCCTTTACCTGAGAAGCTATCCTTGTCTAACGCCATGAGGTTCCTGGCCTGATAGATGTAGCAGCGCAGATGGTAGACGTGGA
>NW_006159692.1:5211111-5229249 GCF_000334495.1 Tupaia belangeri chinensis
AAAAGCGGGGTGGAGGTTACGGACAAGAAACACTGGGAACTGCTTGTTTTCCGGACTATTAGGAGAGTGTATGTTTCAAACATATACATGTTTTCACATGCATCTTCTAGTTTCCTAAAGGGCACATGCAATAGTGACGATCTGTCCTTCCAAAGTAATTCTATTTCATGTAAAATAAAACTAACAAAATATTTTAAATAAGGAGCTCAATAAAGTGTGCCTATCAGGAGAACGTTAATTACCCTTGATGTGCGAACTACCTGGATTTAGGGTTCTGTTTCTTATCATGGACCTTTACAATGAAACTGCACCTTGAGGCCGGCAGGTGGTATGGTGGTTAAGGGCACTAGACTCCCACATGGCCAACCACGGTTCGAGCCCCAGACTTGGCGGCTTGCTTTCTCACCTTCTCTCTCTCTCTCTGCCTCCACCCCAGCTCTCTGATCAAATGAAAACAAATACATAAATAAGTAAAGTTAAATAAAGTAATTCTTTAAAAAAAATGAAATTGCACCTCCAGCAGTTATAGGAATAGGGCTTTTGTAATACTTCAGCACCAGATCTGGGAAACAGTTCTGTGCTAAAAGTTTGCTATTTTGAGATCTTTATAGCTCATCTCCTTAATATTATATTAATACAAACGAAATTTGAGAAATAATGAAACATTGGGATTCTGGGAGTGCACAGATTCTGGGAGCCTGGCTACTTGAATTTGAATCTACTCTCTGGGTGCTTACAAGCTGTATGACCTTGGACACGTAGCTTAATCTTCCTGTAACTTGATTCCCTCCTGAAAGAGCTGTTAGACAATTGAGCAAGTGAGTATATGTAGTCCAGCATAAGAACTTGCTCTTCTTGCCATAAAGTTGGTCTGCCTCATCCCACAATTCCTTGAAACCTAGCTCATTAAAAATTTTTTTTTCTATGCATGCACACACACCCAGTGTGTTTCTTTCTTTCTTAAAGAATCATTTTGGGGTCGGCAGGTGGCAAGACAGTTAAGGGCACTGGACTGCCAAACGGCAAATTGCAGTTCGAGTTCTAGACCTGGAAGCTCACTTTCTCACGTTCCCTCCCTCTCTCTCTCTCTTTTTTTAAAATTATATTTATTTATTTTTAAATTTAAATGTATTTATTTACATTCACTCACTATATATCATTACAGCATACAAAATGAGACTTCCCATTCAGAATACAGTGTATTTTGGCTCAATCAAGCACATCAACATATGCGTTATTGCCAACAAATAATTTTCCATTTCTTGTTTCCTGTATATTTTGCTTTTTTTTTTTGCATCCTTGATTCCCTATCCCTCACCCTCTGCCGTGTCCCACCCTCCTCCCACATTGTCTCTGGTATCCATGGTTGCTTTCTATATGGTTGCTTTCTATGCCTTTCCCCCCATTTTATTGATTTGCTAATGAACTTAATTAATCTAAACATTTCCAATAGCAAGGGCAGCTGATAGATACATATCCATGAACACAAGTCTGACTTTAGGCCTAAACCTCAGTGAGTAGAATGAGCATACTATAAAGTAGCACCTGGCTGGGCTACATAGCTTACTGCAGTCATCAAATACGCATTTTTTTTCATAAAACTTTTTTTTAATTAATCGATGTACATTCATCCCTTAATCATCATCACAGCATATAAAGAGTGGTTTCCCATCCAGAATATACTGCATAGTGGCTTAATCATGTAAGTTATCATCAATAATTTTCCATTCCTAGTTTCACATATATATGTGTGTGTGTGTATATGTATATACACACACACACATATATATGTATGTATATATATTTATATTTACCCCTATGTCTGACCGTCTGCCCTTTCCCACCCTCTTCTCACACTATCTCTGGTGTCTACAGTTGTATTCCATTCCTTTCCCTCCACTTTTTATTGATCACACGATTTCTTAAATAATCTAACTACTTTCAATAGCAAGTTCAGCTGGTAATTTCAAGAAAAGCAGTTTTGAATTGGTAACGAAATTTGCTTAAAACTTAAAGCCTGGAAACAGGTTAGTATTCTGTTAAATAGTAGGTACATGAACCTATTGACAGCTCAAGACAGCACAAAAACTCTTAAAACTGGACAACAAAGCCTAGAAGCAGCAATATTTTAGTCAAAAGTCACAGAATGCTATTTTACCAGGTGAATCTCATGTACTTAATCTCTCTCAGTCCCTCTCTGGTCAAATTAAAATAAATAAATAAATAAAGTTAAATAAAATAACTATTTAAAAATAAATTTTACTTACCTTTATTTACTTATTTTAAATTATTATTTTTTTTTAGCTTGACCAGAGAGGGACAGAGAGAGAGAGAGAGAGAGGGAAAGTGAGAAAGCAAGCTGCCAAATACGGGACTTGAACTGAGGTTGGCCACATGGGAGTCCAGCCCTTAACCACCATGCCGCCTGCCAGCCCTTTATTAAAATTTTGAATCTTAGGGACCAGCATAAAGGTTACATCACTGGACTCGCATGTAGTCAACTACGGTTCGAGTCACAGATCCGGTGGCTTGAAACTCACGCTACACGTGTGTGCGTGCATGCCTAAAATCCTGAGAGGAGAATGGAGGAGAAGGGATTGCAGTATAGCCATTCCTCCTGGGGGTGAGGTCTCACTTTCTGTCTCTCTGGTCAATGCATGCACCCTATAGCAAACATCTCTCTTGAAAAATGTTTTTTGAGCCATTTTTTCTAATTAAAATTATAGTTTGGGGGTTTAGTAGGTAGAATGAGTACATATTAGACAAATTAAGTTAAAATCAGTGATTTCAAACCCTTCACTCCAAGTAACATACCATTTTTAAAAATTGCACTTTAAAATATTCTTTTCACCAAGTGAAGATGAGTTATGATTACATAAAGAAGTTTTTAAGGAATGATTTATTTTTTACTATTTTTCATAATTTGCTATAATGCAAATACGCTCATGAGAGTGAGAGAGAGAGAGAGAATGAAAGTGAGAATGCAAGCTGCCAGGTCCAGGACTCAAACTGTGTTTGGCCATGTGGGAGTCCAGTGCCTTAACCACCATGCCACCTGCTGGCCCCTACGTAAAGAAATTGTATCATGTTTGGTGATTCAAGGAGTTTTCTTGAGATAAAATTATAGAAGTGGAATTCACAAAGACTTGTCTGAAATTCCCTTTTGGGGCCAGGGGGTGGCAGAGTGGGAATGCGGCTGGACCCGGGTGGGCACAGGTTCCAAGTCTGCACCCTGGGACATGTTGGGCACACTAGGCAGGCTTACGTGTGCCATGACCCTGGCTCGCTGAGACTAGGGGTGCCTGTCTCTCGTCTTTGTTTCTCTTTGTCACAAATATAAAATATAAATTAACTTTTACAAAGAAAATCCTTTAAAAAATATACAAAACTTACTGTCGAAGTGACAGGAGACGATGGGAGTGTTTGCCCCAAACACGGAGGTGGCGCTGTGCTTCTGCCTGTCAGAGCTCTTTTCATCTCCATCCTCGGTAGTGTCTGCTCCCTAGAGGAAGAGGCAGAAAACTAATGAACACGCCTAAACCAAACAGGCCAAGGGGCAAGACCTGCAAACCAACAGAATGGCTGCCATCAAATCACCCCCTTTTTATTTTTTTGGAGAGGATTTTGCTATAGGGTGTGTGTGTTCCCCAGAAAGACAGAGAGAGACAGAGAGACAGAAAGTGAGAAATCACCCCTCAGGGGGATGGCCATGCGGCAATCCCTTCTCCTCCATTCTCCTCTTGGGATCTTGGGCACGCACGCACACGCGCCTGGCATGAGTTTTTAAGCCACCGAGTCCAGGACTAGAACTGTGGTTGACTCTATGGGAATTCAGCAACGTAGCCATTATGTTACCTGCTGGACTCCAAATCACCCCATTTTAAAAGATGAATAAGACCCAGAAGAGCAAGTGACTCCCCCAGACCACGTCACTGGAAAGCAAGAGAGCAGAAAGTGGAGACTGGCCCTGCCCATCCAGTCCTGGTTCACGGCTGCTGCTGTAAGAAAGGAGGTGGAAGGGAAAACGAGGAGGATAAGGAGGAGGAAAAGAAAGAGCCACAGAAGAAGGCGGTGGAGCCCGAGTGCAGGGACAGACCCAGGCTGGGTTTGGAAGTGGCTCCTGCCTGCCCTCTTGGTTTAGACCGTCCCTCTGCCTGCCTTCTCCAGCCCCCCCCCCCCCCCCTCTTTCTTCACCAAGCTTCTGAATAAATTGTTCTCTATCTGCGGCTGTTCTTCTGTTTCTTACCCCTCTCACCTGCATATTTCATTTTCTTGGCTTGTTGAACAGTTGCAGTTTCCAAGGACTGAGCCAAGGAGCCTGGGCCTGGGATGTTAACGTATGTTACCCGTAATGTGGGGTCTAGAACAGATCTGTTTGGAAGATGCTGGGTGCAGCAGGAGCGTGTGCAGTGGCATTAGGCAGACCCTTCCTGCATTAACGGTCTCCTCATTCTACGAGAATCATCGGGCACCCAGGCTGTAGCTTCTCCTCGTCCCGTTTGCAGTCTGACAGGACAGGGGTCGCAGGGACCTCTAAGAATTGGCTGTGCTGTAGCCAACACTCTTACATCTTCTCTATGCCACTGTTATTTGTGACCCAACTACTTATTACTCACAAGGGCGCCTTCGAGTTTAAAGATGGCAGCTGCCCCGTGCGTTTCTGCTGGAGCCATTTTCCTCCTCCAGCGTCTGCGGCGAAAGGTGTCTGAACTGCGCTGTTTCCAGTGAAACTTCCAGCCAATTAAAGATGCATATTCCCAGCCCTCCTTGTCTTCAAATTCTTTCATGGCCTAAAACAGAGGTAATAAAACTTTTCATGATAATCTATTTCTTATATTGATAAAGCAGATTATTGGTCTGAACAACAAATTCGTACTGAAAATATTCTCTGTGCCAAGCACTGAGCTAGAAACTAGGATTACAGAGAAGATCAAGAGAGGCGGGATCTCCGTCCTGATGGAGCTGATGGCTGTGGGAATACAGAGATACGCGGGCAGTCACAGGGCATGCGACACTGGCATGTGCTGGGTGCTCCCGTACAAGGGTCGTGCTCCTCAGATTTGGGGGTGGGGTGCAGCAAGTGGATTCTTTCTCAGATTCCTTTCTCACTTCTTAAGATAACCAGCAGGTAGTGTAATGGTTACATCGCTGGACTCTCACGCAGTTGACCCCGGATGGAGTCCCAGACCTGGCGACTTAAATCTCACGCCAGGCACATGTGTGTGCATGCCCAAGATCCCTGGAGAAGGGACTGCAGTGTGACCATCAGCCCGGAGGGTGATTTCTTGCTGTCTCTCTCTCTCTCTCTCTGTCTCTCCAGTGAGCACACATGCCCTATAGCAAAAATTTTTCTTAAGAAAAAATTATTGCTACTGTGACACAGTTAGTAGAGGAAAAAAAATGACCTTCCAGGGTTCAAATGTTTTGCCACAGTGAATATCTGTGTTGGGGTCATAAACCTGCTTCCCGGAAGACTGACACTTACACAAGCTGAGAAGCAGCCTCAGAATCAAGATCTCTGTGGCCCCACCCCAAGTGCAAGGAGGAGCTCGTTCTGAAATGTATTCACCAAGAAATTCTTCCCAATAGAAGTGCAGGTGTCTTAAACCCCCTCGGGACTCTGAGCAACCAGAGATAGGGTAAATGGAGGCTGTGATCAGGACACCTATTCTCCTGAGGGCGGCTCTGAGGAATCTCATGTGAAATTTTATCTGCATAAGAGATGGGGTTTGTTCCTGTGCAGGTCTGCCGCTTGCCCCTCCCCTTCCAGTAACGTGTTGGTTCCGTCCAGCTCCCAACGGGAGCCATTTACTAACTATAGTCCAAGCACAGAGTTCGTTAATTTATTCCTCCTCGCTTTCCTCTCTCATATGAAGGGACATTTAAGCCCCAACCGTACGGGCCCTCCTGCAGTTCATATGTTGTACGACTGCCATACACCAAATATATGTTACAGTACATCTGTGAGTCTTTTCTTTTAAGGTTTTTGCCATAGGGCATGTGTGCTCACCAGAGAGAGACAGAGAATGACAGGGAAGGAAATCACCCTCCAGTAGGGATGAGCGTGCTGTAATCCCTTCTCCTCCATTCTCTCGGGATTTGGGGCATGCACACACATGTGCCTGGTGTGATTTTCAAGCCACTGGGTCCAGTACTCAAACTGTAGTCAGCCATGTGGGAGTCCAGCACCTTAACCACCAAGTCTTTTCTTTTATTAATCTGCTTATTGTTAGTGATTCTCAGCAAACCTCAGAGCTGGAAGAGAACTGTTTCATTCTTACAGCTGCCATACCTAATAAGTGATAGATCAGGGTATGTTGCTTCTGTGATAACCAATTTCTAATGACTATAGAACTTTAACCACATACAAATGATCGCAGTGATCAACTTTACTCTATTCATTCAACAAGAAGGGGTGCCTGCTGTGTGATAAGGGTCGTGTTAGGGGCTGAGGAGGCAGCGAAGAAAAAGGAGCTTTGTTTTCATGTAGTTGACATTTTAGTGGCAGAAAACTTTATTTAACTATCTTAAAGTTTAATTTAATAAGTAGATTTAATAAATGTAAACTCTATTAATGTAAATAATAAATGTGGGGGGCCAGCAGGTGGCGTGGTGGTTAAGGTGCTGGACACTCCCATGTGGCCGACCATGGTTCAAATACCGGACCTGGTGGCTTGCTTTCTCACTTTCCCTCTCTCTTTCTGTATCTCTCTCTGGTCAAATTAAAATAAATGAATGAATAAATAAAATTAAATAATTATTAAAGAAACAGGAAAGCAACAGAAAATATTAAAAAATAAATAAAAATAAATAATATTTTTTTCATCTTTTATCTTAGAAATAAAAGTTCCATATGGATTATTATATGGAATTTTTTTCACTTTTAATAAACATGAAATGTAGTTTGGCAACTGCTCCTACAGTCGGGCAATGTTCATCGGGAAGATGGAGGGTTTCATGTGGCCAAGAGTGAGGCCCGTTAGGGGACATGATCAAAGTCAGAAAGTGCACCACAATCCCTTTTCTTCCATTTATCTTGGGGTCTGGGCACCCACGCGCATGCTCCTACCTGGGTCTAGGACACAACCACGTAGTCCGTCCGCCATGTTGGATCTTACTGCCTTAACCACCACACAACTGGCTGGCCTTGGTTTCTTTTAATGTCTCTGTAGCTGTTCTCAACATTTAGCCGGACTCAGAATTACCTGGAGAGTTTGTTGAACTACAGACTATTGGGTCCACCTCAAGAGGTCTAAACCAGCGGGCTTCTGGTGAGACAGTTCTAACAAACTCCCAGGTGAGGGTGATTCTGCCAGCTGGGGCTGGTGACTTTGAGAACCTCGGAGTACAGCCTCTGGCCCTTGATTTGCAGTTTCTGCAGAAATAGCCTCCAGCACTCTGGACAGCAAGAAGCCTGAGCCCCCCAGTGCAGTTCCCTTCCACTGCTCCTCTTACCTTCGCCGTACTTGAAGCTGTCTGTGTTAAATCCTTCTTGCGTTTTCGGATCAGTCTCCGCCGTCTGTGAGTGTGATACATTTTCTCTGCTGCGACCCAGGATTTGGGCTTGTTATCAGGAGGGATGGTAATTCCATACTCCCAGCCTGGAACAGAGTTTGTGAACAGTTACCCAAAAGAGATGTACATATTTCCCAAATCCTCAAATAAACTGCCAGGAGACGATTACTCTCTGCCTCTCACATTCTCTACTGTGACGGCGGAAGGCCTTGGTTCTTTCACTTTGCGGAGATTCAGCCAAACTATTTAAACACAGCCTTACGCCTTGGCTCCTTCCTCGGAAGGCTTCCTTTGTGTCCATGGGGTTCTGTTTCATTATTATGCCTCCAATCATTCAGGGTAATTGAGTGCCTCCAACAGTAAAGCATAGTTCAGAGGCAGAAGGGAAGGCATGGGCTGTAAAGTCACATAGCCTGGGTTCAAATCCCAGCACTACCACTTGCTGGCTGTTTACATAGTAAGTCTCTTGTGAGTGATAAGTTTACTTATAGTTCACTTTGTTCATTGTAAAAGTAAAATACACTCTTTTAAAGGATTATTTTAAGACAACCAAAATGTATGTGACACACGAGGACCACACTTAGCATATTGTTATTACTCAATTACTGTATGCTTATCACATGGGGGAGTTATTTGAAGACTTTAATTCAAAAGTTACACATTTGGTCACAAATTGTACACAAGGGGAAAAATTCAGGGTTGTTGTGAGCCTAGGTACTCCAATTATGAAGCCGGAATGGATTTATAAAGCTTGGGAAAGGCAGAATGAATAGGATTTCTGTGCAGTAGATGATGATTTGAGAAGTGTAATTAAAGTTCCTCCATTTCTTTCTTTTTGTTTTTTGGAGAGGTTTTGTTATAGGGGATGTGCACTCGCCAGAAAGACAGAGAGAGACAGAGAGATACAGAGACACAGAAAGTGAGAAATCACCCCCAGGGGGGGATGGCCACACCGCAATCCCTTCTCCTCCTTTCTCCTCTCGGTATCTTGGGCACACATGCATACACGCCTGGCATGAGTTTAGGCCACCGGGTCTGGGACTCGAACTGCAGTAGACTACATGGGAGTCCAGCATCATAGCCATTATGCCAACTGCTGGTCCCTAAAGTTCCTCCATTTCAAGGCTGTGTTTTAAGTTTCCTTGGATTTTCAGATGAAGAGAACACTAACATGGAGGAAATGTCTAACTTGCAAGGAGGTAGCTACTTACCAGGTGGCGATGAAAGATACACTCACTTTGCAGCTGAAGAAAATACAGTAAAAGAACTTCCATCTGAACCTTTGAAGAAACTCTATGTTGTCAAGCAAGAGTGGTTCTGGGGAAGCATTCAAACGGATGCCTGAGCTGGGGAAACTATGTATTAATATGAAAAGGCTAATACTCCTGAGCTCGGGAAATCAGTGTCACTGCTTTCTCTAAGTACCTCAAACAGCACTCACAAAAGACGTCGTTAAAAAGATACATTTGACCGCGGCCAGCGGGTGGCATGGTGTAATGGCCACTGGACTCCCACATAATCGACCACGTTTTGAGTCGGGGACCCAGTGGCTTAAAACTCACGCTGGGCAATCATCAATGCGTGCATGCCCAACCTGAGAGAATGGAGAAGAAGGGATTGCGGTGTGGCCATCCACCCCTGGGGGATGATTTCTCACTTTCTGTCTCTCTGTCTCTCTCAATCTCTCCAGCAAGTGCATGCACCATATAGCAAAAATCTCTCTCTAAAAAAAATGAACAATAATAACAAAATATAATAAATAATTCTTAAAAATAAAAAAGAAGTCCTCATGGTCATACCCGACCTCCCGCTTCTCTTAAGCATACTCATCTATTGCCCCTTTCTCAGATTAAGAAGGTACTGGACAGAGAGACAGAAGATTGCTATAACGCTTTGCCTCGCTTGGGAAGCCATCACATCAACAGGGCAGACAATGGTGCTGCTCAGCGGCAAGATGAGGTCAGATGAACTTCCGAAAGAAAGCTGGCTAAAGATGCCCTGTCAACAAGTGCCAAGTCCATCTGCAAGGCCGATGCTGAGAACCTTATTGACACTGCCGATCCAGCATCCTCTGAAGTAAATACAAAGGTATGGACGGTGCATTGAGCAAGGCATGTAGCACAATAAAAAAGACTTCAGAAAAGGTTACGAGAGCGTTCTTCTCCAAACTCCAAAAGAGCACTACAAAGGGCTCTGGTGACATCAGGTAACTCAGTGGGGGGACAAAGTCCTCCGAGCAGTGACAAGCCTGTAGTGACTCATTCAAGTTCTGGGCTTGGAGGCTTGGTTTCTTGCCCCCCCCCCTCGCCTCATTCTGTCCCTCTCTGGTCAAATTAAAATAAATAAAAGTTAAATAAAATATTTATTAAAAAAAAAAACCAGAAGTCAATCATTTAAGTTACTCATGATATCATCCCTTATACCCTTATTCAATAAATCAATTTTATTGGTGGGTATCAAATACTGCTGTGTGTCTGTCGGTATAGTGTCCATGAATGAATTTCTGGAAATAGAGATCTCTGTGTCTCATTTTGTGCAAAGATAAAGTATTACAGTACTTACTAGACAAAAACCTGCATAGATCCTTGATTAAATAGTGGGGTCTATTTAACTGCTCCTCTTGCAGTTTATTTTCAAGATCTAGCATGTGGATTTGAAACTGTTGCCCTTATGAATAAGAATAGTGTATATTTTGTAAAAGCGAGGTACTGGTATATATGCACAGGTACTTCAGAGATAATGTTTTTAGTGATTACAGCCACTAGCAGGTGTTGGGTCAGGTTTTTAGAGTGCAGAATTTTACTCCAAATGATAAGACGATGGGAAAATTGTGGTAAAGACTGTTTGTACCCTTTATGAACTACTTCTAAAGCTGCCATTGGTTTTACTCATCTGCGAAATGCATAGGCATGCATATGGCCAACTTTTTATTGTGGACTTATAATTGACGTAAAGTTGAAAATGTAGTTGCCATTTTGAAATCTTTTTTCAAAGCCTGATGTTATCTTTCACAAATCTTTTTAAAAAATGTTTATAGTTAGTGGTACAAAATAATCAAGTTCCTGTGAATAAATGCATTTGTATTTCCTACCTGTTTAGGGAGTACTGTGAATGTTTAATTGTCACTTAACACTTTTCAGTTACCTGCTTTACTCATTTAACTGACTACAGATTTTTTCCCATGCCATTGATGTACCACTTCTAACCTAAAAGTAAATGACCATTTTTTTTGCTGTATTTTAAAAGTAGTTGTATTAGTAATAACTTTGTAAATAAATACTAAGCCCCCCTCAAAAAAGAAAAAAAAATCAGATTTTTATCCTTTGATCATTTCAAATGCTATAGTTAATTGAACTTAGATTACTGTTCATAGGAAAAATATAAACAGCATTATCAGAAGCTTTGACAATGATCTTCAATGTTGCTGAACAGAATGGCTTTTAAGACATTTTACAGGTCTCCTTTCTGAGTTGGGAGGCCCTGAGTGTGACAAACCCAGGGAGAGTATGTTTAGAATCAGACCCTAGCTCCCTCCCAAATTCTCATCCTGGATCCTCAAACATTCCAAAGCCCACCAGTTGCCTCCCCATCAGCTGATATTTCTGCTCTTAACATCTCCCCTTCTAGCACCCTCTAAGCACCTGCTCTTCCCTCAAAATTTACATTTGAATAGTCACAGGTAACATCACCTGACTGGACCTTAAGCCAACAGAGATATCCCTTCCGAGGCACATTCACTCCTGTTAACCGAGGCCCTGCTGCAGAGCACCTGGTCAGGTGACAGATGTTAAATACTACCTCTCTCATCCACCGCTCGATTGATGTCATATATCCAGGCGTCATCTTCCCATTCCCAACCTGGGGGACAGGTCAGCTCGCTGGGTGATGCTGCCTTATCACCATTCTTTAAAAACAAACAAACAAACAAATCAAAACCAAACCCAAAAGAGCAGAGGTAAGCCATAGTGTCAATAAGATGCAAAGGTGGTATCCACATTGTTTACTTAGAGGCCACCTTAGAGATCCATTTGACCAACAGAAATATTTAATGTTTGTTTATGCACAGTGGCTAAGCAAAAATTACTTGTTTAAACTACATTCTGTTTTTGCTATTAGAGAACAGTATCAGGTCGAATCATGTGAAATTGCTGTTTTCATGTCAAAGTTGTTGAAAATCAGCAATTTCATATGACTTGACTTAATATTATGAAATAGTGCAACTGTGTTCACGAAGGGCCACACAGGAACGAGGATGGAGAGAGTGGGGAAACCATTAAAAACCATGCTTCCAAGTACAGGTACTGTGGCTCTTGATGCTCATCAGATATGATTGAACAAAGCTTCTATTAAATACTGACTTAAGTTTACTTACGAACTGAGAGTTATGAAAAGGAAGCTCACAAGAAAATAAAGGTAATATCAACATATGAAAAAATAATAGGGACCAGCAGTTAGCATAATGGCTATGTCCCTGGACTCCCACGTAGTCGACTGTGGTTTGAGTTTCGGACCCGGGGGCTTAAAACTCACGCCGGGCCCGTGTGCGTGCGTGCCCAAGATGCCGAGAGGAGAATGGAGGAGAAGGGACTGCGGTGTGGCCATCCCCTCTGGGGGGTGATTTCTCATTTTCTTTCTGTCTTTCTGTCTCTCTCTGTCTCTCTGGCAAAGGCATGCACCCTTGTAGGAAAAACTTCTCAAAAAATTTTATTTTATTTTATTTTTTAAGAATTAAATATTTAATTTTATTTAGTATTATTATTTTTTAATTTTGACCAGAGAGAGACAGAGAGAAAGTGAGAAAGCAAGCCACCAGGTCCAGAACTTGAACTGTGGTCGGCCATGTGGGAGCCTACCACCTTAACCACCATGCCACCTGCTGGCCTCACTAAACTTCACTTTAAATTATGAGAGTACAGCTGTGTCACATAGTGGCATGGAGGTTACATGAGCTAGGTCTCACATGGCCAACCTGACAGTTTGAGTCCCAGACCCAGCAGCTTGAGAAACACGACAGACATGTGTAAGTGTGTGCCCAAAATCCTAAAAGGAGAGAGAGACAGAGGAGAATGGATTGTGGTGTGACCATGCCCGATGAAGGTGCTTTCTCACTTTTCTTCTGTTTTTCTCTCCCTGTCTCACTCCAGGGGGTGCACACACCCTCTGGCAAAATTTTAAAAAGAGGGGCCAGTGGACGGCATAATGGTTACATCATTGGACTCCCATGTAGTCAACTGCAGTTTGAGTCTGTGATCCGGTGGCTTAAAACTCACACTGGGTGCATGTGCATGCGTGCCCAAGATCCTGAGGGGAGAACGGAAGAGAGGGGATTGTGGTGTGGCCATTCCCCCTGGGGGATGATTTCTCACATTTTGTCTCTCTGTCTCTCTGGCAAGTGCAGGTGCCCTATAAAAAAAAATCACTAAAAAAAAAATTAGAAAGAGTAGAAATTAAAATAATAGGATCTCGCTTATTCATACATTGACAAAGAAGATAGAGTGGGTCAGTGAGTAGTTAGGCAAACAGCCCTCTCATGCACTGCTGCAGGAAATTTGCAGGAAAATATCCTCTTTGAAAAGCAATTTGGTGATATTTAGCAAAATTTGACAAGCATTTAAACCTTGACCAAACAAATTCAGGGATTTTTCTTAAAGATTAACTTTCATGGGTGAATAAATATGAATATGTATGCATACAGTTGTTCACTGTTGCATTGTTTATAAAAATCAGATTAAAAACAAAACCACCCTAAATGTTCATGAGGAAGGGATTAGTTAAATAAATTATAGCAGGTACATATGAGAAAATATTCTGCAGGCTTTTTTAAAAAAAAAAAAAACCTCATCCACCTATTTATGTTGATATCGAAAGACGTCCACGATATACAACACTGCCTGACGTCCACGATATACAACACTGCCTGTGAAAAGCCCACGTTGTGAAACTGTGCAAATGACACAATGTTATTTAAGCAGGGGAAAAGATGTGACAGATTTGTGGGAATAGAAAACTGCCGTCAATAACTCTGTGCAGGGGTTGGGTCAGGGACAATTTTCATTTCCTTCAACACTGGATTTGTAAAAGACATAGGAATTTTGGAGCCAGGTGGTGGTGTAGTGGTAACCCAACTGGACCCAGTATGGGAAAGGACCTGGGTTCGTGTCCTGGGACCTCCTCGTGCACACTAGCGCTGTGAGGCTGGCAGAGAGCATGGTGTGAGAAGCCTGTTGGGGACGTCTCTCAGTCTCTCTAATGGAAGAGAAAAATGGTTTTGTAAAGATAGGAATATTTAATGTGTTAAGATTTTTTACAAAATAATAGTCACCCTAAAAAATTGACAATGCAAACTTGACCATGCATTAGCATCTAATGAAATAGGCCCAGTTTCTTTTCTATAGACAATGGAATTTGTGTGGCTTAAGCGTTAAACGGCCTTTTAAATGGAGTATCAGATGTAGCAGGACTCCGGGTGAAGCCAGGTCTGGCACTTAGGAGTTCCTAGAAGGCCGTGATTCAGGAGGAGGACATGTGAGGGTTTCTGTCCAGGGCGGCTGCTCACCGCGTCGGTGTAGGTGTCCTCGGCTGGCTTCCAGTCGCCCCCCGGGTAGCGACTCTCGTTCTGATAGACCTCGTCGGTGAACTCCGTGTGGCCGGCGTCGGCCTCAGTCAGCAAGCTGCGGGCAGGCGAGGGCTCACATTACCCAGGGAAAAATGGCACCCGGCTCCCTGGCTCCTGATAGGGCGCACCTACACCCTGGGAGTGGTACCAGTGCCCTCACTGCATTCCACTGCAAACTCCTCCTGTGCTAATCGTGCTGGGCATCCTTTGAAGAATGGGCCTCCTGGAACAGGGAGGCCTAAATTACAGAGAACTCCTTGAATCAGCAAGGGGTCTCCTTCTGGGCAGTCAGGAAAGGAATGGGACAACAGAGCCTGGGTCGCTTCACTTGAGACCCTGGAGAGCTTCAGTTCAGGTCCTGGCTCAAGGTTCCAAAGAACAGAGAGTCACCCCACCCTCACCCCCAAACCTCCTGTGTGTTTGAATGGAGTTAAGACCTCAGGTGTGGGCTAAGTGTGGAAATGTCTGCTCACCACTCACTTGGTCTACACAGACCAAACCCAAAAGAGGAGTTTACATTTTCTGGATGGTGCTTAGGTAGACAGCCAAAACAGGTTATTTAAGACTCTGTTAGGGCTCCAGGAAATCCATGCTGACCCTCTGCCATGCCGATTGCCTTCTTGGTTTTGGAACTACTTTGACAACTCACAGAGGAGAGAGCAGGGGTTCCAGCTGTGATTTAAGTCTTCTGCTTGGGAAACCCCTCAAACAAGGGGTCCTTTTCCTTTACATCTCCACATCTTTTCCTTACCATATCCTCCCCTAGAATCAAGCACTGGGGAGGAATCAGAAGATAAATAACCCTGACCATATGTATAACTCGGGGTCGTCCATCACTTGTCCTGCTTCCAGGGAAGGGGAGTGAAAGCCCTGGCTGACACCTCTAAGTTCCCATCCAGCCTGCAGGCTCTACTCTTCTGCTTTCTTGGTCACAATTCCTCCAACCTTTTCAGGGCCTCACTAACCTTCCTTCGTTTTGTCTAATTCAAATCCCACTTCCTACTCTTCACCCATCTCCTGCAGCTGGAAGCAGGCTGCCTGGGTTACAGGCAGCCTGGTGCAAGCACTTGTTCTAACAGACTAGCACACTCATTCCCCTCCCTGTGTGATTGTAGGAAATAAACAAAAGAAACAAAGCTCTGGCTGATGCCTGAAATTCAACTTCACCAACTTGTTTCCTCCAAACACAAGTGTGCTGTCATGAAATGATGAGATAAGGGGTTGGGGGTTTGAATGTGTTGGCCACAGTTAGAAACTAGGCTTTGGCCTACCCAGGAGGGGAAACACACTTGCCCCTCTGCTGTTTTTCTCTGTTCACTAACATTCTTTTTCTCTTCAACAACAGCATGTGAGATACAATTCATATACCATGGAGTTCACCCATGTGAAGTATAACTAGGCTGGTTCCCTTGCCTAGTGGTTAAGGGAGCCAGATCCGATATGGCTGACCATGGTTCAAATTTAGCCCCAGCATCTTAAAAAGCACTCTGGATGTGTGTGTGTACACCCCAAATCTCAATGGGATGAAGAATGGAGGAGAAGGGATTACAGCATGACAATGCCCCATTGCAGGAGTGCTTTCTCCTTTCTTCTCTCTCTCTCTCTCTCTCTGGTATGCATACATAGACCCTCTAGAAATTAAAGAACTAAATGAAGTGTAACCTCTACTTTTTTGGGGGGAAAACAGTCTATTGGATCATAGGAAAAGTCATGACACATTTTTGCATAGAAAAACATTAAAAACGAGTCAAGATTTTGCCAATGACCCAATAGCATAACAGTTGAGTGCTGGTTTGGATATCCAGGCTAGACTTGAGTTCTAGTGCCAGCTATATCACTAACAAGCTATGTAAGCTATGTGAATTCAGTTAGTTAATCTCCTAGGTCTCAGTTTCTTCATCTGCAAATTGCAGATCATAGTAGTACTGTTTATTAGAAGATACTTTTCCATGTGTCTTGCATTTTTGCACATCTTGCTGGCTGAGCCACTGCCTGCCTTTGTTATGGCTTATCTTTTCAGGATAATTTATATGGGAACAGTCTCAGAAGACAGAGATAGTGCCTCTCTCCAGAACAAAGGGTTGGCATGCTTATTGCCCATTATCAAAGATCTAGGTTTCCTAAGCTCAGAATCATCTCCTGTAATGCATGTGTGTCAGCTGGCTTCCTTCACCCTATGGAATTGGGAAATGGGGACCTACAGAAACTGTTGATACTCTGCTATCGCTACTGCTGTGGAGAATAAAGTCCTTTGTCTCTGAACCAAGAGTTTTGTGTCTCCTGCCAATATCCATGAAACTGTAGCAGGTGACCTTGTTAACCTGTGAGTAGGATAAACTCTCAGGCCCTGCTTAGTTCTTGCCCCTACTGTCTTGTAGGGCTGTAGTCAATATTAAATATGATGATGCTGGTGCTTAGCACATTACTTGGCACATTCGCACATCGGCTTTAGGTAAATGTTAGCGGCCATGTACTTTTTATGGCCGGTTGGCTATCTCGCTGTGGAACACCAATGCTATCTTTTGGATTTCTAGGAATTTCCATGGACTCACTCCTTCCTGCTCAGCATGTATAACATACATATTATCAAGAATAATGATGGAGATGATCTGTTTAGCAATTTCTAGGGAAAGCCTGCACTGCCTTCCTTTTTAAAAAATATAAAATGGAAAACTTACCTTCTTTCAGGATCAACTATCCACTCTCCTTCCCATTCCCAGCCTTTTGGGGGCAAAAAGAATTCTCTCTTGAGCTTTATTTTTCCTGTGACGTCAGAAAATTTATGACGTCCCACTAATCCAGAAGTGCCCCATTTTCCAAACATGAGAGCTTGATTTTCATACTGTTAAAAAAATAAATAAAATGGGAGAAACATCATCAGAGGACAAAAAAGAGAGCCAGCTCATAAACTTTCAAGTCTATGTAAAGCTTAGGCTAGATAACCACAGCAAGCCAAAAAGTGTAATACTCAGAAGGTATGCACATCTCTTCGGCTGTTACTGATTATGCAATTCTGGATAAATTATTCATCTTTCTGGGACTCAGTGTTCTCATCTGTATGCTATGGATTATAGAGTTCTGGAGCTTAAATGTGCAAATGACTGGAGAAGTGCTTTGGAAACAGTGATATATCACGCTGGTTATTTTATTATTTCAAATGGCTCCAAATAATTCTCTGAATTATTTTAAATTATTATTTTTTAAATGCCCATAGAAGTCTTCAATTTACAAAAGTGCACATTTCAAGAAGTTCATTTGTAAGTCTATTGCTTAGAACTTGGAGCACAGCGGGGCTGGCAGATGGTATGGTGGTTAAGGGCACTGGATTCCATATGGTCGACTGTGGTTCAAGTTCCGGCCCTGGCAGCTTGCATTTTCACTTTCCCTTTCTCTCTCTCTGTCTCTGTCTGGTCAAATTAAAAAATAATAAATGGAATTAAATAAACAAATTATTTTTAAAAAAAGAACTTGGAGCACAGGTCTCCACAGAAATAATATATAATTGATGATGTACTTCCTGGGCAGTTCTGAGCTTAATCTTTCTTGGAGTACAGCAGATAGACCATGACCTTTGTGCAAAGAGGGTTAATGGCAAGAACAGACTAGTTTACAGGATAGTCCTTTTTAAGTTAGAACTTAAAATCTATGATGGTCTCTCCTCACCATCTCCACCATGGAAAAGGCTGAGATTTGCCAGTGTGGTGGGTATGTCTGTTTGGGCCCAAACTGGAGTTTTCATTTGTCTGCTGACAACCCATAGAGTAGGTGATTGACCTAAGCTATAGAGAAGCTTTGACCAAAGGAAGGAGGGAGGAGATCTGACTAGAGACCCAATGAATAGGGAAATCAGGACCAAGACCAGGTCCAGAGTAGTGATTGCCTCAGACATTAGATCTGAGCCTGGAGGGGCGATGAGCTTCAGGCAGTAGCTAACGGAGCTGTAGTCACAAGGGGCTGGAAAATTTGGAGGCGTGTGACAAGGAAACAGAGCAGAGAAGCAAGGCATT
>NW_006159692.1:5229300-5247994 GCF_000334495.1 Tupaia belangeri chinensis
AGAAGCAAGGCATGCCTGCACTTCAGCTTGGAAGCCAGCACACCTCCAGTAAGATTCAGGAAGGACTCTGGCATGGACCAGAAGGAGTTGGGAGCAGTGGAGATAGAACTCACAAGGGGCCTTGAGGGCGATGGCTTTAACCAGAAGCTGTGGGGCAGGACAGGAAGGACAAAGTATTCATGAGCAAGATATGTGAAGGCCTCAAAGACCCCAGAAATTCAGGAGGAAACTGTACAGAAAACTAAGTTTTGGTATTAGCACATGAAGGCAAGGTCTGGTGACATTCCTGTTGTTTTTCATGTGCCACTGCTGGTGTTCACAGGCCACTGGAGAAACTACGGAGTAAAATAAAACTATGGAAACGGTGGGACGTCTCTACCTAAGGTGAAGCTCAATCTCTGCTCTAAGCAGAGAAGAGTCTGGAAATGGGAGAGTGCAGGGGAGCCTTGGGCTGGTTGAACATTTTTAGGGCTACCTGTCCAGGCTTAGCCCCAGCCACGGGGCAGGAGAGCAGGTAGGCACCCAGAAATCGTATGGGAAGGTTGGAACGAGTCTTTCCTATGGTTCCTGGATGTCCCTACTCCACACTTTCCACCCAGAAAAACATCAACATGCTCCATTGAGGACCTCCCCTATACACATGAGTACAACTTCTAGTGATCTCCAATAGCACATCTAAGTCTGAGCTGAACGGGCATGTTTGTGTGTGTCTTCCAGGTGTTCCGCTGTTTCTAAAGTGGTCCATTGATGCCCCATGTCCACCCACATCAGTCACTTCTGGTCCAACCCCTAACTCAGCTACGGAATTGGAACCCCCAAGGTGGCCCTGAGAGTCAGCAGGAGACGCAGTTCTACAATCATGGCAATAGACTGTGAGATCTTTGAGGAGTCAACTTGGTTTCTTTTTTTCTTTTTTTTTTTTTTTTTGAGAAATTTTTGCTATAGGGTACATGCGCTCACCAGAGAGACAGAGAGAGAAGGAGTGACAGAAAGTGAGAAATCATCCCCCCCCCCAAGAGGAAATGGCTACTCTGCCATCCCTTCTCCTCCATTTTCTTCTTGGACTTTTGGGCAGGTGCCCACCCACACCTGGATGAGTTTCAAGCCATCGGGTCTGGGACTCGAACCACAATCAGCCACGTGAGAGTCTAGCGCCTTAACCATTACACCAGCTGCTGGCCCCACAGCTTGGCTTCTTTATCTTCTTCAGCACCTGGCTCAGTGCCTGGCAGAAAGCCACAGCTTCCTGAAAGCATGAGTGGACAAATGAAGCAGGGAGGGAGGACTAAGAGAAGGAAGCATAGATGGGATAATTCTATTTGCTATTCATTCAGTGTTTATAGAGACCTATTATTTTTTCATTCATTCATGAAATACACGTAGGGCCCTATTACATGCCAGGCACTGTTGAATGACTCAAAAGTAAAAATAAAAGGTGGCCCTGGGTTTTCTTTCCCAGCAAGTAGGTCAGAACCACAGTGCTGAGCCACTTACCAGGTACACTAGTGGGCAGCAGGGACATTATAGATCAGCTAGAATGAAGGCAGTCTTCCCATTTATTCAAACATGAGCACCCATCTGTAGAATGGGCTTCATGAAAATTATCAGAAAAGACCCACCAAAAACATTTAGTAAATTTAAATCCATAAACACTTTGACTTAAAAATAGTGTTTAGCTCCACATGGATCCTAAACTTCAGCTGTGAACTAGTGCTTTCAGAGACTTAAAATAAAGATTTTCTGCTGAGACTTCTTCTTCACTTATTTCTAGTGGGTAGTGTTACCTATCTCTTTGTCTCTAGTTCTCTCTGTCTCTGTGTCTCCCTGAGTCTTTTAATTTTTTAATTTTTTTTTTCAAGCTAAGGTATTCTCTGGGCTTTCGAGCTCCTTTATTATGTTAATAAGTATATCTCCATCTGATGACTAGAAATCACTGCAGGGTCACAAGAAATATGGAAAAACAAGAAAATACCTCTCCTCGAAGGTAAAATAAGTCCTCTTCATCCTCAGACAGTATGATGAAATTCATGGAAATGTCTGATAAAGAATTTAGAATTTTCATGGTGACAAAACTCACAAAGATCGAAGAGAAGAGAGACAATGAACTGCCAAAGAGAAGAATTAACTAGACATGATCATTATATGTCTCATATTGCCTTGTAGAGGCAGGTGAAAGGAGCTGAGGAGCTTCAGGAGGTGAGGAAATTCTTGCAAGATCTAAAAGAGGAAATTCCCACTATAAAAAAGAAAATCAAATAGGAAGTCAAAACCTCCCTTGAAAGTATTAAAAGCAGGCTAGATCATACTGAAAATCAAATATCAGAGGTAGAAGATAGAATCGCTGGCCTAGAAAAATCCACCATGAAGACTGAGAAAGTTGCCCACCCAAAAATGAGAATACTATACGAGAAATACTTGATACCATTAAATGTCCAAACATCCAGATAATTGGTATCCCAAAGAGGGAAGAGACCAATGAGGGCATTGACAATCTAGTCCATGAAATCCTGGAAGAAAATTTCCAAACCTAGAGAGGCACTCAAAGATCCAGTACCAGGAAATACAAAGGACCCCCAATAGAATCAACCCAAGAAGATCTTCTCCAAGACACATTGTAGCCAGATTGATGAAAACCACAAAGATAAGATACTAATATTGGCAAGAGAGAAAAGCAAGTTACCTACAAAGGATACCCCATCAGGCTGACAGCGGATTTCTCAACTGAAACAATGCGAGTGAGGAAAGAATGAGAAAATATGTTCAAAGCGTTAAGGGAAAAGCAACTGCAACCACAGATACTATACCTGGCAAAATTATCATTCATATGGGAAGAAAAGACAAGAACATTCTCAGATAAACAAAATCTGAAAGAATTTACCGACACCAGACCAGATCTCCAAGAAGTTCTGCAAGGAGTGCTATACCAGGAAAACTAAATACAGTTACACGGAAATAAGACTTCAAAAACTAAGAAAATGGCCAACTTAATCATGGGGACAAGTCTGGAGTTGAATATTATATCCCAGAATTTAATTTGGGAAAATTGAATCACAACAAAAGATAAAGTACATGAGACTGAACTGGTGAAATAGAATTTTATGACTTTTGACTAACACATTGTTGATTTTTTTTCTAGGCTTTGTTTTCTGATTTTAAGGATTTCTGTCCTGTAGGTTCATGTACCTACCATTTGAACAGATTCCCAATCTGTTTCCTGGCTTTAAGTTTTAAGCATATTTCCTTAGCATTTCTTTGATTTACTAAAGTTAAATCTGCTTTCCTCAAAGTTGAAAAATATAGTAAAAAATACATAATTAATGACCGTAGTAAATTATATAGCATCAGCTAGGTGTTACCTTATAGTATATTCATTCTACTCAAGCCTTAAGTCAGACACGTATTCATAGATATGTATATATCAGCAGAGCTTGCTATTGAAGGTAGTTAGATTATTTAAGAAATTTGTGAATCAATAAAATGTGGGGGGGAAAGGAATGGAAAACAACTGTGGACACCTGAAATAGTGTGGGAAAAGCATGGGAAATGGCAGAGGGTGAGAAATGGGAAAAATATATATATGAAACCAGAAATGGAAAATTATTGACAATAACATGTATGATTAAGCTACTATGCAGCATTTTCTGGATGGGAAATTACATTTTGTATGCTGTGACAATGTTCAATGAATAAATGTAAATTAATTAATTAAAAAATAAGAAATAATAATAAAAAAGGCAAATGGGAACTAGCTGCAATTTTGTTTCTGACAGCAAGTAGGAGCTGCCCCCGGGCCTGTGGCTCTGTTTAGGACTGCAGAGGCAGTAGCTGGTTCCTGCAGTGCCTGATCTCCACAGGTACAGTTCTGTGGTTCCTGTGCTCACACAACTCTTGTCATCCATTTCACCGCATTATGTCTCTCTGCTCTTGAAATACAATGAATATTTAGTTTAGTTTTTTTTTGTTTGTTTGTTTGTTTGTTTTTTTAAAATCTGGGCCACACTGAGTCTCCTTTTTTTTTTTTTTTTTGGGGGGGTTTTTGCGAGGTTTTTGCTATAGGGCGCGTGCGCACGCCAGAGAGACAGAGAGAGACATAGAGACAGAAAGTGAGAAATCACCCCCCAGAGGGGATGGTCACGCCGCAATCCCTTCTTCTCCATTCTCCTCTTGGGATCTTGGGCACGCATGCACACGCGCCCGGCGTGAGTTTTAAGCCACCGCGTACAGAACGCGAACCGCGGTCGACTACGTGGGAGTCCAGCGACATAGCCATTACGCTAACTGCTGGTTCCCTCCTTTTAAGTCCATACAAACAAGCAAATATTTTAAATGACCTAGAATTTTTATGTAATAGTAAAAAATATAAAACAAGATCAAACGTAAAAAAAATAGTGTATAGGAAAATCAAAGTAACTCTACTTTTAGCTATAAAAGTTTATTTTCATGAGATTTTAATGAACAATGTGGACCTTTTTTGAATTATTTATTTAATTTTACTTATTATTATTATTTTAATTTGCTATTGGGCACATACACTCACTAGAGAGAGATGGAGAAAGAGAAGGAAAATGAGAAGGCAAGTTATTGGGTCCAGGACTTGAACCACAGTTGGCCACATGGAAGTTCAGAGCCTTAACCACCATGCCACCTCTGGCCCAACAATATGGATTTTAAATTCAGCGAAGGCTGTACAAACAACCTCTACAGTTTTCGAAGTATTCTGGTGGGATTTCTCGGCCCTGGGACAAACCTATCTGAGACTTCCTCCAAGTGTGAAATGGGTCTTCTGGGGTTTAAACTCCCACCTCCATGCTAGGCAAGCTTCTTGGATCTGAACATCTCAAATGTCCCCTTTTCTGGGTTAGCGTGTGTGTAGGTGTGAGTATGTGCATGTGCGTGTGTGTGTACTTTACTCGCTCAGACAACGGTATGACTGTTACTGAGTTCTAGTCCCGAGAGGGGCAGCCATTTTCAGTATTGCTGGTGAGACTGAGGTGGAGGTCATCTCTTGGAATCATCACAGAAAGGTATTAATGAGACTTGTCACCCTGGTGCATGCTGAGGTTGACAAAACCTGAAGATCTTCTCCTGTCCCCTTGGGATATGGTCCTTCCGTGGGACTACAGGTGGTGATAACAATGGCAGTGGTGGTTGTGGGTATGTGATGTACAGGTGGTGATAACAATGGCAGTGGTGGTTTTGGGTTTTTGATTGTTTTATCTTAAGGATAAAAGGTCAAACTACCCACCCCATCTCCACCAAAGAGGAAAAGAGAGTGACATCATTAAGCGTACCATCTCAGCAAAGACGGTGAAGGTTCCTTCTGCAAAGCTGTTGAACTTCTTCTCGACAGCACTCAGGCCCAGCCACACGTTCACTCGCAATTTCACAGGCACCTTGGGCCCATTGTTTTTCTCCTGCGGATACTGTAAGATGGACAATAACGTGTTAGGCTGGGCCCAGAGCGGACAGTACTCCATACATTGCTCTCACCAGTCGAACTTCATGTTTGCTTTAGTTAAAATACTTCCAAGTGACCCTACGGCAAAGACTATAATTATAGCCAAAGCCATGGGCTCCAAGTGAGCATCATAGGCTCCTGCTGTCCCCGAGGCCCTCTCAGGAGGCTCACAAAGTCAAACAATTTTCCTGATAAGACCAGCGTGGTGGGTATCTTTTTTACAGTATCAATGGTGTCACAGCAATGACAAGAAAGCTCCTGGTACAGTATCAGGAATCAAGGTGATGACACCAAACTGTCCCCATTAGTAATAGCGAAAATAATGGTAATACTTGACTCTGCGCTTGGAGTAAAGAAAATCAAACCTTAGGTTTTACTAAGGCATTCTGTCCACGGAGGAGTAGAAATTCCTAATCTTATGGCATCTTGACCTTTGAGCACATGCCTTTTACTATTTCATGTGATGAAATGGGAAGTCTACAACAAAGCATTTTAGTGACTAATGAGCAGATGATGGTTTTCTTTCTTTTTTTAAAAAAATATTATTTATTTTTTATTTACTATGTTTTTCAGAAAATGTGCTACAGGGCACATGTGCTCATCAGATAGAGACAGAGAAGGAGAGCAAGTTGCCAGGTTGGAAACTCAAACCACGGCTGGCCATGTGAGAGTCCAGCACCTCAACCACCATACCCCCTGCTGACTCAACGATGGTTTTCGCGAGATAAAGCTTCGTGCAAATTGTTTCCATTGTGACTTGAACTATTGGGTCACTGGAAAAGTCATCACACATTTTTCTATGCAAAAATATACTTTTTAAAAACAAAAATGTTTTACTTAAAATAGCAATTGACAAACAAATATAGTTATTCAGATTTGAGTATGGGGCAGATATGTTCTTTTTCTTTTTTTTTTTTTGGAGAGAGAGGTTTTTGCTACAGGGTGTGTGTACTCGCCAGAGACAGAAAGCAAGAAACTGCCCCCCGGGGGTGGCTATGCTGCAATTCCTTCTCTCAGGATTTGGGCATGCACACACATGTGAATAGCATGAGTTTTAAGCCTCTGTTTTCCGGACTCAAACTGCAGTCGACTACGTGGGGGCCCAACAATGTAACCATTAAGCAATCTGCTGGTCCCAAGGGCAGACATTTTCTTGACCTCAGGCAAGCTTCTCACATCTAGAAAAATAATGGAACGTATTGGTTGCCGATGACAAAATTTAAGCTTTAAAGTAGAAAATAGGAGTTTCAAAATTTTGTATCTGTCATGTTGAGTTCAACAGCTTCCCAATACATAAAGTATTTTCTGATACGATAAGCGATATAAATGTGACATTTTTTTCAGTATTGTATGATGACATCCATCAGTGTTATGAAGAGTTGAGTAGCTCAGTGAACCGATGTTTTCTAAATGATAGAAAATCATGCGTGATTAAGAGCCATTCAAAGTCTGAGAAAGGCCCAGCCAGATGGCACAGGTAGTAGTGCACCACTTCATGATACAGACTACACGAGAAGCCCAGGTTCAGATCCTGAGTCAAGCCAAACACTACAGAGGTGCAGGTGCATACCCCATGATCCTGGTTGGCTCGGCGGCTGGGGGAGGGCTGCGGCGTGATAAGACCCTGTCAAAGATACCCATCTCTTTCTCTCTCTCTAGGAATGAATTTTTAAAAACATAAAGAAAGACCAATGGATTTTAATGTAGCTGAGCATGGAAAATTTATTGATGTGATTTCAGATTTCACATTGCAATTAATTTTTTAAGAGCTACTGCTTGAGTCTCGTGACAGCAAAGATGAATACCCACAATTATCTTAAAAGATTATTAAAATATTCCTCCTTTTCCAAGTACATATCTATGAGAAGATGGATTCTCTATGTGTATTTCAACCAAATAACTTATTCTATCAACTGAAATGCGTAAGCAGAGAATCTGGTTGTATTTCTATTTTATGCAAGTATTAAAGATGTCTGAAAAAAATGTGAGAGTATCACTGTTCTCTTTTTATAGAAAATATAGTTATATCACATAAAAAAGTAATTTATGTTAATATGAACATTTTAAGTTAAATATATACTTTATCTGTAATTTGTGTTAATAATGAGTTAATAATTACTGTTTAATGAATTAACATAAAAACTTAAAAATTCCTCAGTTTTCATTTATATTACAGTAACTATTAACACATATAATCTACATGAACAAAAGTCCTCTGGTGTCTTCCAAAACATTTTAAACATAAAAAGGACCTCAAGACCAACACAACCCACTGATTTAAATGGCTCCTTAAGGGGCCAGCAGGCAGCATGGTGGCTAAGGAGCTGGACTTCCAGGTGGCCTATAGTTCAAGTCCCAGACCTGGTGACTTGCTTTCTCACTTTCTCTCTCACTTTCTGTGTCTGTCTCTCTCTGGGAGTGCATGTGCCCTATAGCAAATAAAAATCATAAAAGAAATAAAATAAAATAAATAATTTTTAAAAATGGCTCCTTAAACTGAATGATGAGTATTAACAAAACCAATAAATATATAAACCATTGTCTTCAAAGCATTTTGCTATTTCTCCACTGAACTCTAAAACCTTACACAGAATACTTCTTGGTCTCTTCTCCTGCTTTCTGTGAACTTTATTTACTGATCAGTTTGCTTCGACTCCCTGCTGAGGTCAATTCTAATTGTGATCCTATCTTAAGTGAAGTGTATTCTACCATGAGACACTTGAAATAAGATAGTCACTCTGATTCTGTTCACACCCTTCTGGTTAGAGCAAGAAGCAACTAAATACTTTTTAAAGAATTATTTAATTTTATTTATTATCTTTTTTAAAAAATTGGGAACCAGCAGTTAGCGTAATGGCTATGTCCCTGGACTCCCACGTAGTCAACCGCGGTTCGCGTCCTGGACCCGGTGGCTTAAAACTCACGCCGGGCGCATGTGCGTGCATGCCCAAGATCCCGAGAGGAGAATGGAGGAGAAGGGATTGCGGTGTGACCATCCCCCCTGGGGGGCGATTTCTCGCTTTCTGTCTCTAATGTCTCTCTCTGTCTGTCTGGCGAGCGCACGCGCCCTATAGTGAAAATCTCTCAAAAAAAAAAAAATTAAGAAGAGAGAGAGAGAGAAAGTAAGCCACCAGGTCTGGGACTTGAACTGTGGTTGACCATGTGGGAGTCCAGGGTCTTAACCCCCATGCCACCTGCTGGTCCCAACAAGCAACTATATTAAAAGTTAGCAGATATGGTTCTAGCAGGTGGTGTGGGGGTTAAGGCTTCTACATGGTCAATTGTAGTTTGAGACCCAGACCCAGTGGCTTGCTTTCTCGCTTTTCCTCTTTCTCTCTGTTTCTCTGTTTCTCTGTCTCTGATGAGCACATGTACTCTGCAGCAAATTAAAAAACAAACAAAAAAAAACAGTAGTAAGTAAAAATTAAAATAATAAAAAAGGTAGCAGGTATCTCCTTGTTTTAAGAGAATGGTCTACCCTGACTGCCTTTTTTCTTCTTGAATTTTATTCTTCTTCCCCCAAATCCAAAGAACTCCAGTTTGAGATGGCCAGGAAGTAGATGTCAAAACATGCAGATGGGAACTATTCTGATTTCCTTGTTTCCAGCTCTAGTTCTCCTTTGCTTCTCCATATGCACACACAGAGCAGTTTTTTGTTTGTTTTGTTTGTTTTAAGAGAGATTTACATGCTCATCAGACAGAGACAGAGAGAGAAAAGGTGAGAAACCATCCCCCCTCTCCATTCTCCTCTTGGGATTATGGGCACATATGCACACATGCCAGTGTGAGTTTTAAGCCACTGGGTCTAGGACTCAAACTACGGTCTGCCATGAGGGTGTCCAGTGCCTTAACCACTACACCACGTGCTGGACCCCAGAGCAGCTCTTAACGGGAAGTCTTGGGATGGGGTATGGGCTCTAGGAAGCTCCTGAATCATGCAAACATGGGCTAGGTGTGCCACGTGCATTCTTCTGGGGAAGGCCAGTAGCTTCTACAGACACTTAAAGGGGTCCATGACTCTAAACACATTCAGAACCTCTGCCCTAGAAAGTTGGAATTCGAGGACCCATTTAGTTAGAGCAATGGATTCCATGGACGATCTACCGCCTTCTGCCCCCTTTCCTCCACATTCATTAGAATAAAGAGAAGAAAGGCAGTGCTTTGCATGAGCCACGAGAAGTGAATGGAAAATTCAGGCCCGGAAGTAAAGCATTCACATTGCCTGGTTCATATTAACGACCCAAAGGCGTCTACTAATAGAAAGTGTCCTTGATTCAATACCAGCCGACCTCAGATCATTCTCTGAAAGTTCTCTCCCTAGAGAAGGGGCCAGACAGGTTAGAATTGATCACAAACTCCTACTTATTCAACGAGTAGCAACTGAAGCAAAGCAGCCCCTCCCCGGAATCCGGGTCCCACCGCGCACAGTGAGGACGCGTACCTTCAGGAGGATGGTCTGGGTTTTCCCGCAGTACTTCCCAGACGCGTTCTCACCGCTGGTGGAGTACAAGACCTGATGCGCAGGAATCCGTGCGTAGGCCAGTCTCTTCTCTCCCCGGATCATCCAGATGATAATGTCAGGCATACTGTTCTGAGGCTGTCGTTTGGTTGGACAGAAACAGAGGCAAAATTCGGGTTAGTTCAAGTGCAGAGGAACCAGAGACCTGCAGGTAAGACCCTCACGGTTTTCTGCTTAGTAAAGAAATACTGGGGTTGAGGCTTTGCCCCCAATTCCCGAGACCCAGCATCTTCTAGGACACAAGGTGAGCCCGTGGCACTGAGGTGGGCTGAGGCTGCTCAAAGGACATAGAGGGGAGAGGGGGTGCTTCACCTGGTGGAAGTCCCATCTCCTCTGCTCTGAGAGGCACTTGGGAAACACCCCCCCTGACCCCGGGCATCATTTGAGGAAAGCCACGAGCAGCAGCAGAGTTCTTGGATTTACAGAACATTCTATTTACAGCATCTGCCTCACAGTCCAGTTCTGCAACATCTACGGTGTCAATCTAGCTTTTGAAAAAGCATCTTTCTACTGGATTGAAAAGGAGACAGAAATTCCCTATAGAAAACTTTGAAAGTACTAAAAGGTACAAAGAAGAATAAAAATGACCTATGATCTTATGTGTTTTTTCAAATGTATTTCTACCCGCAAAATTATTACTACCTACCTCCTTGAGCTCTGGAAGAGGAGGAAAGGTCCCCTCATCCCGTTGTTCTTCTGTCAAACCCCAACCCCAACCAAAGCAGACACTTTAATCCTAAGTGCTATACCAATCTGCTCCTTCATTCAAAACCTTGGGCCAATCCTGTGAAAATGGTAATCATCTGTCCACTTTAGGAGATATTTCCTGGATCGTTAACCCAAAATTCTCTTCTTGCCCTGATTTTGAGGACTTTCATGCCCACTGCCATCAGCATTCAGGCTAATGACTGATTTTCATCATCCGTCAGAACTATTTGATATCCGAGAACCTCCTTCCACCACCTCCATCCTCGGTGCCCTTGTAGAGAATCCTTCCACGTCAAGCGACACTTGTGTAGTGTAGAAGTCCTACCTCTTCAGTTAGCTGCATCAACCTATCAAGCCAGTCCTCAATTTCCACCAGGGTGGACTTCACATCTGTGGCTTCAGAGCGCATCTTCACGGCCGCCTCATGGATCTGGGAGAGCGATCTGGATCGCAGCTTTCGGATCTGAGTATCAAGGATTGTGACATTGGGCTTTCCTTCTGTGAGTGGCAATGTGTAACTGAAACATAAACAGACAAGCGAATAAACAAAAACTGAAGAACAACCTTTTAGATTTTGGAATTATCAAGTTCATCTACATTTGACGTCCCTCTTGCAAGCCGCGTCAGTCTCCTAGCTGATTCTCAGCACGGCCTGATTTACGCTGGAGCTGAGTGGAGCCACCACTGACAGAGCAGACCCACCAGGCAGCGTCTCTCTCTCTCTCTTTGAACATTCACATTTATTTATTTATCTATTTATTCGTTGTGATTTTCAAACCATCAGCTTCAGGACTTGAACTGCAGTAAGCCATGTGGAAAAGCTAGCACCTTAACCACCATGCCCCCTTCTGGTTCCCAGACAGTGTCTCTTAACATCCATGAGGAAGGTGGGGGGAATAAAATTCCAAGTCATTCCTTCAATGCGACCTAAGGCCCATGGAGTCACTGGAAAGATGGAAACGGCAGAAGCTAAGAGAAATAGGCCTTCCCTCCTTTAGCCGCCTAGAACCTTTATATGGACCCATAAAATGATGGAGGAAGAAGGGAGGTGAGAGATCATTTATTCTGACAGTTCTTAACTTAGAGACCACGGGCCTCGAGGCGGTCTACAGGTAGGCTTCTCAAGGTCTGTGACGCCTGGCGACTTTAAAGAAAAGGGCGTATGTCTGTGTCTCCAGGCAGTGTGACCTATGGGGAAGGTTGGGGGCGTTGGATCCAACCATCTGGCTCTAAAATGGGCCCACATTTACCAGTTCTTGGACCTGAATCAGTTACTTAATTTCTGTTTCCCAATCTTCACCTGTGGGAAGATAAAATTTACCTCGTAGGGTTGTCGTGAGAGGAAAATGGACTCATCTATGGGAGGAGCATTTAGAACAGTGCCTGCTACGTCGCAGTCCAAATGCCAACACCATCATCATCACGCATTGCCATCTTCGTCACTGTCACCTCAACAGAGTCACCAAGGGGAGTTCCAAAGTGACTAAGAACCATCTGTGCGGGCCAAGCCCTCATTCCAAAGGAAAGCTGGGATGTCTAGGGACAGGGTTGCAGGGAACAGCCAAGCTGCTGCCAGACCTTTCCTCTCTGTGGAAGCCAGTGGGGCCACGGGGTGAGGTTGTCACCAATTTCAGGAAGTTCTACTCATGCTATCTCCACCTAGAATTTCCACTCATTTGAATTTCACCCAGCTTCTTAAATAAAGGAAATCCTAGGGTGACTTCCCTTAAACACTGAATTTCCTGTTACATGAAGCTAAAAAAGGTTCCAATTTGATTTTTTAAAATAGTTCATATTGGAAATGTAAATAGGTATGCCTGTAATCTCCTCAGTAAACCTTAACATTCACAGACATTTTCGATTTGAGAGTGTACCAGATATTTCTGTTTGGCTTCATCAAAGTCTATGGCAGTACGTTTGAAGGGGTGAGACCCTGGAGTGATTCTTTGAGATAAAAACATACATGGAAGATGTTAGCTCAAGTCACAATTGAGACTTTTGATGAAACAGATCCCAGCTGCAAAATACGGAGCAGGAAGAGGGGTTATGCTGGGAAACCCACCTCTGGGCATCAGACTCATAATTTTCTCTCCTTGGGCCTCTGCTTCTCAACTCTAAGACACATACTAGACTCCAAGCACCTGCAGTACTTGGGTCTCTGGGGCATTTCAATTACCTGACTTCACCACTAGGAGGCACAAGAGTACAGGGTGATTTAGGGCTGAGCCCAGAGGGATTAAAAAAGGCCAAGGTTCTTGCCCTAAGGGCAAATATTCAATAAACTCTTCTTTTGGAACTTCCCTGTCCACTGCGTTATTAGCCAATGTTTAAAATGAGTTGGGAATGAATCACTTCCCCTGTTGACTTCCACATGCCCGAGGAGCTGAGCCGTTTCCCCAAGTCACAGTTACGGAAGGTCGGCAGGCTCAAGTCAAATCGCCGCCTCTGTTTGCCTCACGGAGGCCGGTGTTCCTCAAACGTTCCGCACAAGAGCCAAGTAAAAGGACTGGTTCTAAAAATATGTCTATGAATTAGGAACATTGTTCTGTTTGGTAAAACCCATGCTCCACCCTCAGACCCCATTGTCTGTGGGAGCCCAGAGACTGTAGTCATTCTTCAGAGCGGTGAGATCCATGGATTCTGGAAAGCCCGAGCAAGGCCCACTTCTGCCTACCCCTTGCTCTGGGACTGGCTTCTGGGAGTGGAGGCTCAGCCTCCTTGGGCTACTTTAGAACTGGCACCAAATCAGTAAACGGAGCTTTTCCTGGTGGTGACTCAGAGACTCCTCTAGTGAGGGCCTTTTCAGAAACTTGAGTAGGTCAAAGTCATTTTTCAGACAAACACTAGAAATGACTCTAGGCTCTCATAGTCCTAGGATTCCAGGGAAAAGAGCGTGGCTGGGAATTGAGGCAGGAATAAGGTGACTATACCTTGTGTCTTCTATAACTTCGTCTATCAGTTTCAACCACAATTCGGCCAGCTGGTTTGCAGGAATTTTACCTTGTATCCCTGATTTTAGTGCTTCTACATTTGATTGCTAAAGAATTTGGAAAAAAGAGAAACAATTGGTAATTATACATCATGAAGGGATGCCCAATAAAGGCTAAACTTTAATTTTTAAATTTTTATTATTAGTAGTATTATTATTAGAACTATTTTTGCTATACGGTGCATGTGCTCACTAGAGAGACAGACAGAGACAGACAGAAAGTGAGAAATCACCCCTCACGGGGGTTGGCCACACTGCTATCCCTTCTCTTCCAGTTCTCTCTTGGGATTTTGGGCACACATGCACACGTGCCCAGCGTGTTTCAAGCCTCCAGGTCTGGGACTCAAATAGTGGTCGGCCATGTGAGAGCCCAGCTGAGCTGTTGCCAGACCTTTCCTCTCTGTGAAAGCCGGTGGGGCCACGGGGTGAGATTGTCACCAATTAAGCCATCTGCTGGTCCAGTAACATTTATTTTACGTTAAAAGAAAAAAAGAAAAGAGATGGGACCAGCAGTTAGCGTAATGACTCTGGACTCCCATGTAGTCGACCGTGGTTCACGTCCCGGACCCGGTGGCTTAAAACTCACGCTGGGCGTGTGTGCGTGCGTGACCAAGATCCTGAGAGGAGAACGGAGGAGAAGGGATTGCAGCATGGCCATCCCCCCTGGTGGGTGATTTCTCACTTTCTATCTCTCTGTCTCTGTCTGTCTGGTGAGCGCACGAGCCCTATAGCAAAAACCTATCAAAAAAAAAAAAAAAAGAGAAAAAGACTTACAGGAAAACGAAATATTTTTTGAAGTAATATTTACCACAGCTTAGCACTATCTAGTTTCCTTCAAAAGGCAATTAAACACTAATCTATTTAAGTAATAGGGCTTTTTCATTATGTAAAAGGTCATATGTATTAGGACTTTTTCACATATGACCTTTGAAACTATACAAATATTTGATGTATTAAAAATAAATAAAACAAAATTAGCAAGGATAGGAGAAGAGACTCTGAAATGTAGTGCAAACAGAAACAAATTAGATCTAATTATATTTCAGATGAATAACATAATTACACTGTCCCAAGTAACTTTTGAACACAGTATTTTAACCCTTAGTTAAAAGGCAAAAAAGCTCCAAAACCCATAAGCGTATAGAACTCTAATTAGTGTAGTAGGCTTCTTTTTTGCAATAGTTCATTGATGGATTTTAGAATTGAACAAATGAAAAAATATATTGACAATAACAGAGGCTAGATTTCTCATTGTTACAGAGTGGAGTTAAAAACAGACATGGGGGTCCAGCAGGTGGCGTGGTGGATAAGATGCTGGACTCCCACATGGCCAACTGTGGTTCAAGTCCTGGACCTGGCAGTTTGCTTTTCTTTCTCTCTCTCCTTCTCTATGGTGGGCATACACACCCTGTGGCAAAATTTTAAAAATTAATTAAATAAAATTAAAATAAATTACACAAAAACTTTTTTTAAAAAGGGAAAACATAAATACAGGGAAGACTAGAACAAACCCTGGGGTGTTAGACTGGAATCAGAGGCACATTTATAAACTCATGGCTTCTAGTAGATTGACATAGAACTAATATACATAGATGCAGAGACTTCAAAAAGTTTATGGAAAATGGAATTAAAGTAGAAATTTATTTTGGTACGAAAAATCTGCAATCCATGCATAAATTTTTCATAATACACATCTTTCACAAAATTTTCGAAGACCTCTGTGTGTGTGTGTGTGTACACATTTGTCTGCTGGTAAAGCCTAGAAGCCATGACATTTCCATCGTAGTGAGTACCCTAGCACCAAGATCTTGTTTCGAAGATGCCATTCCCTACTGAAGATACCAGAGACCTTTGGAGAAATGGTATTCCAGGGCTGAGGCAGAGGAAACTCAAGACCAGCCCAGAACAAATGGTTGTGCCACATTAACACCTGCCAGCAGAGAGGTTGACGGAGTGTCACTATAAATATCAAAAGTCCTGATCATAGAAAGCCACCACCTCTCGAGAACAGCATGGAGCTGGGACAGCTTGGTCAATGGAGAGGAGGGCTAATAAGAACCAGGATGAAAAAGCTGAAGAACATTGAAAACACAATTAGAATAAAGGGATGATTAACTGTCTGCCAATTCCCTTGAGAAGAGGGGTTAGAAATTAATACTCCAATTAATTTATGCTGCATGTCAATTTTAACTTTATTATATGAACAATTATGCTTAAGTTAATTTAAATCTAATTTAAATACTCCCAGATTATCTTTATTAACATAAAATATTTTTAGATTTTTGCCATAGGGTCATAGATCAGGACCCTAGATCAGGACCCTCCAAGAGCTCCACATGTCTTGGTCCAGTCCTGGTAGAGGTTAGATCTTAGAAAAAGTAATTATTAGACCAGCAGTTAGCGTAATGGCTATGTTGCTGGACTCCCACATAGTCGACCGCGGTTCGAGTCCCAGACCTGGCGGATTAAACACACACCGGGCACGTGTGCGTGCGTGCGTGCCCAAGATCCCGAGAGGAGAATGAAGAAGGGATTGTGGCCTGGCCATCCCCCCTGGGGGGTGATTTCTCACTTTCTGTCTCTCTGTCTCTCTCTCTCTCTCTGTCTGGTCAGTGCACATACCCTATAGCAAAAACCTCTCCAAAAAAAGTATATATATAAAAAAGTAATTATTAATGTAATTCGGAAATCAAAATACTAATACCAGATGTATTTTATCAGTTCTTGTTTTATAAATAACTTGATAACTTTCATGTAATTTAAAATATCCCAAACATGTCCTCCTTCTTACCAATCTAGTTGACCAATGTCAATCGAATGGATAATCATAGATACCTTATCTATGCAGTTCCTGCCAGTGGTAACCCCTCAACTGCCAAACAAGGGAAGTTTCTCTGGTCTTCAGCAAGAATGGAAACTATCAGGGGCTGGTTTCTCTAAGCTACCTCTTCCTACAGTGGAGATTGTTATTGCACTAACGGCAATGCTCTAAGAGGTCCAGAATGATCTTTGAATGGTCCATTTTCCACACACAAATTATGGTAGAGACTAAGAGGTGCTGCCTCCCACCTCTGCTTCTCCTCTCCTCTCCCCTTCCACAGTCAGAAAACTTTAACCTGGGCATATGCCTGCCTAGACATAAGACTGCATTTCCTAACTCCCTTGACTTTAAATGTGGCCTTATGACTGGATTCTGGCCAATGGAAAGTGAGGAGAAATCAGGTGTGTGAGTCTCCCTCAAAGGAAAAGACCTGTGTCTTCCTCCCCCACACTTTTCCCCTGTTCTCAGGCTGGAGGGTGGAGGCAGTGATGAGCTGTCTCAGCCATTCAAACACTGAAAACTCTTAGAGAGGCAAATGGGGAAAGAGCCCGGGTTCCCGACATCACCGACCCTCCATGCCAGCTTGGGACACCTACCTCAGTTGTTAGTAAAGAAGTCGCTCTTACTCGTTGACCACTGGATCCTGTATTCTGATGTTACAGTGGCCTGGCCTGGGTCCTAACTAATACATAATGCATTCATTCACTCTGTCTGGTGAAAAGGAAATGTAGAAAAGATAAACTTACCAGTCGTTCTGCCATGACCAGGAGCGTGTTCACCGCATCCAGGCGATGACTAATGTCCTCCCAGTATGAAGTCAGGGTGACAACTGGCTTTACGTGAGCCCAAGGCAAGTAATAATAGTAGTTCCCTGGTACAGAACATTGAGGTCAGTGGACACTGGACACTTAGGATACACAACATGTTTATCAGAGAGGTGCAGGCTGAGCTGATTAAACCAGAGGCCTGGAGATGCTTCGGGTGGTCTGGTTCTTTAATTCTATTCAATTAACCAACTCAAGGATAGATAATTTTTAAGAAAGTGTTGCCAGAGGACCTGTATTTGCCAGAGAGAGGGGGGAGGGGGGAGGGAGGGAGGGAAAGGGAGAAAACCCTGAGTCTGTGGTGCATGGTCATGATGCAATCTTTTCTCTTCCATCTCCCCAGCCTGTCAGGATCTTGGGCATACAGACATGTGCTTAGTGTGTTTTTCAAGCCATCAAAGCCAAGATTTGAATCTCAGTTGGCCATGAAGGACCCGACTCTCCATGCAAGGCATTAACCACTGTGCTATGGGGGCACGCTGGGGCTGGTCAAATGAAACGATGGGGCCAGCAGGTGGCATGATGGTTAAAGCAATGAATTCCCACATGGCTGACTGTGGTCCAGGTTCTGGACCCAGAGGCTTGAAATCACAACAAATCAATAGATAAAGAAATTTTTTTTTAAGTTCTGAATGAAAAGAAAAATAAACTTTTCATTCAGCCTGTTTTGAAAATCTCTGTAAAATACCCTTTAAATTGAGCACGACAATTGCAGGATCTCTTAGAGATTCCAGGACATGCATGTGAACATGATTACACACGACGACAGCAGAAAATACAATAGAGCACAGAGGAGATTACATGGAATGTGTTTGTCTCCCCATATGGTTATTCTAAATAGTATTTTTGTTGGAGCAAAGAATTAAACAATTAAAAAGGTTTCTGTTCTTTGAAAACCTTAGCTGCCTCCATAGGATTTGATATTACTTAGAGCCTTACTGTGGTTAAAAATTATTAGCTGACATGTTCCAGGGTAGTTTATATTTTTAAACCACTGGTACAAAAATTAGGTAAGAATTATGGTAACATTGTGGAGACACTCAATCAGAATGCCTCTCTCTTTTTCTATATTTTTGAACCATTTGTTGATACTTAGGGCGTTCTCATACTTTGTCTTCTATTGTAACTTATTGTAAACACTAGAGTGTAAAAGCAGGGGCTGTTTCTCACCACCTTCATTCAAATCCAGCTCTGTAGAAGGTGAAGAGACTGAGGGTTACAATGAAGCGATGTGGGTATGGTCGGGGTGATGGTGAGTAACAGCAAAGACTAGACGTTTCCTTTTCCAGTGCCTGAGCCAGAGTCCCACCTACCAACTACTCAATTTAAGAAAGATTTGGGGCTTAGTAAGGGCAGGAGCTGTTTTGGGAGCTCA
>NW_006159692.1:5254926-5263127 GCF_000334495.1 Tupaia belangeri chinensis
TGTGTGTGTGTGTGTGTACACATTTGTCTGCTGGTAAAGCCTAGAAGCCATGACATTTCCATCGTAGTGAGTACCCTAGCACCAAGATCTTGTTTCGAAGATGCCATTCCCTACTGAAGATACCAGAGACCTTTGGAGAAATGGTATTCCAGGGCTGAGGCAGAGGAAACTCAAGACCAGCCCAGAACAAATGGTTGTGCCACATTAACACCTGCCAGCAGAGAGGTTGACGGAGTGTCACTATAAATATCAAAAGTCCTGATCATAGAAAGCCACCACCTCTCGAGAACAGCATGGAGCTGGGACAGCTTGGTCAATGGAGAGGAGGGCTAATAAGAACCAGGATGAAAAAGCTGAAGAACATTGAAAACACAATTAGAATAAAGGGATGATTAACTGTCTGCCAATTCCCTTGAGAAGAGGGGTTAGAAATTAATACTCCAATTAATTTATGCTGCATGTCAATTTTAACTTTATTATATGAACAATTATGCTTAAGTTAATTTAAATCTAATTTAAATACTCCCAGATTATCTTTATTAACATAAAATATTTTTAGATTTTTGCCATAGGGTCATAGATCAGGACCCTAGATCAGGACCCTCCAAGAGCTCCACATGTCTTGGTCCAGTCCTGGTAGAGGTTAGATCTTAGAAAAAGTAATTATTAGACCAGCAGTTAGCGTAATGGCTATGTTGCTGGACTCCCACATAGTCGACCGCGGTTCGAGTCCCAGACCTGGCGGATTAAACACACACCGGGCACGTGTGCGTGCGTGCGTGCCCAAGATCCCGAGAGGAGAATGAAGAAGGGATTGTGGCCTGGCCATCCCCCCTGGGGGGTGATTTCTCACTTTCTGTCTCTCTGTCTCTCTCTCTCTCTCTGTCTGGTCAGTGCACATACCCTATAGCAAAAACCTCTCCAAAAAAAGTATATATATAAAAAAGTAATTATTAATGTAATTCGGAAATCAAAATACTAATACCAGATGTATTTTATCAGTTCTTGTTTTATAAATAACTTGATAACTTTCATGTAATTTAAAATATCCCAAACATGTCCTCCTTCTTACCAATCTAGTTGACCAATGTCAATCGAATGGATAATCATAGATACCTTATCTATGCAGTTCCTGCCAGTGGTAACCCCTCAACTGCCAAACAAGGGAAGTTTCTCTGGTCTTCAGCAAGAATGGAAACTATCAGGGGCTGGTTTCTCTAAGCTACCTCTTCCTACAGTGGAGATTGTTATTGCACTAACGGCAATGCTCTAAGAGGTCCAGAATGATCTTTGAATGGTCCATTTTCCACACACAAATTATGGTAGAGACTAAGAGGTGCTGCCTCCCACCTCTGCTTCTCCTCTCCTCTCCCCTTCCACAGTCAGAAAACTTTAACCTGGGCATATGCCTGCCTAGACATAAGACTGCATTTCCTAACTCCCTTGACTTTAAATGTGGCCTTATGACTGGATTCTGGCCAATGGAAAGTGAGGAGAAATCAGGTGTGTGAGTCTCCCTCAAAGGAAAAGACCTGTGTCTTCCTCCCCCACACTTTTCCCCTGTTCTCAGGCTGGAGGGTGGAGGCAGTGATGAGCTGTCTCAGCCATTCAAACACTGAAAACTCTTAGAGAGGCAAATGGGGAAAGAGCCCGGGTTCCCGACATCACCGACCCTCCATGCCAGCTTGGGACACCTACCTCAGTTGTTAGTAAAGAAGTCGCTCTTACTCGTTGACCACTGGATCCTGTATTCTGATGTTACAGTGGCCTGGCCTGGGTCCTAACTAATACATAATGCATTCATTCACTCTGTCTGGTGAAAAGGAAATGTAGAAAAGATAAACTTACCAGTCGTTCTGCCATGACCAGGAGCGTGTTCACCGCATCCAGGCGATGACTAATGTCCTCCCAGTATGAAGTCAGGGTGACAACTGGCTTTACGTGAGCCCAAGGCAAGTAATAATAGTAGTTCCCTGGTACAGAACATTGAGGTCAGTGGACACTGGACACTTAGGATACACAACATGTTTATCAGAGAGGTGCAGGCTGAGCTGATTAAACCAGAGGCCTGGAGATGCTTCGGGTGGTCTGGTTCTTTAATTCTATTCAATTAACCAACTCAAGGATAGATAATTTTTAAGAAAGTGTTGCCAGAGGACCTGTATTTGCCAGAGAGAGGGGGGAGGGGGGAGGGAGGGAGGGAAAGGGAGAAAACCCTGAGTATGTGGTGCATGGTCATGATGCAATCTTTTCTCTTCCATCTCCCCAGCCTGTCAGGATCTTGGGCATACAGACATGTGCTTAGTGTGTTTTTCAAGCCATCAAAGCCAAGATTTGAATCTCAGTTGGCCATGAAGGACCCGACTCTCCATGCAAGGCATTAACCACTGTGCTATGGGGGCACGCTGGGGCTGGTCAAATGAAACGATGGGGCCAGCAGGTGGCATGATGGTTAAAGCAATGAATTCCCACATGGCTGACTGTGGTCCAGGTTCTGGACCCAGAGGCTTGAAATCACAACAAATCAATAGATAAAGAAATTTTTTTTTAAGTTCTGAATGAAAAGAAAAATAAACTTTTCATTCAGCCTGTTTTGAAAATCTCTGTAAAATACCCTTTAAATTGAGCACGACAATTGCAGGATCTCTTAGAGATTCCAGGACATGCATGTGAACATGATTACACACGACGACAGCAGAAAATACAATAGAGCACAGAGGAGATTACATGGAATGTGTTTGTCTCCCCATATGGTTATTCTAAATAGTATTTTTGTTGGAGCAAAGAATTAAACAATTAAAAAGGTTTCTGTTCTTTGAAAACCTTAGCTGCCTCCATAGGATTTGATATTACTTAGAGCCTTACTGTGGTTAAAAATTATTAGCTGACATGTTCCAGGGTAGTTTATATTTTTAAACCACTGGTACAAAAATTAGGTAAGAATTATGGTAACATTGTGGAGACACTCAATCAGAATGCCTCTCTCTTTTTCTATATTTTTGAACCATTTGTTGATACTTAGGGCGTTCTCATACTTTGTCTTCTATTGTAACTTATTGTAAACACTAGAGTGTAAAAGCAGGGGCTGTTTCTCACCACCTTCATTCAAATCCAGCTCTGTAGAAGGTGAAGAGACTGAGGGTTACAATGAAGCGATGTGGGTATGGTCGGGGTGATGGTGAGTAACAGCAAAGACTAGACGTTTCCTTTTCCAGTGCCTGAGCCAGAGTCCCACCTACCAACTACTCAATTTAAGAAAGATTTGGGGCTTAGTAAGGGCAGGAGCTGTTTTGGGAGCTCAAATTTAGTAGAGCTGCCATATCAGGGCCTCACAAGGCAGAGCTGTGTTAAAGGGGCATGGGGGTGGGAGGCACTGGGATTCAGCTCTTGGTGGGGGACCTGAAACTCTGGGCAGCCTTGAAGGTGTCTGTACACCAGCCACTCTTCCTCACTCAACGTCCTCCTTTCCACTAGCCTTACGCTGGGGATCGTGACTATAGAAGGACAAGATGGTACACGCTTCTCGTCCTGAGGGGCACCCACTGTAAAAGGCTGAGGGGAGAATGGTTGGTGCCAATCTTACCGTCAAATACGGCACGGCTGTATTGAGTCGTTGATGCCAAAGGCTTGCAGGTTGTGTCAAACTTGTTGCCATAGTTCCCAATGCTGACCTCGAACTGAATGGCCTCTCCAACATCTTGCAACATGGTGGCCGAGTGGAACACGGCGGACAGACAGTACTTCCGTCTCCGCTGGTACTTCTGTGAAGTATGAGCAGACACGGATTCAGTAAAAGTCCTTTCCCTTTCTCACCTGGGGACTGCTAGCACATGGAAGTCTAAACCTAATGACTAGTGCCGAATTATGACTCGAGGAGAAGGTTCTCAGACCCAGCAGGGCCACTTGTGCTCATGAAAGTGGGCAAAGCTCGAAGTATGAGGATGTTCATTGCAACATTGATTGATTAGAGGGGAAGAAAGAAAAACAATGCAAATGTCTGTAGTAAGCTACTGGTTAAACAACCAAGATCTTATATATCCGTATAATGGAATAAAATTTCATAAAAAAGTCTTATATATTTTTTTACATGAAAACATCAAAAATGATATTTTTAGTGGCTCCATTAAATATATATTTTAATACTGGCATACACATGAAAGGCCTGTAAGACTTATAACAATAAACTTAGCTATTTATTTCAAGACAGAAAGAGAGAGAGAAAAATGCACCCTTCACAGAGTCTCCCATCATGAGTCTCTCACCTCCCCAGCAGCTTTCCCAGTCTGCCAGGATTACAGATGTGTGTGCACATGCACACACCCATCATGCTCAAGGTGACTTGGGAACCAAACCCTGATTTTCCATATGGCCTCCAGCATCGCATAGTTTTGCACTATGGCTGGGCCACCATTTTTAAATTAATTTAATTGGTTTAAGTATTAATTTTCTAATGGAAAATAGCAATAAAGATTTTTATATTAGATTTAAAATACATGATAATTAGGTGAACTTATTTTTCTGAATTAGAAATCAAATCTTTCTTCCTTCTTTTTAAATTACTGGTTTAAAGAGTCTTGTGTGTGGGGTCAGTAGGTGGCATGGTGGTTAAGGCACTGGATTCCCACATGGTTGATCATGGTTCGAGTCCCAGACCTGGGGGCTTGAAAAATCACAACAAATAAATAGATAAATATAAAATAAATTAAAAAATAAATGTAAGGAAAAAAAAGAAAGGAAAAGTCTGTGTGTACTTGTGTATGGGGCAATTAGATAAAGACAGAACCAATGATAGCCACACTGGATATCTAGCAGGCTTTCCTTCATGGACATATAAAGTCTTAAGTCCATGCCCTACCCCAAATCTTTGCCCAGTTATTATTTCTTCTGTTTTATGGACTTCCACATTTCCACTGATCTTCAGGAGTTTTGAATTCTACAGTCAGTCATGCAGTGATCTAAGTAGCTGAGCAGTCGCATATCACTCGACGACAGGGACACGTTCTAAGAAAGGTGTCATCGGGAGATTGTTTTGCAAACACCATGGAGTGTACTTATGCAGACCGAGATGGTATAGCCCATGACACACCTCGGCTATGGTGTAATCTTATGGGACCACCGTCACACCTGCAGTCCCTGTGGTCCAACACATTACGCGGGGCATGGCTGTACTTGAGGATGTCCTAGGCATGCTGCCATTTAATACTGTCCTCATCGAGTCTGTTCTGGAACCCTGTTGGTATCCAGTCTCCGGATACACCTGCCCGGTTAGAAGGTGTGACCACCAGGGCTTACTGTAGTGCAGCCACACTGGCTGTGTGCTTCACTGTCAAGCTTGTGAGACCCGTGAGTGAGCACACCTGAATTACTGGACACATTTCTCACCATGGCAAGCTTAGTTCTAAAGCCCCTGAGAGGGAAAGCCACCTCAGTAGTCCTTTAGTTTGACATTTGGGGGCCACACAGGTAATAAACTTTCCCACAATGACTCTTCCCACACAATGTATCTGTTCTATTTCACTGCTACCTTGCCATCAGTTTTTGTACCAAAATCCAGGTAGTAAAGGGGCTCAGCAGGTAGCATGATGGTTAAGGCACTGCACCCTGACATGACTGGCTGCAGTTTGAGTCCTGGACCTGGTGGCTTGCTTTCTCACTTTCACTTTCTCTCTCTCTCTCTGTTAAGCACACATGCCCATATATAGCAAATTTTAAAAATCATAGTAAAATTAAATAAATCATTCTTTTTTTTTTTTTTTTTAAAAAAAAGGAGGGGATGTCTTCCACCTCTAGGATGTTAATAATATCCTTATACAATATTTATTTATTTTTCTTTCATGGTAATATAGAGAGACAGGAACTCCCAGGAGGACCTTGCCATGCCCTGATTCTTCCCCCTGCCTCCCTGCCAGCAAGAAGACATCTGGCGTGTTCAAGTCGACTCAGGATCCAAACCCAGGCCTTTCATACCACGCCAGTATTGAGCAGTGCACCCTACTACCCCTGCCATCTTGGCTAGCCTTTGACTGACTTTCTTCCCTCATTATCCATCCATACAATGGCCTCTAAGCACCAAAATGAATCACAATCATGAGAGAGTCTTCTGGCTTGTATGAGGCAAGAATGTGGTGACACATTTACAGACGTACTCGGACAACCACTTCAAAACCCTTTTTAATTTTTTCGCCAGAGGGTGTGTGTAGCTCACTAGGGAGAGACAGAGAGAGAGAGAGACAGTGAGAGAGGAGAAAGCCCCTCCACTAGGGCTGGTCACACCTCAATGTCTCCTCCACCTCTCCCTCCTTTTGGGGTTTTGGGCATGAATGCACACAGGCCAGCATGTTATTCAAGCCTCCATGGCCAGGACCTGAACCACTTGGTTGGTAGTGTGGAATCCGGCCTGCCTTAATCACCAGGTCACTGAGAGAGCCCTCAAACCCGCTTTTTGACGACTGTGATTAAAATATACATAGTACAAAATGTACCGTGTGTGTACAGCTCAGCGGCAGTAAGCACTTCACCTTGCCACGCTACCATCGCCAACCACCCATCCACAGAACTTCTTTCATCTTGCAAGACTGAAACTCCAACCAGCAAATAGGAGCTTCCCTTTTTCCCTAGCCCCAGACTGGGAAACCACCATTCTACTTGCCGTCCCTGTGAGTGCTGCTACTCTAGGTGCCTCGCGCAAGCAGGATCACTCAGTATAGATTTGTCCTTTCATGGCTGGCTTACTTCATTTAACATGGTGTCTTCAAAGCTCATCCACATTGTAGCCTAATGCCCTCATCTCCCTGCTTTTATGGCTGAATGGTGTTCACGGTATGAATAAACCACATTTTGTTTTGCCATCATCCTCTGATGGACACTTGGGTTGCCTCCACCTTTTGGCTATTATGATTAATGCTGCTGTGAACCTGGGTGTACAAATCTCTTCAAGTCTCTGCTTTCAATTCTTTTGGGAATATATCCAGAGTGGAATTGCTAGATATTTTATGGTAATTCTACTTTTAATAATTTTTTTTAGGTTTTTGCCATAGGGCATATGCATTTGCCAGAGAGAGAGAGAGAGAGAGAGAGAGAGACAGAAAGAGGGAACGTGAGAAATCACCACACAGGAGATGGACATGCTGCAATCCCTTCCCCTCTGTTCTCCTATCGGGATTTTGGGCATGTACACACATGCACCCATTGTGATTTTCAAGCCACCAAATCTGGGACTCGAACTGTGATCAGCCATATGGGAACCCAGCACCTTAACTGCCATGCCATAGTCCCTCTATTTTAAATTTCTGAGGGTTGTTTAAGAATGTCTGATGGTGACAGTAGCTGTGGTCTTGAAGAACCCCTGAACATACCACTATTACAAAGTCTCCATTTTAATTAAAGGAATTTTTGACACGGTATAACAGAACCCTCCAATATGGTCTTATTAGAAACCTCTTTGAGTCTCAATCATTCCTGAAAGTCTTTCTAGAACACTGGTTACAGCCTGAGCCATACATGAGTCACCTAGGGGTCATCAGCCTGGACATTATGAATGCAAAAGCTTCCTTACCTCAGTCCACCATTACTGTGATGGGGGGGGGGCTTGGGGGACTTATGCTCCTTGTCAGGGGCTCTGTAACTACCTCTAACTGAACCCTTTGAACTATCCATAGTTCAAGGAGGCTGTAGAAATTCTGGGTTTGAGGAGACCAGCAGTTAGCGTAATGGCTATGTCACTGGACTCCCATGTAGTTGACCGCGGTTCGAGTCCCAGACCTGGTGGCTTAAAACTCAGGCCAGGCATGTGTGTGTGCATGCTCAAGATCCCGAGAGGAGAATGGAGGAGAAGGGATTGCGGAGTGGCCATCCCCCCTGAGGGGTGATTTCTCGCTTTCTGTCTCTCTGTCTCTCTCTGTCTGTCTGGCGAGGGCACATGCCCTATAGCAAAAGCCTCTCAAAAAAAAAAAAAAAAGAAAAAGAAAAAAAGAAACTCTGGGTTTGAGTTCAAATTGTTTAAAAATTACAAAGTAGGATATTATTCGTATTAGTCAGAACTTATACATATGGCATAACTTCTTTAAAAACTACCTAGGAAGATATACGGAAAGGGCAAAAGCTAAAAATAGGAAAGGTAATTTGGGGCCTGAGTCAGGACTTAGAAGAAAATGATCACTATTGAAGCCAGGGGCTGCAGAACAGAGGAGGACACCAAAAAA